>NC_065447.1:213640954-213967704 GCF_917563875.1 Diabrotica virgifera virgifera
ACATTATGAATCAAGATGTTTCCAAGAAAATCGTTATACTTTATATTTTCTATTATTGACTACACTTTTCCCAAGGTGTTCTTTGATACAGAGTTCTAACAATTGATTTTGATAAAAGTAATAACTAGAGCTCGGGAAATATGCAAAATGCATATTAAGTGCATATTTGCATATTTTGGATAAATTTTATAAATGCATATGCATTTATTAAAATTGCATATTTTCAGACTTTTTTGCCTTAACAGAAAAAAGTTTAAAGAGAAATGAGAAGTCTCAGATTTGAACAATAAATCTGAAAATTCTTGTGGAACCCCTTTCTGGTAACATCCTTTATCTCTGCCTTTAACAATTTATAAGGCAAGGAGACGGCGAATAAAGAAGACGAAAGGGACTCTAATATGCAGTCACATTTTTTATTAGTGAAAAAATGTTGTTATTGTTATGTGATGCTGCGCCATATGAGCAAAGAGCGAAGGTGCAAAACATTTAAAAACATTTTTTTCAAATTTGTTACTTGTTGGTCAATGGTTGATACAATGGTCAATACCCTTGTACCAAATACGAGGATGGATTTATATAAAACTAGCCTTCGATAGATGGCGTTACTTCCGAATTCGAAACCGAATTTCAAGTTTTAAAAACTCTTAGTTTGATTTATACAGCCGTTAGAAGCAAACAACTTTTGTGTTTTCGAAAAAAAAAATGGAAAAAATGGAGTACGTTCGGTGATTAAGTTCCTCCATAAAAAGGAAAAACAAATGTGCAAATCAAAGCCGACATGGACGAAGTATATGGTGAGGCTGTCGTTAGCAACAGTAAAATTTTGGAAAATTGAATTTGTTTGTAGTCATACGAGTGTTTTTGATGATGAGCGTCCCGGGAGGCCAAATGAAGTCACCACGCCGAATGTGATCAATAAAGTCCATGACATGATTATGGCAGATCGTCGAGTCAAGCTCCGCGAGTTAGTAGAGGCCCTAAATATTTCCTACGAACGCGTACACATTATTTACCATCATTTGGACACGAAAAAGCCATCCGCGTGGTGGGTGCCGCGTTTTGCTGACATAATCGACCAAATGCGAAAACGTGTAACCACTTAGGAGACGCTTTTGGCGATCATACGTCGCGATTCGAAGGATTTTTTTCGCCGATTTACCACCGTTGATGAAACCGGGTGCATTATTACACATTGGAGACCAAAGAACAAAGAGGACGCCGCTTCGCAACAAATGATGAAGTCGTCGCTGAAACTTTGGCCTATTTTGAAGAGCTCGAGCAAAAGTACCTAATATTCGGATGGGATAAAAAATTGGAACATCGTCTTACTAAGTGTATCGAGCTAAAAGGGGACTATGTTGAGGAATAAATCGATTTAATCCCAAAAAACCTGTTTTTTCTATCAAAGGCTAGTTTTATATCAATCCACCCTCGTATAAAAAAAATTAAAAGCCCTTCTGCGAGTAGAGGTGTATAAAGATGGTTTACCTAATGTGCCTTTACCACCTGAACCTGTGATAACTAGATGGAGAACATGGCTAAATTCTGTAAATTTCATAACCGATAATTTTGAGAGAATTAGAGAAGTTATTTGTAATTTCGATGTAGATAACTCAGGTGCTATAAAAAAATGTGTGAATGTTTTAAAAAAACCGTTGTTAAAAAATAATTTGACACATATCCAAACCAATTTTGTAAAAATTGCTAAACCAATTACTAAATTAGAAAAGCGAAACATTTCATTAGACCAAATAAGTATTGAAATTATTATCAATTCATTAACTGAAAAAAATTAAACACCTTGGGGAAACCAACAAAGTACCTACACATATCAAAAATTCTGCACGGTGCCAAAGAAAAATTATGGATATCAAAAAATAATTAAAATAATTGATATTATTAATATGTGAAAATGTGAAGATAATTTAATGTTATAGGTAGAATCCTCAATTATACAACATTTTAAGTTTGCTCCTTTAACTTCATGTGAAGTAGAAAAATGTTTTTCCGTGTATAAACAATTATTATCAGATAAACGGCTCAGTTTATCTGTAGAAAATTTAGAAAAACGGTAATATAATAATGGTACAATAAGATAATGTATAATGTTAATTGTAATAATAATAATAATGTTAAAGTATAATAAAAAATGAAGGTGATAAATATTAAGAATAAATGAACATAATGATGAAGGTAATGGAAATTTCAATAAATATTTTTTGTGGCTTTGGCAAAATATATTTTTTTTTATTTTGCTTAAATGCGATGACTTGATAGCTAAGGCCATTGGCATAAATAAATAATTAAATATCTTCAGAAGAAGGATTACTGCGTTTTTTATTTATATGCATTAAATGCATAAAAGCATATTTTAGTGCATATTTCAACTATTTTTTGTGCATATTTGCATGCATATTTTAGGGTTTTTAAGTGCATATTTCCCGAGCTCTAGTAATAACAATATGTAGTAAAGTAAATATGCAAAAGATTCAACGTTATTTTTTACTTATAAACAATATGCATATGCATATAAACAATGTAAGATCGCTATTTAATTTTAAATACCAAAGGGACAGACCGGTAAATTATATGGAAAAGTGACAAAATTTTCCTGAAAAAAAAAACATAAAAATCCTTTAAAATGAGAGTGTGTGAAGTTATTTTTGTTAATTTTTGCTAAATTATTCCAAAAATAGCTTCAAATTCGATTTTTGGAAAATTATTAATTTTTTTTAATGCACAAAAACCTTAATTTCGCGTGATAATGATATGCAGCTATAAAAATTTCAAGAAATTTTACTTAAGGGGGTAGGCGCAAAATTTTGGTACAATTATATTTAAATGCATTCATTTTTTTTTTAATCCTGAGCAAAACTAATAAATATTTTTGAAAAATTTAAAGCAGAATGAAAGATTGCATTATTACCGAGGGCCAAAAGTTCCTTAGAATAAACAAAAAGTTTTTTCTGATAGACCAGGGCGCATCTGTTAAAATATTAGTACATTTGGACATTGAGAGGTGACTCAAATTTTTTTGCAGAAATTGCTTGAAAATAAATCAAATAATAATATTTGAGTTATCCTTCCTCTTGTAACGTTGCAAACGTCACATCTTTGATATTTTATTTTTAAATAATTATTTTGCCTTATTTTCTTTAATATTTCATTAATAATTATCTTCTTCTAATTGGTTTACCCATTTCCCCTTTAAAAATTGGTTGGCGCTCGTTCTATAATAGGCAACCCTATTTACATTGTATCTTCTCTCGTGTTTCATGTTCGTTATTTCAAATTTCGGTCCAAGGTTCGTTGTCATGTCATTTTAATGGCAGTGACAACTCCCATATCTCATTCTCAAAATGGAGGTGGAAATGTTTTAAAAGGTAGAGCAGCTTCAAAAATAAATCATTTTATTTCAACAAATCATCTTCCTCTTGGGGTGAGCTACATATAGTTTTTTTTTTAATAATTTCTTACAGTCATTATATTCCATCCATACCTAGTTTCTTATAACATTTTTTATAATATTTTTATCTAACCTTCAAATGTTCAGCCATGTGTTTGGTTTCTATATTTTTTTTCATCTATTAATATGCACGTTTAGTAATCAGAATTTTAACTATTCTCATCTAAATTCCATATAGTTTAACCTTGCCATTTACTATTTCTGAATACTATTTGGCAAAGGTACGATTTGGTTTTCTTCTTGATGATTGATATGTGTCTCTATTTTATAGTTTTTTGGAAAGAGATCAACCTTTCCCTCTTCGGGAACCTAAGCCTCACATCACCGGTGATGCACACTTGAAGGCAAAGACAATGACATCCAGACTGCACAACCACCACCTCTAGCTGCAGGGGCCTTGCGCCGAAGATCCGCCCAGGCCTACGAGAAGTCTACAACAGCAGTACCATACGACATCAAGAAGATACCATCAGCTACTAAAAGCCATAAGTATAATCCAGAATTGTTAGTTTTTGGCAAGAATTTAAATACATTTGTTAATGCAATTTACTAAGTCATTTTATTTATTATATCTTTATGAACAATAAACATGATTGGTTAAAATATATTGTTTTGTTTGCTTCCATTCCAATTTTCAGAGTTCATTCTAAGGTTAGGACAAGACGAACACACACCTGAGTGACTGAGCTAAGCTAAGGGTGTAACGATGGCTATCTTAGTTGATTGGGGTAATATTTCCGAATATTATTTCAATTAGCGGGGTAGTCCATCGCTAATTCGTTACACTCTCAAAAAGGTCCGGAACAATGTTTAGATAATCAAAATGTCAAAAAATTAAGGAAAAATTCGATTTTTTTCTTCGTTTTTTGATTATAACTTTAAAAGTATTCATTTCCGAGAAAAGTTGCACTGACATAAAAGTTGCGTAATTAAATTTCCTACAATATAGAATTGGTTAAGAATTTAAAAAATAGTCACCCTTGTTGCAAAATAGCAATAATTGCGAAAAAAACATACAAAAACAAGTATTCGAATTTTACGTTTTTCAGCCATTTATGCTAGACTTAGGACCTTCATATTTCACCCAGAAAAACTTTATAATCAAGTATATTCAAATGGGAAATAAGCCACAATTTTATCTAAAAATGATTTTATTAACGTTTCGACGCCCAAGTCGGGTGTCGTTGTCAAAATACAAAATAATACTAAATAAACAAAAATGTTGTTGCTTAGTAAAAAATTCTTCTAATAATTTATTTAATCTGACTCATTTATATCGGCAATTCAGACACGTATTATACATTTTAAAGTAGACGACTTTAAAATGATATTGCCAATATTGATGAGTTGCGTTCCTGGGACGACTTTACTAAAAGATAGTTCATTCGATTACATGAAATCAATCCCAACTCAAGAATATCCGCCACAAAAAATCATAGCATGCGATCTGTTAAAATATAGGTGAAACGTCAAGACCATTAGACGTTAGAGTAAATGAACATCAGTCTTATATAAAAAATAGAGATTTGATAGATCTCAAATATGTCAACACGCATGGGATAATGAACATAGAGTTCAGTGGAGAGATTCAAGTATAGTCCTAAAAGAAGCAGATAGTAAAAAGAGAAAAATCAAAGAAGCGGCTCTAATTATGTTAAATGAAACCAATTGTGTCGCAAATTCCTCGGTAGAATGCAGTAGGATGTGGTTACCCATATTAAAGGAGGAAGTCAATAGAAAGAAAATACCACAATTAGTAAATCAGTAACATATCGAGTTAGTACATATTTGTATTTTAGTATTATTTAAAATTTAAAATATCAAGTCAGAGTTTGGTATTAGTTTTGAGAGTAAACTAAATGTAAACCCAAATACTTACGATGTCGGGATAGTATCACGAGGTTTTTCCTGGTTTTCCCTCATGATTTACTATGAAATCCCTAACGCGAGAATTTCAGTGCCACCGTTGCATTTGGTTGTCTTCTTAAAGACAGATCGCATGCTATGATTTTTGTGGCGGATATTCTTGAGTTGGGATTGATTTCATGTAATCGAATGAACTATCTTTTAGTAAAGTCGTCCCAGGAACGCAACTCATCAATATTGGCAATATCATTTTAAAGTCGTCTACTTTAAAATGTATAATACGTGTCTGAATTGCCGATATAAATGAGTCAGATTAAATAAATTATTAGAAGAATTTTTTACTAAGCAACAACATTAGCAACAACATTTTTGTTTATTTAGTATTATTTTGTATTTTGACAACGACACCCGACTTGGGCGTCGAAAGGTTAATAAAATCATTTTTAGATAAAATTGTGGCTTATTTCCCATTTGAATATACTTGATTATAAAAATGCCACAAGAAAATAGCTTCAGAACAACATTGAAAAACTTTATGATACAGTAAAATAATACTGTAAATTTCAATAAGATCGGTTCAATAGATTTTGCAAAATAAATTTCGCAATCAAGCTTTCGTAAAAAAAATTCATTTTTTCAAAATGTTACAGGACTGAAAATAAAGCAGATAGCAAGTTGAAATTTTTTTTGCATATAGAAGTGTACTGTACCTTTCATTTGCAATTTTGTAAAATTAAAATCGATTAACACCACGGCATCAGGATTTTTTTTAAATAAACATTAATTATTGGTGCTACGCGCAGGACAGCGGATAGTTTGCTCTGATTGGGCATTTCAATGACCTTTGATAATGATTCATACATTTTAATTTTTATTACATTTCGATATAAATAAATAAATTTGTTTATTGCATAATAAAAACACATACTCTATCCTTTGAAATAACACTTTTATTAGCAAAAACTTTCTTTGTTGATATATTTTAACTTAAAAAATAAAAGTTTATTATTTTTAAACATATGCAGTTGTTTAAACAATATTTCACAAACAATAATAAAATTAGTTTGATTTTTGTGGAATTAAAATATTAAAATACAACAAAATAGAGAGTAAGAAAATAATATATTAGATAAAGATTGGAAGAAATTTTGGTGGAAATCAACTTGTGTGAATCGAACACCGCTGTCCTGCGCGTAGCACCAAAAATTAATGTTTATTTAAAAAATTTCCTGACGCCGTGGTAATTAATCGATTTTAATTTTGCAAATTGCAAATGAAAGGTACAGTACACTTCTATAAGCAAAAAAATTTTGAACTTGCTATCTGCTTTATTTTCAGTTTTTTGCGAAAGCTGGATTTCAAATTTTATTTTGCAAAATCTATTGAACCGATCTTAATGAAATTTACAGTATGGTTTTTCTGTATCATAAAGTTTTTCTGGGTGAAATATGAAGGTCCTAAGTGTAGCATAAATGGTTGAAAAACGTAAAATGAAAATACTTGTTTTTGTATGTTTTTTTCGCAATTATTGCTATTTTGCAACTAGGGTGACTATTTTTTAAATTTTTAACCGTTCTTATATTGTAGGAAATTTAATTACGCAACTTTTATGTCAGTACAACTTTTCTCGGAAATGAACACTTTTAAAGTTATAATCAAAAAACCAAGAAAAAAATCTAATTTTTCCTTCATTTTTTGACATTTTGATTATTTAAACAATGTTCCGGACCTTTTTGAAAGGGAGGATAACTCAAATATTATTATTTGATTTATTTTCAAGCAATTTCTGCAAAAAAATTTGAGTCAACTCTCAACGTCCATCTCAAAACAGATGCGCCCTGGACTATGAATGAAATATTTGAAATTAAAACTCATACTAAATTTTCGCTTTTTCGCCGTACCTTATTAAAATAAACAATAGAAGTCTTCAGGGACTTTCGGAACTCGGTAATAATATAATCTTTTATTCTGCGTTTAAATTTTTTAAAAATACTTATTGGTAATCTCAGGATTCGATAAAAAATGACTGTATTCCAAAAAACATTGGACCAAGATTTGTATCCCAGAAAGCTTTTATCTACAACTTAGATTTTTGTGATAAAACATAACGGCAAAAGTATACCAGTATTTGATAAACCTTTTTACAAAGGCATGGCAATAAATAAAGCATTCCAGGCCAACAAAAAAATGATAAAAAGCGAAATATTAACAAAAACAACTAAATTACTTAAGGCTCTATGAAACACTAATTAGACCTACATTAATGTATGGAGCGGAAGTGATGATAATGACCAAGACAGATGAAGAAAATTTGAGAAGAACTGAGAGAAAAATAATTCGGGCAATATTAGGACCAATAAAAACAGCAGAAGGTGAATACAGGAGTCGAAGAAACAAGGAAATACATGAGAAATTAATGGGCGACTATAGTCAGGAGAATAAAGAGACAATGATTGAGATGGCTTATGCATGTATGGAGAGCAGAGGAAGAAGCCATAATAAACATAGTAACAAAGTGGAATCCGGCCGGAAGGAGACGAAGAGAAAGACTGAGGTCCAAATGGCTGGAAGAGGTGAAGCGGGATCTAGAGGACATGGGAATCATAAATGCAGAAGAAAGAGCATGAGACAGAGGGAGCTGGAATTGGATATGTAATGAAGTTTAAGAACAAGAACGAGGACTGATCCACCTCAAAAACATGGATCTAGAGAGCCTGTAAAGGCGGCGCTACCCCCACTGGGGTGTTTATTTATATATAGATATAATATAAAAAGTTCTTGTTTACTAAGGGCATTTAAAATATTGTTTTTATCATAGAACGTAGTCATTTAACTTCTTCTTCTTCTTCTTCTTCGTCTAGCCATTCACGTCCACATCTGAACATAAGCCTCTTCAAGTCTTCCTTTCCATTGTTTTTTGTTGTACGCTACTTGTAGCCAATTTTGTAGTCATTTAACTTAGGATGAGATAAATAGGACTGTAGGTTTTCTTCAATGTGGCATGGGGCAAACTAATGTATCTGAACGCATGGGAGTCTCCCAAAGTATTACAAGTCAATTGTGGCTGCGTTTTTGTGACACTGGAAGTCCAACCGAACGTTATCTAAGACGTAAGCGCGCTACAATTGCTGTTTAAGACTGATTTTTAGTGTTAACCGCTAGAAGACAACCAAAAATTACAGCACCTAAATTGGCTATGGATTTTCAACGGGTACACTAGGTAACCATTGATTGTGATTCTGTAAGCAAATACGAACGATCAAAAAAATATACTAAGCGATTTTAAGGAGGGGGTATGGTTTGAAATATTTAATTTTTTTTATTATTTCAAATAAAAGTGCATACCTTCAAGAATACTCTCTGAAAATTTCAAAATAATCGGAGTAAAATTACCAGAGATACAGCGTGTTGAATATCTCTACCTTCGACTCGCTTTGCCGCGACTTCGCGCCAGCACGCTTGAGCGTAGTGAGAAACGTTAAACAACTGTTCGCCTTCTCTTTTGTAGATTACTCCTCGATTCAAAAAACATATTCCAATGTGCATCACTTTACGATTTGGCAGACAAATAAGAAGATGAAGATGCAGTTGTCAAAACTTTAAACGCATTTTTCTCAAAACTGCTTTTTCAAATGCGGTGGACATTGTAACTGAAAAACTACTCGGCCGATCTACCTGATATTTTGCACAGATTTTCTTGAGACATTTCATGAGGTAACAACGTCGAGATATTTTTGTTTTTTTTTGCTTATTTTTTTTCAACAATAATAAATCTGTTGATTTTCACAAAATTTTTACCAAAAATTTCATTTTTTTGACTTCTGAGTGATAGCAAAAATTCAAAAATCATTAAAAATAAAAAAACTCGACGTTGTGATCTCGTGAAACTCATAATCTAATTAAATCGTTTTAAATTTTTTGTTTCGTATGATCTAATGACGAGTTCTGATGTCCACCGCAAAATCCATTTTTTTGTGAGCTGCCTGTCAAAATTTGTCACCAACGGCTTACTTTTCAATATTTTGGATTGAATTTAGGGAACTTGCACATTTTTTTTATTATATAATAATGTTCAGTTTTGTTTAAAAATGAGATTTCCAAAATTTCACGCTTCAAAAACTCGTAATAACTTAGAAATACATATTTAAAGTCTTCAGCGGTATAAAATAATTCAAACGGCACGTGACGTCAGATAGTTTTGCATTAGTTTTTATTATGGTTATATTTCGCTGTGTCTAGGTACACGCTAACGTGTACGCAAATAAAAAAGTTAGGTAGACGCGAATTAAACTTAATCAAGCCAGTGACGTCATTATTTAGCTTGCGCAGTGACTATATATTTTGGTACATGCTATTTTGATATGTTTAGTGTTTGTTTGATGGAAACATATTTGTTAAGGGAAGGGAAGCAGAACTATTCAGATGTTTCAAACTTAATTATAATAAATAATTGTGTATATATAAAAGTATATATTTAGGTTAGCAAAATAATTATATGTATTTAGTTGACATGATATGTAGGTACAAAATATTGTTAAAATAATTTTTATACGTAAGTGAATTATTATAATCAACTATTCTAAATGCAAAATAAGCCACAATTTAACTAAAAAAATTATTTTATTAACGTTTAGACGTCCAAATCGGATGTCATTTTCAAAATACAAAAATTAGTCAGATTAAATAAATTATTAGAAAAATTTTTTTACTAAGCAACAACATTTTTGTTTAATTTAATAATATTTTGTATTTTGACAACGACATCCGGTTTAGAAGTCGAAACGTTAATAAAATCAATTTTTTAGTTAAATTGTGGCTTAGTTCCCATTTAGAATAGTTGATTACAAAAATGCCACAAGGATAATAGCTTCAAAACAAGTTAATTATTATTGTGAAAGCTTTAGGTCTTCCTTTTATTTTAATCTTTTACGGTAATACTATTTCATTTATAACTAAAAAATATATATATATTAATTTATAGTCTCTTATCTTTTGCGTGCTGTTTTAAAATGTTCTTAAACTCATTAAAAGAACTAAATAATTGTCCGCACTCCGTAGTTAATTTAAAAACAAAAACTAAACAAATAAAAAAATAAGAAATCACTGACACTCTAACTTTTTTATTTGCGTACACGTTAGCGTATACCTAGAAACAACCTTATATTTAGGTATATTCTTCTTCTCATTCTTTAGTTTATTGGCCTCCACCTACTTGGGTATTTGGCAAGCTCATCGTCGTGGAATAAGTCAAAAATATTTATATTCTAATGACATTTATCGTATGTCATTGTAATAATATATACCAGTTTGTTAAAATTGTAGTTTTATACTGTTTTTGAAGGAAAGGAACGAAGGTTTACTATTGAAAATAAAACCATTTTGTAAAAGTACAAATTTTCTATGAATAGGTCAAACGATCAAAAACACTTGTAACGTCACATAAATGTATTTTCTACTGACGTTTATAACGTCTAATTTAAAATTCTGTTTACTTTATTGGAAAAATGTAAATGTAAAACCAAGTGACGTCACGATGCGTTTTGGACCACCTGTTTTAATTTGAATTTTTAATCGTCTTCAGGGGCCAAACGAAAGACAAACAAAACTTTTTTATCTTTGATACAGGTTTTAAATTATGTTCTGTTGTGATTTATAACATTTTTTTCGAATTTAAAAATGTATGCAAGTTCCCTATTGCACTTAATGTGTTTATTTAATTTAAAAATAAAATAATTGTACCATAGCTTCGTTCACAAAAATGTGCTTGATATGTTGATTTCAAACCATCCCCCCCCCCTTAAAGTTATGTGTCCAGAAATAAATGGGCAAAATCGATAGAACACCCTGTAACGCGGTTATAAAAATCGGTGAGGCAATAAATGTAGTACATCTAGAACCGTCTTAGTGACCTATATTTACGCCAGTCAATGGGAACAGGAATAGGATATTACCTCCGAATTCTATCCTACTGCACGGATTTTAATGAAATTTTGAGCGTAGCCTCTACTTATCTCCTAATTCAAAGTCTACTCTATGCCGATGTGTACTTTTATCTTGGGGGTGGTTCCCACCCCTTCTTAGGGGTGGACAATTTTTTGGTTAAAATTACCACGGAATTCGGTAGAGAACCTAATTATAAGAAAAAACTGTTCTATAATTTTTTTTTGGAAACTCAATATTTTGTGAGATATTCGTGGTTGAAAATTGGCCATTTTCATTGAAACATGCATCTATGCATCTAACTAAAAAAACTATATATATATTAAATATTTTTGTAGATTATAAAAAAAAGCAAAGACACACTACTTGCCTTATACATAAATCTTCTAGTTATAATACAAAACGAGATATGATAGGTGAAAATAGTTTGTTTTTTGGTACATTCTCAAATTTTTGTATTCAACTTGAAATAAGAGAGAAACGGTCGATTTTAGGCGTATAATGCTACCAATATTTTTTGTAGTACTTGAAAAGACTTTTAAAATGAGCTATATTAAAGGTCTATTACATTAAAACTAAGCGAGATATGCAGCAAACAAAATTGATAACTAATGTGTTTTAAGAAAAAATGAGAAGTAATTTTAACCCCCATCCACCAAAATGTAAATGCATGGTTTTCCTTCTACAATACCTTTTATTATAGTGTTATTTTTATGTTCAAAAAGTTGGACGGGTTTAAAATGAATGAAAAAAAAGGTCAAATTATAGAGCGCATTTTTAAATTTTCAGTAGTAATTACACAAGAGCTCTAAAATTATCGAATTTTTCCCGAGTGACACTTTGACAGTTTTAATTTCACTACCCGAAGGGGAGTGAAATTAAAACTGTCAAATTTCACTACCTATTTTGACATAATTTCACTACCCTTGGAGTAATGAAATTATGTCAAAATAACACGAGGGCAAAAATTCGATAATAATTTTAGAGATCGAGTGCAATTTGTTGCGATTATTTCATGAATAAAACTGTTCAAAACAAAAATTTTATTGTAATTTATTTATGTAAGTACAAATTAGTACAATTAAACACACAGTTGTTATACATATTTGACGGTTGAAAGTCATCACTTTTATAACTTTTAAAACATTATTTGTCATTAAAGTCACTGAATGTATTTTTTCGTAGCAACGAAGGGCATCTGACGTAATATACTTGACGACGGGATATTATCAAAAATTATCACTTTAATTTTTATTTCTGTAGCTTTATATTGGTCAGAATCTCCTATAAATGAAATAATCTTAAAAATCTTCCTTTTCTCCATGTAACTTAAAAATGATAAAAGGTAGACTAATGAAAAATAAAAAGGAAATGTTTATCTGAAAATCCCTACATTTTTGTGTGGTATCTTTTTTTCGTATCTCTTATCTTTTTCGAGTTACATGGAGGAAAAGGAAGATTTTTAAGAAAATTTAAAAATGCGCTCTATAATTTGATCTTATTTTTTTCAAAAACCATTCATTTTAATCCAGCCCAACTTTTTGAACATAGAAATAACACTATAATAAAAATTATTGTAAAAGGAAAACGATGTATTTAAATTCTGATGGATGAGGGGTTAAAAATATACTTCTCATTTCTTCTTAGAATACATTAGTCATTAACTTTTTTGCAGAATATCTCGCTTAGTTTGCATGTAATCGACAATTAGTATTGCTCATTTTAAAGGTCTTTTCAAGCACTACAAAAGTTATTAGTGTCATTATACACCTAAAATCGACAGTTTCTCTGTTATTTCAAGTTGAATACACCGATTTGAGCATGCAGCAAAAAACAAACTCTTCTTACCTATATAGGGTGAGGCAGATAACTGGCCTATTAGAAATATCTCGAGAACTAAAGGCAACAGAATCATGAAAATTGGAATAAAGGGGTTTTGAAGGATGGTCTATTAAATGAAAATATTTTCATCTCTTTGCAACTTCCGGTTATACCGAAAGTTGCTTATAACTTCGTTTTTTAAATGGGACACCCTGTATATTTTTACATTTTTGGATTCTCTTCGATGTCTTCTTTCTTAAAATATAAGGTTTTGTAATATTATACAGGGTATTTTAAAAGATAATTACGTTTTTTTATTAATTTCGTAGCAACATTCACACCCTGTAGAATTGTAGTAGTTTGACATCTAAAAAAAACTCTACTTACGTTCAAATGATTTTTAATATACTCTACTATTGTTAAGAATCATTAGTATAGCTAAATTTTTAATTTTAGTATACAGGGTTGGTCGAAACTCGGAATGAGTATTTTCTGAGTTTTCTTAAATGGAACACCCTGTATTTTTGTATTGTAGTGAAATGATATTTTATAGTACTTTTTTATTTCTTAAGCATTCCCTATACCTAACTGCTTTAATTTGTGAGTTATTGGTGATTCAAGCTAAACATTAATTGCAACAAAAAATACGTAAAATTTTATTAGGTTGGCCGTGAAAATACTCAATCCCAAATAATTTTTCCGAAATAAATACATATTAATCCAGACTGGTCCTTAAAATTACCAATAATGGTTTAGCTATCGAAATAACTTCTTAGTTAAGATTGTTGGTGCGATTAACAATTAAGCACAAATTAAAGCAGTTAGGTATAGGGAATGCTTAAGAAATAAAAAAGTACCATAAAATATCATTTCATTACAATACTAAAATACAGGGTGTTCCATTTAAGAAAACTCAGAAAATACTCATTCCGAGTTTCGACCAACCCTGTATACTAAAATTAAAAATTTAGCTATACTAATGATTCTTAACAATAGCAGAGTATATTAAAAATCATTTGAACGTAAGTAGATTTTTAGATGTTAAACTACTACAATTCTACAGGGTGTGAATATTGCTACGAAATTAATAAAAAAAACGTAATTATCTTTTAAAATACCCTGTATAATATTATAAAACCTTATATTTTAAGAAAGAAGACATCGAAGAGAATCCAAAAATGTAAAAATATAGAGGGTGTCCCATTTAAAAAATCGAAGTTATAAGCAACTTCCGGTATAACCGGAAGTTGCCAAGAGATGAACATATTTTCATTTAATAGATCATCCTTCAAAACCCCCTTATTCCAATTTTCATGATTCTGTTGCCTTTAGTTCTCGAGATATTTCTAATAGGCCAGTTATCTGCCTCACCCTGTATACCATATCCCTCTTTGTATTTTAACTAGAAGATTTATGAAGGAACGAATCTCTTTGTTTTTTTATATCTCACAGAAATATTTTATATGGTTTAAGTTATACTTCTTTAGGCACGAGGGTGAATTTTTACATTCCCTGGCGCATGCGCACACCGACAGTATGGTATTAGTCGCTCAAACGTTATACGGGATCTCATTGGGTGTTAAAATCATCTGTCAATAATGGTTCAATATGGAGATTATGGATAAAAAATGTTGTGTATATTAGTTTTTATTGTTGTGATGGCAGAGAAAAAAACAAGTTTATATTTGTAGTGGCTTTTTAAATAGTTTTTTAAAAGCGACAGGTACGTAATAATTGTAAATGTTTCAATATCCTAATAAAAATTACATAGGTACCTACCTATTTGGAAAATTTAAAATGAATCTACCAAAATAGTATGTAATGCTTTGATATAGGTACATAATCTGATAACTATCAAAATTTCTACCGACATTTATCTATATATACCTATATATTGTTATTCCACAAAATATTCCTTTAATTCCACAAAAATCAAACTGATTTGATTAAATTCCTATAAGTAATAAACAACTACTGTCAAAAAGTTTATGGTGTAAACGTTCAGTTGGTGTATATTCCCACATGACAGACACGCGAATTTGGCGCAATGGGAAAGCAATTCGATTTTCGATCGGCGGGATCGACGGGAAGCGGGTTCGATCCCCAATGCAAGTTACTATTTTTTTATTTTTTTATACATTTTATGATTGTAGGTATATTATTATATAATTTTTTCAGAAAATACGTATTTAGTTAAAATTTTTGACAAAATTATTGTTCAGAAATCATCAAGTATAACTTCTTACGTGCTTACGAAGTACACACATTCTTTTTTATTTTGTTAAATGCATAGTTTTTAAGGTATTCGCAACAATCCGTCCGAAAATGTGTCATTTTTCAATGAAAATGGCCAATTTTCAACCACGAATAACTCAAAAAATATTGAGTTTTCAAAAAATAATCATAGAACAGTTTTTGCTTAAAATTAGGTTCTATAGTCTTTTCCGTGGCTATTTTAACCAAAACATTTTTCACCCCCGAGAAGGGGTGGGAACCACCCCCAAGGTAAAAGCGCATATCGGCATAGGGTAGACTTTGTTTCTTGAGCTATTCCCTACTTATTGTGAAAATATCAAGTAAATCGATGTAGTAGGATGGAAATTCGGAGCCAAATACCCTCATTGACTGCCCTAATTCACCATTAAAGTATTTTCGTTTCCCAATTAAACACCCTGTACTATTTTAGGTTTTTTTTAAACACGGTTTTTCTGGGTATAAGTGATGCATTGAATGTAAACTTTTATTTGAGGCGACTAGACTGTCTCCCCGTAAACTGCCAAAAAAATAATAACAGGCTGTTGTGGAATTTTGCATTAATCAGTTTTTGCAGACCACATTCTCATAGGAATATAATAGCTTTCGCTTTCGCGTCAATCACATTTCATCCTGAAAAAAGCGTGTCGAAATTAGTGGTAGTCGGGCAGGAGATCCAGCTCCAAAATGACATAAAGGGAATTTATTAGTTTTTATGGTAGCTGCTGAAAGTTTATGATGTCAAGTGAAATTTCAAAATTGATATATTTCATGCATATAGAGATGCTTTTAAGATAAACAAAACAAAATATCAGAGGATCAAGTAGTTTTGGATGAAATGTCAAAATCAACAAATACTGTAGTGAAAAGAGATTTAAAATCTATACGTCTTTGAATCAATTTACTCTTCTTCTTCTTCCTTGTTGTATGTAGGCTTTAAAGCCTGTTTATTCTTCAATATTTGCCTCCTAAATTGTTTAAATTATTATTTGCCTCCTAAATTGTTTAAATTATTTTTGAAATTTCTCATTATAACTTTTTTTTTCTTGTACATGAATATACTATATATTGCTCATTAAATAGGGCTTACTTTCTGTTCTTTAAAATGTTGCACCTATCATCTATATTTAAATATGTAATGAAAACCGAGTGATTCTTTGATATTTTTTACCTGTATTATTTAAAATTATTTCTTTTACAAAAATTACATAAACATTAGTCTTAAAAAACATCACTTTAGTTAAAATTATTTAAACATTGACATTTAAAAATTTTTCAAAATCAAAGTCCATCTCTTCGTTAGCATTAGCTTCAATATCTTCCTCTGACACCTCAGCACAATTAGTACCCATGCACATGCACCCTTTGCAGAAAATTGAACAACTAATTCCTATCTTCCTACAAACGCAGTTTTTTGCACATCCTTTGGTACATTTACATGCTATTTTTTCAAGCAAAGCTTGTGGTGCAGGTGCTTTGACAGTAAATATTGGAATTAATCCATATCTTGAAGGCCGAGTCAGGTGGATCCAAAGTATTACCTATAAAAAATAAGATTCAATCATAACACACAATCACATAAAAAAGTTATAATGAGGAATTTAGAAAATAATCCTAAAATCAAAATTTTTTTTATAATAAGTACACCATTTTAAAGTAAACAGAATAAGCTTTCTTTTTTTATCATATAATATATACCTAAATGAAGAAAAAAAAGTTATAATGGGAAATTTATAAAAATAATCGTAAAAAATATAAAAACTCGTTAAAAGTATAAAGTCTTGAAAAAGATAACCTCTTTAAAAGGAGTCGTACAACATTATACAATAGAACATTTTAAAGGTAATTGATTTCTATTCATCTTACATGTACCATTGCATATTATGTCTAAAGTTACGTAGAAAAAAGTTACAGAACAATATTTGCGAAATAACAAGGAAAATTGCCCAAAATTGCTGTGAGTGGCGAAGTTTGAAAAATCATATTTCGAAAAATTTATATCCTAATGACCTCTACCAAACATCGTTTTAAAGAGAAAATATGTAAGTTTTTTTTTTGTGAAGCAATGTCTATACCTATATCCCCGTGGACAAAAGTTATGGGACAAAAAACAAAATTTCTTTCTTTTGGGTTTCTTTGTGCTTTTTCTTTTGAATATATTTTTGTAAAAAAAAGTATCTTTGGCTTCAAAAAGTTATATTTAGATAGAAAATTTAACCAGGAACAATTTTTATGTAGACGTGTTTGTACCAAAAGTGCATAGAACTCACCCTGATGTAACCTGTGCCCAGGGACTAATTCACCCATTTCTCAAAAACGCACCCCTTTAAATGGTAGCACTCCGCGGTTTTTTCATATATAGAGATTCATTGACCATATGAAATAATAAAACCCCGTTAACGTTGTAGTTCCTTTCTATAGTACATAATCAATAGCCTACTGGTTACTCTACGGAGTAATACGACTATAAAATAAAAATGTATACCATTTTTATTCAGTTGCAATGCGAAGGCAAAACAATCTTACTTTTCAATTAGAATACGGAGCGCAGTCCAGACCTCTGAATCGCGATTTTCGGCTCTTATTGGAGCCTCATCGGAAAGAACGTAGGCACTGTTCTCCATACCCTAACTCAGCAGTTCTCAACCTTTTTTACTCAGCGACGCACTAACAGATTCCTTACAGATTCGCGACAGCCTTATATGTACAAATTTTTGCTAGTGGAAGGTATAAGTACAGATGAATATATTAAGAGCAAACAGTAGCGATCAACAGGTAGCAACAAACGCGTTCCAAGATTGCGGCTCTAATTTTTAATATTTTGTCGATATATTTGGCACACATATTCGTAATATAATAAAGAATGGCGGTACAGAGCCCAATTTCAGAAATATGTTAGTATGTGTAAATTACTCTATAACTAAATAAATAATTAAGAAACGAGCCTGTACCGCTATTAAGAAAGACAAAAAAATACACTTTCTTCAAATAAACTTTTTATCCCGTGCCTAGATTTTGTGTCACATTGGAACTACTAAAAATCGATTTTTTTTGTAACAAGAAATCGAACGTCACTGACTTGGCAACATTTTGCGCCTATGTGTATAAAAATTATTGTTTTTGATAGTATAAACGTCACTGTCAGTGTCGAATTACCGACGCACTGTTGCCTCACTTTTGAAAGTTCGCAGAACTTTCGCAATCTTGGACCGCGTTTGTTGCTACCTGTTGATCGCTACTGTGTGCTCTTAAGCATATTATTTTTTATTTCGTAAGAACATAACAAGCAAAAAACAAAACAGAAAGAATACATAAAATTAGTGTGAAATTTAACCCTGATGACTTTTGTAAAGTATGTATATCTATCCGAGGACGAATTGTAGACAGACACACTCTCAGCTCGCTGTCCACATCAAGTAGTCGAGACCGGTAGCTAGATTTTATATTTTTCATCGCAGAAAATGCAGATTCACATAAGTACGAGGCCGAAAACGGCAGTAAAGGGATACTGCTTTCTTTGCTAATTCTGGGTATTCATTCTTAACTGAAATCCAAAAAAAATCCGGAGCTACTTCTCTAAATTAAAAAAAAATGGTTGAATGCATGATTGGTATATTATAACAAGTAAAAAAATATAAATAAAAATATCGTATTCGTAAATCTCGCGACACACCTGATAGATTCTTCCGGCACACCAGTGTGTCGCGATACGGTGGTTGAGAACCGCTGTAACTGGCCAGCGCCGAGAGTTTTTCCCACCCATTGAAACCGAAGTAAAGGTATTAGGTGACTAGTGTCATCTGGCAATTGAAAGATGCCAGATGTAGAAGCCTTGGAGGTGTCACCAGGGAAATGTACCAATAAGTTTTCAATTTAAAAATCTTTTAGTAATATTTTTAAAATTTTCAATATTATTAATTTTGCTATTAGGATTGAAAACTACTTCATCTTTCAATTGCCAGATGACGCTAGTCACCTAATACCTTCACTTCGGTTGCAATGGGTGGGAAAAACTCTCGGCGCTGGTCAGTTAGGGTATAGAGAACAGTGCCTACGTTCTTTCCGATGAGGCTCCAATAAGAGCCGAAAATCGCGATTCAGAGTGCTGGACTGCGCTCCGTATTCTGATTGAAAAGTAAGATTGTTTTGCCTTCGCATTGCAACTGAATAAAAATGGTATAAATTTTTATTTTATGTTTTTACCTTGAAATATTTGAAATTTTAGAGGAATATAAATGTATTGTAAAAACACAAGTAATAAAGCATTAAATTATGAATAACATATCTTTTTCAACAAAGGTATCGTAAGCATTTTAATGGTGTAGGATCTCCAGGCTTGCCGGAGGGGAAAGAAAACATTGACCTGTTCGATCTGCTGGCTGAATTTAATGAGAAAAGTCACAAAGTTCAAACGAACTCGTGTCGATGAAAATAAAAATTGAAAGAGTGGAGTGTTGTTAGTTAAGCTTCGCCGGATAAATACTAATGTGTGACTTTAGAAAAACAATCCAATTTAATTATATATAACTCAGTCCGGTGTTAAATATAAGAAATAAAGCTGAGATAATTAAAAATATACCTACCTTTTTTCAGATTTCGCCTTTATCTAATATTCGAAGTTTTGTCTATTTTTTGTCTTGTTTGACTAATTATACAGGGTGTAACAAAAATACAGATCATAAATTAAATCACATATTCTGAGACCAAAAATAGTTCGAATGAAGCTAACTTACCTTTGTACAAATATGCACAAAAAAAGTTACAGCCCTTAGAAGTTACAAAATTAAAATCGATTTTTTCGAATATATCGAAAACTATTGGAGATTTGTTATTGAAAATGGGCATGTGGCATTCTTATGGCAGAAACATCTTAAAGCAAAATTATAGTGAGATTTGTGCACCCTATAAAAATTTTATGGGGATTTTGTTCCCTTAAACCCCCCAAACTTTTGTGTACGTCTCAATTAAATTATTATTGTTGTACCATTAGTTAAATTAAATATTATTAAAACTTTTTTGCCTCTTAGTATTTTTTCAATGACAGTTTTTATCGAGTTGAGGCTTATTTTTCAATATGTTTACATAAAAATTTTATGGTGGTTTTGTTCTTTTAAACCCCCAAATGTTTGTGTACGTTCCAATTAAAATATTACTGCGGTACCATTAGTTAAACACAGTGTTTTTAAAACTTTTTTGCCTCTTTGTATTTTTTCGAAAAGGCATCTTTTATCGAGATGTGACTTCTTTTTTAATATGGTTCAAAATATCCCTAAAAATGTAAATCATAAATAAATGTTCATATTATTACAAAGTCTCCATAATCGTACTTAACTACATATATACAAATATGTGGTGGATTTGACAAATATTCGAAATATCTCGATAAAAACTGACTTTTCGAAAAAGTAGGTACTAAGAGGCAAAAACTTTTAAAAACATTGTGTTTAACTACTGGTACTACAATAATAATTTAATTGGAACGTACACAAAAGTTTGGGGGGTTTAAAGGAACAAAACCCCCATAAAATTTTTATGGGGTGTAACTTTTTTTATTTGCACATTTTTACTAAGGTAAGTTAGGTTCAATCGAATTATTTTTGGTCCCAGAATATGTGATTAAATTTATCACCTGTATTAATACCTGTATTAATTCACCTGTAGTAAAAAAAATCTTCTAATAATTTATTTAATCTGACTCATTTATATTGGCAATTCAGATGTATATTATATATTTTAAAGTAGAGGACTTTAAAATGATATCGCCAATATTTATGAGTTGCGTTCCTGGGACGACTTTACTAAAAGATAGTTCATTCGATTACATGAAATCAATCGCAACTTAAAAATATCCGTCACAAAAAAATCATAGCATGTGATCTGTCTTTAAAAAGACAACCAAATACAACGATGACAGTAAAATTCTCGTGTTAGAGATTCCATAGTAAATCACAAGGGAAATCTAGGAAAAATCCTCGTGATACCATCCCGACATCGTAAGTATTTGGTCTTACATTTAATTAACTTTCAAAAAACTAATACCAAATTCTGACTTTCATATGTTTAAATTATAAATAATATTAATTATACATAGATATACAATAAGTAATACTAAAATATAAAATTTGTACTAACTCGATATGTTATTGAATTACTAATCGTGGTATAAAATATATATGAAAGAATCAGATAGTAAAAAGAGAAAAATCAAAGAAGCGGCTCTAATTATGCTAAATGAAACCAATTGTGTCGCAAATTCCACGGTAGAATGCAGTAAGATGTGGTTACCCATACTAAAAGAGGAAATCAATAGAAAGAAAATACCACGATTAGTAAGTAAATAACATATCGAGTTAGTACAAATTTTATATTTTAGTATTACTTATTGTATATCTATGTATTATTAATATTCATCATCATCATCATCATCCAACCAATTTACGTCCACTGCTGGACATAGGTCTCCCCCAATTGTTTCCACACTTCACGGTTTTGTGCTGATTTTTGCCAGTTTTTACTAATCCGCCTGATATCATCTGTCCATCGTGTAGGCGGCCTTCCTCTACTTCGTTTATCTTCTCTTGGTCTCCACTCCATCAGCCTTCGTGCCCATCTTGAATCTTTCAGCCTGGCGACGTGTCCTGCCCAGTTCCATTTGAGCCTGGTGATACGTTCTACAACATCTGCGATACCGGTTGTTTGTCTGAGATCTTCATTTCTTATTTTATCCCGTAGAGTTACGCCCAGCATGGATCTTTCCATGCGCCTTTGAGCAACCCGCATTTTCGACGCTGTTGTCTTGGTTAGAGTCAGTGTCTCTGCTCCATATGTCATTACCGGTAGCACACATTGGTCAAACACTTGTCTTTTTAAACCGATCGGTATACTGCTTCTAAATATGTCTCTCAGAGCTCCGTAGGCTGCCCAAGCAAGAGTTAATCTTCTTTTTATTTCGCATGTTTGGTTATCTCTGCCAATTCTAATTTCATGACCCAAGTAAATGTACTTTTCCACTAGTTCTACTTCTTGTTCGCGTATAATCAGCTGTCCGCTAGGAATCAGATTAGTCATAAATTTAGTTTTAGAAAAGTTCATTTTCAGGCCTATTTTCCAGCAGATAGCGTCTAACTCATTTAGCATTTTCTTTACTTCTCCTAGGTCATCAGTTATAAGGACTATGTCATCTGCAAAACGAAGATGATTTAACTTTTCTCCATCTATTTTGATCCCTTTATTGTCCCAGTTGAGCATCTTACAGGCATATTCCAGAACAGTTATGAATAGTTTTGGCGAGAGTGTGTCGCCTTGTCTTACGCCGCGTTCTATGCTTATTTGTTTGGTTTTATCATGTAACTTAACACTCATTGTTGCCTCTTTATAAATATTATAGACGAGTGTACTGTAACGGTAGTCAATGCGGCATTCATTTAGAGCTTCTAAAATGCTATCCAGCTCTATCGTGTCAAAGGCTTTATGAAAATCCACGAATGCTAGGACAAGGGGTTTATTATATTCTATTGACTTCTCAATTAGTAACTTGACTGCCTGCAGATGGTCGTTTGTCCCAAAGTTTGATCGAAATCCAGCTTGTTCTTTTGGCTGGTAAAAATCTAGCTTCTTTTCTACTCTTGATGTCACTACTTTTGTAAAGAGTTTGTATAAGTGGTTTAGCAGGCTAATGGGTCTATAATGTTCTAAGTCTGTCTTATCTCCCTTCTTATGCAAAAGTATTGTTACTGCGTTTTTCCATTTTTCAGGTATCGACTTTTGATGAAGGCATAAGTTGAAGAGATTTTTTATTTTACCTATAAGAATGTGGCCTCCGTTTTTAATGGCCTCTATTACGACTCCATCTTCACTTGGTGCTTTTCCATTTTTCATTTTTCTCAGTGCTTGATGGATTTCGCTAGTGGTTATCTCTGGTAGTATTTCGGAGCCTTGGTTTATTATTTTCTTTGAAACCGCTTCCCTCAGATTATTTTGATTCAGCCTTTGGCTCCTATATAGTTCCAAATAAAATTCTTCTACGATATTTAGTAAATCTTCTCTGTTTGATGTTATTTCGCTGTTTTTATTTTTTAATTTATGTATTTCGCATTTTCCGTTGGTCAATTTCCTTCGTAAAACTTTCAAACTTTTATTTTCTTCTATGGTTTTCTGGATGCTTTGAGTTTTATACTTCCTTAGATCTTTTCTGATTTCCTTTGACACTTTCTTGTTGATGTCTCTTAACGCACTTTTTTCAGTATTTTCGCTTCCTCTCATTTTACTTCGCGTTTTGATTAGTTCTCTAGTTTCTGGGCTTATTTTTTCATCTCTCTTCTTTTTTGGGCAGTTTTTTCGTTGACTTTCTTCAATGGCTCTAATTATGTTTTCATTTAAGTTATTTATACTTTCATCTGAAGTTGTATTTCTTTCCAAAGCAGCATTATTATTAATATTATTTATAATTTAAACATATGAAAGTCAGAATTTGGTATTAGTTTTTTGAAAGTAAATTAAATGTAAGACCAAATACTTACGATGTCGGGATAGTATCACGAGGTTTTTTCCTGGTTTTCCCTCGTGATTTACTATGGAATCTCTAACACGAGAATTTTACTGTCATCGTTGCATTTGGTTGTCTTTTTAAAGACAGATCACATGCTATGATTGTTGTGACGGATATTCTTAAGTTGCAATTGATTTCATGTAATCGAATGAACTATCTTTTAGTAAAGTCGTCCCAGGAACGCAACTCATAAATATTGGCGATATCATTTTAAAGTCTTCTACTTTAAAATGTATAATATACATCTGAATTGCCAATATAAATGAGTCAGATTAAATAAATTATTGGAAGAATTTTTTTACGTAGCAACAATATTTTTGTTTATTTTAGTAGTATTTTGTATTTTGACAACGAAACCCGATTTGGCCTTCGAAACGTTAATAAAATAATTTTTTTTGGTAAAATTGTGGCTTATTTCCCATTAAAAGTAATTTAAGGTATTAAGGTCAAAAAGTCTTCTTTTATTTTTCTCAAAATATTATTTTATGCGATTTTACAGTGATTTGGTGTTTGTTTAAACAAATTGGCATTTTCTATCGTAAAGTATCAATGGAAAAAATAATATTTTAATAGAAGGGACTCAAATTGTCATTATTTGGCATTATGACAAGTTATTTTGATCCAAAATAAGTTTTTGATCAAATTTTATAGTGTAGAAAACATTAAAATACTGTTTTTTACATTGTCCTCCATTCCCAAAATACGTCATAATCGATTTGGCTGAAAATTTGCCCACAGATAGCCAACACATAGGACTTTAAGTGGTTAGAAGGATTTGAATAATACTACAATACCAAAAAGTTTCATGCAATAATATACTACTCAAAATTATATCTTATTATACTTAATTCTATCTATATTATACTCAAAATTATACTAAGTCCAGTCGGGATAGCATTATACCTTGCATGCCGAGATGCCCAAAATTTTATATTTCTAATATTTAGGGGGGTAAATAGTAGCCTAAGTTTAAAATTGCGAATGAATTCCTCTTTTACGTTAACCGCCATCTTGATTTTAAAAGAGAACAGTTTTTGCTCCATATCTCCGCCATTTTTAACTTTTCGACAAAAATAGTAGGAACTGAAATTGTTCCAAATAAATCGTATTTAAAATTACATATTACAATTTCTTAACAATTTTTGTAGTGAGGTCGGTATTTTCCGAGTTAATTGTACTTACAGTAGACGCCTATATTTTTGACTATGATATTGCATGTAACTTTTTTGGTATTGTAATATACATCATTCAAATCCTTCTAACCGCTTAAAGTCCTGGCTATCTGTGGGCAAATTTTCAGCCAAATCGATTATGACGTATTTTGGAAATGGAGGAAAATGTAAAAAATATGGTATTTAAACGTTTTCTACATTATAAAATTTGATCAAAAACTTGTTTTGAATCAAAATAACTTGTTAAAATGCCATACAATGACATTTTTGAGTCCCTTCGATTAAAATATTATGTTTTCCATTAATACTTTACGATAGAAAATGCAAATTTCTTTAAATAAATACCAAATCACTGTAAAATCGCTTAAAATATCATTTTGAGAAAAAAAAGAAGAAGAAGACAATTCGACCTTAAATGTTTTATTTCTACATCCCGCAGATGCTATATACCAATTTTCAGACAAATCGGAGATCCAAAAGTTTTTTAATCCAAAATTGAGTGATTTGAAATAGAATCACCAGTACATTAAATTTGTATATTTGTTCAGATTTTGAGGATATGTTGGGGCAAAATAACTTCGGTGATTATTTTACCCTTATAGTCCTGTCGCCAGGGGGGGTACAACGGCCTCGTTAATTCAGATGGACTTACCCAAATTTTTTTTATGTATTTTGACCCGTAGAACACGAATTTTTTGGGTAACAGTTGATCCGGATGTCGATAAGATTGTTATAGACCAAGAACTTGAGGAATCAAATAACAGCGATTTTTGGCAAAACAAAACAATATTTTGTATTTTTTGGGTCATTTTAAGCAAAAAATATTTCTACAAGTTTTTTTAGTAGGATGCACAGTTTTCGAGATAAACGCGGTTGAACTTTCAAAAAATCGAAAAACTGCAATTTTTAAACCCGAATAACTTTTGATTAAAAAATAAAATAGCAATTCTGCTTAGCGCCTTTGAAAGTTCAAGTCAAATTATGTCGGTTTTGATTATTTGCATTGCTAAAAATTTATTGTGTTATTGCTAAACAAAGCTACAAACAACTAGTGCGTGAGTGATGTTTCTATGATTTCTCATTTAAAATCGAACGAGTAGGTAGAATAGGTACTAGTGCAATCAAGACTATTTCTACGTTACATGCGTTAAAACGCATGTAAAAGCACGGGAAACCCTACGTGTTTATAGCTTTGTTAAACAATAAAAAAATAAATTTTTACCAATGCAAATAATCAAAACCGATATAATTTGACTTAAACTTTCAAATGCGGTAAGCAGACTTGCTATTTTATTTTTTAATCAAAAGTTATTCGGGTTCAAAAATTGCAATTTTTCGATTTTTTTAAAGTTCAACCGCGTTTATCTCGAAAACTGTGCATCCTACGAAAAAACTTGTAGAAATATTTTTTACTTAAAATGGCCCAAAAAATACAAAATATTGTTTTGTTTTGCCAAAAATCGCTGTTATTTGATTCCTCAAGTTCTTGGTCTATAACAATCTTATCGACATCCGGATCAACTGTTACCCAAAAAATTCGTGTTCTACGGGTCAAAATACATAAAAAAAACTTGAGTAAGTCCATCTGAATTAACGAGGCCGTTGTACCCCCCCTGGCGACAGGACTATTACTTAGCCTACAAAATAAAGTTTTGAGTTAAAAAAGAATATTTTTAATAACAATAAAATGTGGGTATAGGTACCATCTTTACAGAAATACTGATTAGAACATGAGACTCGCCTTGGAAAATATTTCTTGTGGCCAGCCTTTTAAAAGAGCTGATAGGCCTTATAATTTGCCCTTGCGTACTTTAAACAGAACGGATAAAAATCAAAATGTATTCGTAAGTGAACCAAAAGTAGCCTACTTTATTCATAAGATCATAAGGGAGATGTCAGAAGCATATCGGTACTTAATTTAGACAATTATCAGCCTTTTTGTAAACAGTCCGGGAGACTTATCGGAAAATGAAAGTTTATTCACTGCAGCTTCTAATCCGAAGATTGTTGCTTCAAACCATAAAGTTCGAGCTCTGCTCTGCAGTTATTAGTTCAATCCCAAGTTCTGAAGTTAACACTTTAGAACAGAAAGGTGACTTTAAAAGGAATGAATTCCTATCATTGCTAATGGACACTTTTGTAACTTCATATGATATAATATCTTCACTATCACTACCTCAGGCACCTCCTCAGCCAAGGAGTTCAAGACTTTCGCAAGGATCAATTGTTGTCACCTTCATACCAAATTAACTTTTGATAAAAGAAACACAAAAACCACCAAAGCCAACTTCATAAGTAGCTAGAAAAGCTGTAAGTGGAAAAGTGTTCGGAAAAAAAAGAAAATAAGAGATTTTGATGATGATGAAGACGCCGCCTGTATATTTTGTTCTAAATTATTAAGTAAATCGCAAGCGAAGATTATGTGAATTGTACTTTCTTCTTCTTTTTCTTTAGCCCATTTCTATCCAACTTTGGCAATAGGCCTTCCCCAAATCTTTCCATTTCCGTCTGTCCTTGGCTGCGCTTTTCCAGTTAGTTCCTACAGCTCTTAAAATATCGTCCTTCCATCACATCTGAGGTCTTCCTTTTCCTCTTCTTTCAATCCACGGTCTCCAGTTTTGTATTTCAGCATTCCATCTTTTATCTTTCTGTCTCGCATTGTGGCCCGCAAATCTCCATTTTAACCCTGTTATATGTTCAGTTACATTTTTTAATTTTGTTTTCTCTCTTATCCATTTGTTTGATTTTCTGTCTTGTAGTTTTATTCCCAACATCTATCTTTCCATTTTTCTCTGAGTTATTTCTATTTTGTTTATGTTGGCCTTTGTTAATGTCCATGTTTCTCAGCCATACGTTAGAACAGGAAGGATGCACTGGTCAAATACACGGGTTTTTAGGTACTGTTGTATCTTTGTGCTTTTAAGTTTCCATATTAACTTTCCAAACGCTGCCCATGCCAATCGGATTCTTCTCTGTACTTCAATTGGTTGGTTCTCTTTATTAGCTTTGATTATTTGACCCAGGTATATATAGTCGTCAACAACCTCAATATTCACATTATTTATATTTATATTTATTCTGTCATTTGTATTTGTCATGATTTTTGTTTTACTCATGTTCATTTTTAATCCTATCTTCTCTGATGCGTGTGCTAGTTGAGTCAACATTGTGTCTAGTTCTTCTTGGTTGGTTGTAATAAGGACAACATCATCGCAATATCTGACGTGATTGAGATTCACAAAGGATTGCACTTTGCACCACAATAAATAACACAATATGACACATTCTATGACACGACACATTGGTGTCATAGAAGTCTCATTTTTTTGGTGTCATAAAAGTCTCAAATCAATTGGAAGTTCTGTAACCTGTTCCACAATTAAAACTTCCCCTGTTCCAGTGTTCCCGTACATCAAAGTTTGTCCGACTAGACACCGTTAAGCTATGAATAAATTTTCAGTTTGCTATCAATAAACTTTTTTTTGTACGCAGGATGCAGGCCACTCCTCCAAGTGCCAAGCTCTAATTTTTTTTATTTTATCTCTCTCCCCTATATCTCGTTTTCCTTTTTACATATTATATCAATAGTCTACTGTATACTGAAATAATTATTTATTTTTAATTTCAATTTGAAATTCCGTCCTATTTCTTCAATAATAATAATTCGAAAACAATAGAGCTCTGTCATCCCAAACAAATTAGGCATACTAAATGAAAGATTTTATTTTTAAAAACAATGACTGCTGTATTTATATTAAAGGCTTTTAGGTTCCCTTCTATTAAGTCATGTATATTTACAATTTGTATAAATTTAGCTTTTCTAGTTTCTTCATGGTCTATTAGTGGTTTTTCCTAATATTTGAATTTGTGTATGTTGGCTTTCAGATAAGACTTTAGTGCAATTAATTCTGTTTTTTAATCCTGTTTCATGCATTTCAACATTTCTCCAAAGAATTTCAAAATTACGCCCAGAAAATTTCAAATAATTTATCTTTCTTCTTCTTCTTCTTCTTCTTTTTATGTAGACATATGGCTCTGTCTGTTTTTCAATGCGCCTAAAATAAGTTGTCACTCCATCGTTTTTGTGGTCTTTCCACTGATCGTTTTCCTATTGGGAAAACGTCTCTCGTCGTCTACTACGCCATCTCTTATCATTCGGCTTATATGCTCGTTTCATTCTACTCTTCTGTTTTTTATCCAGTTAGTAATGTTGTCTATCTTGCATCTCCACCGTATATGTGCAGTTCTATCTCTGTCCCATAGTGTGTTATCATCAATTTTTTCAAGGGTTTTCATCTCTGCTATTTCTAACATTCTTTGGTCCTGTCCGTATCAGGTCGTGTTTCTGCCGCGTAAGTCATTATTGGTCTGATGGCTGCTTTGTAAATTCTGCCTTTCATTTCTTTTTCGATATTTTTATTTCTCCACATTGTTTCATTTAGACAACCTGTGGCTCTGTTTACTTTATTCACTTGATCTTCCACTTCTGTTTCAAGATTTCCGTAGCTAGATAGGGCTCAATAACTTCTGAACGGCTTAACCGATTTTGATCATTAAACATGAGTTTAAAACGTATTGATAAGTAATATCTGATGCATCTAAGGTCAAGTATGATAACTGAAGGCATTACAGGAATTATTGAGCTTGAAAAACCGGTTCTCCCATAAAAATAGATTTGATTATATTTATGAAGCCTATAACTTAAAAATTCGAATTTTCCCATATATGAGGTATACACCGTTAGACGCGTCTAGGGTCCTACTACAAACGCTCAGTTATTGGCGCAATTCGTAGGTTGAAATTTTGAGTAATTGTCGAAAAACCAAAATTTTCAAAGTTTATTTTTTCAGTTTTTTGGCTATACAAGCCGTGTGTATGTAAGTATGATCGTGACCGCTTAGGCACCATTTGAAAGCTTAACTCAAAACTATTGATTTGGTGTATTTGCGGTTTTCCTGCCTCTTTTTGAACCTAAGATAATATATATATATATATATATACACCCAAAAATATGCCATTTTGTATCTACCTAGCCCTATAGCTGGCTTATGGTTGGTTAAAAGTCACAAACTACACCGTTTCTGAATCGGCCCTAACACCATCTTGAAACATAGAAAAACAATTTAGATCGGTGTAACTTTTCCACACACATACATACGTACATATGTACATACATCATAAAGGAGTACGACCGTCAATTCCAATATAACAAAGGAGCACTCGTAAGTGTAGGGTTTTATCGGTCAAGTGGGTGAAAAAAGAGACAAAGAATTCGGCTACTTCATCTATTTATTGAAGACGTTTCGTCTACTGCTCAGTAGACATCATCAGTTCATCTACAAAAAGAGTGTTATAAGATGTGTTCTTATAACACTCTTTTTGTAGATGAACTGATGATGTCTACTGAGCAGTAGACGAAACGTCTTCAATAAATAGATGAAGTAGCCGAATTCTTTGTCTCTTTTTTCACCCACTTGACCGATAAAACCCTACACTTACGAGTGCTCCTTTGTTATATGTACATACATCTTCTTCTTCTTCAGGTGCCGTCCTCGTTCCGAAGTTTGGCTATCATCAAGGCTATGCGTATTTTTGATACCGTAGATCTAAATAATTGGCAGCTGCTGCACTTGTACCAATCTCTTAAATTCTTTAACCATGAATGTTTTCTTCTGCCAATGGATCTTTTACCTATTATTTTTCCCTGAATAATTAATTGTAGTAGCTGGTACCTTTGTCCCCTCATTATATGTCCCAAGTATTGCAGTTTGCGCTTTTTAATAGTAAGCGCAAGTTCTTTTTCTTTCTGCATCCTTCGCAACACTTCCATGTTTGTCACTCTCTCTGTCCACGATATTCTCAGTATCCTGCGGTACATCCACATCTCGAATGCTTCTATTTTCCTTGTATCGATCTTTTTCAGTGTCCAAGCTTCCATTCCATAGAAAAGAACTGACAGCACGTAACATCTCATGAGGCGAATTTTAAGATTTAAACTTAGCTCTCTTCCGCATAAAACTGTTTTCATTTTGGTAAAAGTAGCTCTAGCTTTTTCTATTCTGATCTTGATTTCTTCAGAGTTGTCGTTGTTTTCATTAATAACAGTTCCCAGGTAATTATATTTTCTAACACGCTCAATTCTTTGATCATGTACGATTATGTCAGAAAAATTTTGTGGAGATTTCGACACCATCATTATTTTTGTTTTTTTGATGTTAAGTGATAAACCGAACTTTTCGCTGCACTCTACTATTCTGTTTATCAGTGTTTGGAGATCTTCCGGGGTGTCTGCTATTAATACTGTGTCATCAGCGTATCTCTGTACATACATACATATCCACAAACATTTTCCCCTTTTTAAATAAAACTTGAGTCATATTTCTGAGCTCGGTAACTTGTGAATGGTATAACTGATTTTCAAAATTAGACATGCGTTGAAAATTTAATGATCAGTACTATCAAAATCCGCAAAGGTCGGACTTAAATTTTTTAAATTTTTGGGAGTTTTGTGGACGAGAACGAAAAAAAATGGGAAGGGCCGTAAAATCCACACCCTTGGACCAAAATGGAGAGTTGACATATGGATGGGCGAATCTTTTCCTAAACTTTAAGATGGGATTTGGTCCAATTTTCAATTCAGTCAGATTTAGAAAATCAAAAATTTCGTGTATATATAGTGTCGCTTGTAGGGGTATTGTGCGCCATTGACGAGAACTGCCGTTCTCTGGTAATAGCTGAAGTGTTAGTATGAACGAGCCAAGTAAATTAATTTGCTGCCAGAGTGCACCTGTATAGGCATGGATCCCGCGTACCAAAAAAAGTTTATTAATAGCAACATGAAAATTTGTTAAGAGCTTAACGGTGTCTAGTCGGACAAACTTTGATGTATGGGAACACTGGCACAGGGTAAGTTTTAATTGAGGAACGTGATTTTAATTGTGGAACTTGTCATCCTGACAAGTTTATGATTGTGAAAACTAGCAGGTTATTTTTAAGATTATTCAATAGCAAACTTTATAAAATATATGAAAAAATGTTTGTCCGACAAACATGTTGGTCATTTTAATAAGTCCGACACGTAGAACATCTTAAACGACAGAAATTATGTTGGTGATAAATAGCTGTCTGATTTTTTCATGGGAGTTTAATGAAAGGGTAACAAATCAATTGGAAGTTCTGTCCGACAAAATACATGGGACGTTTTCGTAATCTGGCGTTCAAAACCTGTAACCTGTTCCACAATTAAAACTTCCCGTTTTCCAGTGTTTCCTACATCAAAGTTTGTCCGACTAGAGACCTTTAAGCTATTAACAAATTTTCAGCTTGCTTTAACCCTTATCCGGGCAAGTGGTGCTCAATAGGCCCGAAACGCCCTGTCTTTTATATGGAAGTAAAATGTCTTACCCGGATAAGGGTTAATAAACTATTTTTTGGTAAGCGGGATCCAGACCTAGTAGTAAATTAACTATTATAGTGTCATAATACTCTTTCTCCTAATTCAAATTCTTGAATTATTGTCAGAATGTTTGATCTGTTGTCTGTTTTATTTATATATCGTAATGTGGAAATCCCTTTGCAAACATCGTAAAATAAAACATCGGCAGCTATTCATACTCTTATGTATAATTTTTCAATCTTTACAGGCACCTATTGACCACTATTCAAACATTGAATCAAGAGATAAGCTATAACCATAGCGCAATCCGGACAGAAAAGTTCAAAGATCCTGACGTATAAAAATGTAGGACCTAACCCAATTTTTATTACATGCCCCAGCTGCAGAAACAGCGGAACCACCAAGGTGGCATTTAAAGTATCAAAAAAGACACTGTTATGGTCGGTACTATTAACGATGTGTTGCCTGTGGTGGCTGCCTTGTTTCATGGGGGCTACCAAAGTGGCAGTTCACAGTTGTGGAACATGTAGTGCTTTTATAGGAAAATCTAAATAAAATATTTTGTTTGGTACACCTTGGATCTAGTAGATTCACCAAAATAAAGTTTATAATATATGTACAGCAATTCAATGCATATTTTTGTTTTATTTGATGTGCACATCATTTTAATCATCATCATCATTTTCTGTGCATTTATCCCTATGAGGGGTCGGCTTCCCTAATTGCATTTCTTCATAAGTTTCTATCTTGAGTCATATCAATATCAATCCTCTTTACCGACATATCCTGCCTGTTTCCCCCAGGTCTGCTTTGGTCTTCCTCTTCTACTCCTTTCAGAAAGCCTCACATTAGCAATTGCTCACATTGGGCTATTAAAATCTCGAAGTTTAACATGACTAGATCATTTTAACCCATGCTTTCTTGTCTTGGCATCAATTGTTGCCACCCTAGACTTCTCTTTCCTTTTTTATTACTCCACTCCTCTATCTAACCTCTTTCATCTTTCCTCTTCCATTTTAAGTGCCTAACATTCAGTTCCGTACACCATAGCCGGTCTTAGGGCTGTTTTACAGAATTTTTCTTTCAGCTTCATTGGAATTTTTCTGTCACACAACACACCATTCGCTTCCTTCCACTTCATCCATCTAACCATAATTCTACAGCATGCATCTTTATATATTTCCCCATTACTCTCTAATACCGATCGTAGTACAGTCGAACCCGCTTATTGGAATAGCCTTCGTGCCAAGCAAAAGTATTCCTACAACAGGGATATTCTAATAACCGATCATATATGCCTAGTTAAAACGTTTTTGGACCTCAAATTTCTATTCCTTAAACCGGAATATTCCTTTAACCGGTATTCTAATAAGCGGGTTCGACTGTACTTACAACTATGCTATTAAAAATTGATTTGGCATTTTATTAATTAAAATATGTTTTCTACAACCGTGTTAAAATGCAATTTATCTACTCTATGTCATATTATGTATCAGTTTTTAGTTTGTGAAAACTGTCATTATAGATAGCAGTGATGACAATATGACTTACAACAAAATTTTTGACAGTTTTGTGGTTTGACAGTAGTTAGGATTTTTAAATGTCAAAGTTCTAAAAATTGTAGAATAGAAATCAATCCCAGTGACGAAGAGTTACAGTTTTTTTATTTGTTTATCGAAGAGTAGATAAAATATTGTATGAAACTGTGCGTGAAGTACTTTTTGCGAACTTAGGCGATGTATAGCACTCGCTCCGTTGTCGCTCGTGTTCTAAATATTGCGTGCGTTCGCAAAAAGCATACTTCACGAAATGTTGCATAAATAACTACTTTAGCACTCCTTAAGAGCGTTAAAAATGCTACTTTAAAGCACTAGTGCTTTAAAAATTTTAAGGCACTGCAGTTACAAGTGAATTGACAAATTGTGAAACATCAAAATATTTATATTTCATTTATTAACATTAATATTAATAATACAACTTGCGCAATTTGAAAAAGGTGGTTTAAAAGGTTTTTTAAATTTAATTTAAACTGTATTATTGCATTTTTAACACGTTTGTAGAACAAAATTATTAAAATTTGTTAGAATATACAACAATAAAAGTAGATGTTATTCTATAGTTGTTATGATTTACGTATTGACAGTATAGGCAGTTTTGATGTAATGTCAAGAAAAATATAAAAATGGAATGTCAGTCAAGTTCAAGTAAAAGTTTTTGTAGGTATTGTCCTGTAATTGAGAATGAATAAATTATATTTGTTGATATATAAGACGTTTGTAGAAAAAATATTGAATGATATACGTGTTAAAAAGTACATTTTTAAGGCACTCATCTGAATTGCAGAATTCGCTTCGCTCATTCTGCAAAGTTTCACATGCGTGCCTTAAAATTGTACTTTTAACACTTATATCATAAATAACTACATATTAAATAGCGTACACTAGCTCAAAAACCAATGAAAACCCGTCACCGTCAAAATGGTGTAAGAAATAAATAAATAATTTCGATGGCGAAAAAAAGTCAAATTATGTATCCAAACAACACAACTGTTTTTATCTATTTTGAATATATTGAGATTCAAATTAACAGCACATAAAATAGACATTGTCCCACAGTTCCAGCTAAAGGCATTTGTTGCTCCGTTTGCTGCAAACGCAGCTGAGTGTTCCAGTTGCTCTATTATATTCTCCTAAAAAACTTCCACAATGTCTACAGTATAACTCCACGGTACTCTTCTTTTGTACAATAAACGGCAGAAAACACGCAGGCCAACAGCTTAACATACAGAATGCTCCCAATGACGTATTTGTAAACTAAAAGAAATAAAGAAGTATTATGTAAATTATAATTAACGTATTAATTAATATGTTAAGTATAATTATAATTACTGGCTCGATAACCCTTTTTATGTCTTAGCCTGTTCCAGGAATCTTCTCCATTCTGATCTGCTTCGTGGTTTTCTTCATTTTTTTATTATTAAGGTTGTTGTAACTTTCTATTTATTCGATCTATCTCATCTTCGGTCTTTCTTTTCTTCCTTTGCCTACTGGCAAACTGGCACTTGTTTGCTTATTTTGTTTGTAGTGTAGGAAACAGAAGTTGAACCTCGCAAAATGGACACAACGGTTTTATTTTTTTTTTCTGGTATATCAAGGGGTGCTCATTATTAGACTAACTTTTTCTTAAAAAATTTCGCCCCGGAACCCCCCTTTTCATCCCTTTAAAGGGGGTAATTTGTGGTTTTTGCAAAACCCTTCCTGTACGTTTTACAAAAAATTTACTTAATCGTAAAATGAAGAGGACAATATTTCCTACTATTTATTTTCCGATATCATATGTCTATCACACACAGTTTAGCGGGGGTGGCGCCCCAAAATTGAGAAATTTTTAAAAAAGATGTTTTTAAAACAAATTATTTTTTCCTAACTGTAACGAAAATTAAGAAAAAACCCTGCGGCAATTAATCACAAATAAGTGGCTGATTTTTTGGTATAGGTTTCATTTAAGAGGAAACAGTAGCGATCAACAGGTAGCGAAAACGCGTTCTAAGATTGCGGCTGTAATTTTGAATATTTTTCGAGATATTTAGCACACGTATTCGTAATATAATAAAGAATGGCGGTACAGAGCCCAATTTGAAAAATATATTAATATGTGGAAATTCCTCTGTAATTAAATACAATATTAAAAAAACTAGCCTGAACCGCCATTAAGAAGAACAAAAAATATATTTTCTTCAAATAAACTTTTTTATCCGATGCCTAGATTTTGTGTCATTTTGGAACTACTGGAAAAAATTTTAGTAGTTCCAAAATGACACAAAATCTAGGCATCGGATAAAGAAGTACCGCCATTCTTTATTATATTACGAATAAGTGTGCCAATTATCTCGAAAAAATATTCAAAATTACAGCCGCAATCTTGGAACGCCTTTTTGCAAATTGCAAATTTTTTAATTACAGGGTGATACATTTTTAAAAAACCCCTTTTTCCCACCTGAAACCCACCTGAACCGCCTATGCTAGAATAAAAAAACTTTCAGCGATTATCCATGTACTGGTGTTATTTACAAATTTCTATAATGCACACCCATTTTTTTTCCGTAACCACCCCAAAAAAAGGAGAATTAATAAAGGAAGTGATTTTCTTGAAATGCTTTACACACCATGCCCTTTATTAAAATGCTTCATATATTATTTTGTGCACGTTCTCATTACCCGTGCATGGACACCAAAAGCGATTTCTTGATGCAACCCCTGTAGCCAAAAATAAATAAATAAAGGGGGGGTTGAAAAAAAATTTTTTTTGCTTTTTGACCCATATGGTCATATGCTCCATCAATAGGGATTTTCATAAATATATAAGATTATTGCAACATCCCTGCGGAAAGTACCCCTTTTTCAATCTTTAATATATAAATGACAAAATAAGTAAGTATACTCAATGGTTTATTTCTTTATTACAACAATATGTTACATTACAACCCTTGCTTCACTTATCGTAGACATTGACATTAGTCAGGAGTCATAAGTCCACTGTACCCAACGTACACTATGGTACCAACCTATATTTAACACACCCCCTCGCTTTGAACTTCAATACATATGAGGAAAAATCGACTAAGTCTAAACAATTAAACAATTATTAAAATTAAACTAAAAAATTAAAAATTAAAAAGTTAGGAAACACTTGACAAAGACCTTAGATGGCAAAATTTTTCTTTTGATAATGGCTTTGTCAATATATCTGCAATATTGTTTTCAGAGCAAATATAATCAATGCATATCAATTGTTTTGAAACCAAATCTTTTATGTAATGTTCTTTGATGTCAATGTGCTTGGCACGTTTAGAATTTTCAAAAGACTGACACATTGCTATTGTACTCATATTATCAATTAAAAGTTTTGATTTACCCTGTACATTAAAATCAGATGAAATACCCTTTAAGTAAATCAATTCTTGAGCTGAGGTAGCCGCAGCTATGTATTCAGCTTCTGCGGTTGAAAGAGCAACACAGTTTTGTTTCTGGGATAACCATGAAACTGGATTGCCACAATAAAATACAATACAACCTGTAATACTTTTTCTATCAATTTTATTTGATGCCCAATCTGAATCTGAATAACAAACTAGTTCCCACGGTTTCTTTTTATATTGTTGTTCTGAAGCTATTTTCTTGTGGCATTTTTATAATTACGTATTTTTTATGGGAAATAAGCCACAATTTTAATAAAAAATGAATTTATTAACGTTTCGAAGCCCAAATCGGGTTTCGTTGTCAAAATACAAAATACTATTAAAATAAAACAAACATGTTGTTGCTAAGTAAAAAAATTCTTCTAATAATTTATTTAATCTGACTCATTTATATTGGCAATTCAGACGTATATTATACATTTTAAAGTAGAAGACTTTAAAATAATATCGCCAATATTTATGAGTTGCGTTCCTGGGACGACTTTACTAAAAGATAGTTCATTCGATTACATGAAATCAATCCCAACTCAAGAATATCCGTCGCAAAAAAAATCATAGCATGTGATCTGTCTTTAAAAAGACAACCAAATGCAACGATGACAGTAAAATTCTCGCGTTAGAGATTCCACAGAAGTTTTGTGATAATAATTGTTTTTGTCACGTTTGAATTTTGGAGGACTTATTTTTGTACTTTAGTTTATTAGGAATTTTAATAAACTTGTTAAAACAGAGTAACAATTCTCTTAATCCCTGAACCCATCTAGAATTGCAACAATTGGATGTAATTGTTGCAACCAATTGTTGCAATTCTAGATGGGTTCAGGGATTAAGAGAATTGTTACTCTGTTTTAACAAGTTTATTAAAATTCCTAATAAACTAAAGTACAAAAATAAGTCCTCCAAAATTCAAACGTGACAAAAAAAACTGTTGAGTAATAATGTTAATAATGAGTCAGATTAAATAAATTATTAGAAGAATTTTTTTACTTAGCAACAACATGTTTGTTTTATTTTAATAGTATTTTGTATTTTGACAACGAAACCCGATTTGGGCTTCGAAACGTTAATAAATTCATTTTTTAGTAAAATTGTGGCTTATTTCCCATAAAAAATTCTTTTTATATGTTAATGAAAAATTGTGTGTCTCTTTCAAATATCGCAGTACTCTTTTTCCTGCTTTCCAAGTTTGTTGTGTTGGTTTATCAAGTACTCTACTGAGATATGAAACGGCAAACATAATATCAGGTCTAGATGTAGTTGCTATATACATAAGACTACCTATAAGTTTCCTATAAGGAACATCGATTACCTCTAGAGTGTTATCTATCTGAAAATTTGTTTCCATTGGTGATGCGATACCCTTACAATCACTCATACCAAATTAACTCAGTACCTTTGATATCATTTTGGGCTGTCCTAATGTGAGATTATCACTTTCTCTTAATATTGTCATTCCTAAAAAGTTCTTCACTTCACCCAGGTCCTTGGCACAAAAATTGTTTTTCAAAATATCTATTGTTTCTTTTATTTTTTATTCATTACCTGTTAATATTATATCGTCTACATAAACAATCATAAATATGTCTTCTCCTATATATAGACAAAAATCATGTTTTGATCTAATAAATCCATTCTCTGTTACAACTCTATTAAAAGTATGATTCCAGCATTTTGGTGATTCTTTTAAACCATATAACGCTCTATTTAATTTTAAAACCTTTCCTCTATCTACTATTAGTCCTTGTGGAGGATAAATATATATTTCTGAATCAAGTTTTCCGTTTAAGAAAGCTGTGGGCACATCAAGTTGATAAATTTTCCAATCTCTTTGCAGTGCATGAGCCAGCATCATTCTCACTGTGCTCATTCTTGCCACAGGTGCATAGGTTGATTTTAGTGGATTCTCCTCCTGTACTTGAAAACCCTTTGCAACCAACCTTGCTTTGTGTGTTCCATCATCTTTAATTTTAAAAACCCATCTTGTATCTATAATCTTTTTGTTATCAGGTAAATTAACTGGTGTCCATGTGTTTAGGTTTTCCAATGATTCCAGTTCTTGATTAATTGCATTATTCCACTCTCCACTTTTCTGCGCTTCTTCAAACGTCTCTGGTTCACCATTCAATGACAGTAAGCAATAAGCTGAATATAACTCATATTCGTTAAAATGTTCTGGTAATTTTACTTCTCTTCCTCTTCTAGTACATATGGGATCCTCTTCATTACTTTCTATTTCAGTTCTAATTAATTCTTCGTTTTTAGCTAAACTTTCATTTTTGTTGCTTCCATCTTTAGTACCTTCAGAATTTCCTTGATTTTTGATCCAAACTGTTTGATTTTTACTGTTACCATTAACATCATCTGTTACACTGTCTTCATATTTAACTTGTTTTTCATCAAAAATAACATCTGTAGATGTAATTATTTTGTTGTTTTTACAATCCCACAATCTATATCCTGAATTAGAATAACCTACCATTATTGTTGTTTTTGTTCTAATATCAAATTTATTCGGCTTTGGAAGAATTACACTCCATGCTTTAGAACCAAAAACTCTATTAATATTATTCTCACCATACCATATCTGAGATGGTGTTTTACCACCATTAGCTGTTGTAGGACTCCTGTTCAATTCATAAGCTGAACATCTCATTGCTTCACCCCATAAATGTTTAGGCAAGTTAGTTTCTGCTAGTTTAACTCTAACTTTATTTATCAATGTACGATTCATTCTTTCAGATGTACCATTTTGTTGTGGTGTGTATGGTTGAATATACTGCAACTCAATACCCATTTGTCTACAAATATTTTTAAATTTATGTGATGAGAATTCACCCCCATTATCTAGTCTGATACTCTTAATTTTAACATTATGTTTAGTTTTAATTAAATTTATAAAATCAAGAACATTATTTTCAGCTTCACTTTTATATCTTATGGTAGGGGAGCCCAAGCAGGGATTTTTGCAGTTACTCGAGCGCGTCAGATTAGCATATTGGGAGAAACCTGGTACCCTGCAGATGTACCTCTACCATATATTGGCTCTTAACACAGGGGAGTTCGTTAAGGGGGGCCCGAAAGAAAAAATCTATCCTTAAAAATACTCGAAATTGTCAGATTAAGATAAGGTAAGTTAAGTACGTGCAAAAGAGTGTATATTTACAAAATCTGACGATTTGAGCCAGGCGTAAGAACACGGGTGAGCCCCAAAATTTCACAAGAAAAAAGCGAATATTTCGCGAAATGAATGACAGATCGAAAAACTAAAAAATATGTGCTCAATATTTTTTAAAAATCTATCGAATGATACCAAACACGACTTCCCACAGAGAGGGGTGGGGGGTAAATTTAATATTTTAATTACGAATCCCGCGATATTTCGCGAAATGAACATCAGATCGAAAAACTGTAAAATACACTTCTTCAATACTTTTGAAAAATCTATCGAATGGCACTAAATACGACCCCTTCGGAGGTGGGGTGGGGGGTGACTTTAAAATCTTAAATGGGAGCCCCCATTTTTTATTGCGAATTTGGATTCCTTACGTAAAAATAAGTAACTTTTACTCGAAACATTTTTTTGAATTATGGATAGATGGCGTTATAATCGGAAAAAACGATTGTTGGAAATGGAAAATTAAATTAAAAAATGGCAAGCGCCCACTAAAATGAAAAACTTTACTTAACTTTTTCTGGTTTTAGGACCTACTCTTCACAACCCAATAGGTCCCCATAACGCTCGAGTGACTGCACATTTAGCATACTTTGCTCCCCTACCATTAGTAATTTAACTACTGTAAAATGTGAAAAATCATCAACTAATACCTGAAAATATTTTTCTCCGTCTAAAGTAGGATTAGCAACTGGCCCTGCTATATCTGAATGTATTAAATTACCAATTCTTTTGCTTTTCTTTTCTTTACTATAAAAGCTTCGTCTTGTACTTTTACCCTGAATACAACTTTCACATACTTCTTTTGAAAAAGGTAATTGTAAAATTTTTAAGCCTAAATGATTCAAATGGCCTAAGCGTCTATGCCAAATGTTTCTACTAAAATCAGTTTTATCTAAATCATTCACATTTAAAGCCGTACATTCTATGTCTAACTTAAAAAGATACAAATTATTCACTTTAGGACATTCAACAGTATATGTTTTTCCAATAATAAGTGCACAATGGTTTTTAAATACAACCTTATTACCCTTTTCAGTTAAATATGAAACAGAAATTAAGTTATGTTTTAAGTTTGGAACAATTAAACCATTAATACTTACTTTTGTTCCGTAATGAATACCTCTAAGTTTACCTTTTTGAGTTGATTTTAATTTGTAACCATCTGCAATTTGTACAAAACTTGTTTTATCCAAATTTTTTACATCTATCATATAGTCCACAAGTTTATCTGATAAAAAATTTTGTGTACAACCTGAATCTAAAACAAAATGTACCTCATTAAGTGTCTCACAGTTCATTGCAGGGTAAACTGTCTCTTCATTTTGCATCATTTCTTCACCACTGGACATTTTCTGGTTTTCAACTTCATTAGTGGAATTTATCGCAATAAAACCTAACTCTTGTTCTTCTACATAACCTGCACGCTTAGAGTTACTTCTATTTGTATTGGCACTTCTATAATATCCATGTCTTCTGGAACTACTGCTTCCTCTACCCCGGTTAGAAGTTCTGCTTCTACACCCGTATGATTTATGGTTCATTTTACCACATTTGAAGCATTTAATATCACTTACTTTGAATGCTGCCTCATTGCTCATATTAGGTGATTTGTTTTTATCAAATTTCTTCAGTTCTTCATCCAATAATCTAGATTTAACGAAATTCATAGTTACCTCAGTGTTTAATGTTTCTATTGCGGTAATTACAGCTTCATACTCTTCATTAAGGGTTAAAAGACGATGACATACTTTGTCTGATTCCTCTAGCTTACTATCTACACCTTCCAGTTCTCTTATAATTTTGTCAAAATTCATAAAATGGTCTTCCAGCTTTTGATCTCTTTTACACTTCAAAGTCAATAGTTTCTTTTTTAATGTAAGCTTGGTAAATATACTTTTTCTTTCGAATACGCCTTCAAGTGCTGCAATAATTTCTTTGGCGGTTTTTGCATCTTTTATAATGTCTAAATGTTTATCTGTCACACATTGAACTATAATGGATTTTGCCTTTGAATCGTCATCTGTAAAATTTTCTAACTGAGTTGGGTTTAAACTTTCAATCACTGGTAACACTTTCTTTTCATTTAATAGGATCTTGACACGAAATTTCCAACTGTTAAAATTCTCTCCTGTGAGAATAGGAAAATGTTGACCCATAAACATCTTCAAAGGTACTCTCGTTTTCTTGATTTATACTTTACTTATTTGTCAAAGAGCCAGCTGAGCCCATAACCTTTTCTATATTTAATATATAAATGACAAAATAAGTAAGTATACTCAATGGTTTATTTCTTTATTACAACAACATGTTACATTACAACCCTTGCTTCACTTATCGTAGACATTGACATTAGTCAGGAGTCATAAGTCCACTGTACCCAACGTACACTATGGTACCAACCTATATTTAACACCCCTATCCTTGAAAATAAACTGCAGAAACTACCCGTATCACTTAAAGAGCATATTTTTGCGATTTTCTCATTAAATATGGATTTTTTTAAAACATAACTTACACAGAATTAAAGACCACTATTTTCTCTACAAGTAAGGTCATATGCATTTTTTCGTATAAGCAACTGTTGCGGCACAGTGGCGCCGTAAACCTCAGAAATACTTTGGCGGGCTCGAGATTTTGTTTTTTTTTTTCGTCGCCTATTCATTTTATCGATAACGTACTTATGGAAAATAAAAGAACACACTGTCTGCTACACCTTATGACCTATGCATATTTTATTTTCTTTGCACCCTAAAGCCACAGTGGTGGCCCAAAATCAATGTTTGATTATTTTCTTTATTAATTCTCCTTTTTTTGGGTGGTTCCGGGGAAAATATGGGGGTGTATTATACAAATTTGTAAGTAACACCAGTACGTGGATAATCGTTGAAAGTTTTTTACTATAGCATAGGCGGTTTAGATGGTATAAAAAGGGGTTTTTTAAATATATCACCCTGTAATAAAAAAATTTGCAATTGCCCTTAAATGAAACCTTTACCAAAAAATCAGCCACTTATTTGTGATTAATTGCTGCAGGGTTTCTTGTTAATTTTCATTACAGTTTATATAATTCATTACAGGGAAAAATATTTTTTTAAAACATGTTTTAAAAATTTGTCAACTTTGGGGCGTCACCCCGCTAAACGGTGGGTGATAGGCATATGCTGTCGGGAAATAAATAGTAGTAAATATAGTCCTCTTCATTTTACTATTAAGTAAATTTTTTGTAAAACGTACAGGAAGGGCTGTTTCGCAAAAACCACAAATTACCCCCTCTAAAGGGATGAAAAGAGGGGTTCCGGGGCGAATTTTTTTTAAGAAAATGTTAGCCTCATAATAAGCACCCCTTGATATACCAGAAAAAAAATAAAACCGGACTTGTGTTCATTTTGCGAGGTTCCACCTCTGTTTCCTACACTTTTGGTATTTCGTCTGTTTTGAAGTAGTCAAACAATTAACATAACTGGGTGGACAGATGACTAAGGACTACAGCGAGAGGAGGAAATACGGAAACGAATAATGCTTGCTAACAAAGCACACTTATCTCTGTCGTAGGTGTTTGGATCCAAAGACATCCATAGAGAAGTAAAATTTAAAATATATAAAACCATTGTACGACCAATAGCAACATATGCCGTAGAAACATGGATCATAACAGAGAAGACAATAAGCCTTATTAATAGTTTTGAAAGAAAGATATTAAGGAGGATATTGGGACCCATTTGCGATAATGGCATATGGAGAATAGGGTTCAACCACGAGTTATATCAATATTACAAAGAACCCTTTATAGCAAATTATGTAAAAATACAAAGATTGCACTGGGCAGGCCACCTTATAAGAATGGATAATGACAGAACACCTAGTAGAACGCTTAGCGAAATTATGGTGAGACGTTTGTCAGTAGGAAGACGTGGATAGATAGAAGAAGAGGTGGATAGACGAAGTGAGATATAAAAAGATAATCGAGGGTACATAACTGGAGAAGCAGAAACAGCAGCAAAAAAACAACGACATGGGAACTCTATATAAAACCGACGAAAAAAACTAAGCTCGCGCGGAAAAATGAATGTTGAGCATGTAAAACACAAAAACGGGAAAATATTGAAGAATGAAAACAAAACAGTTGAGAGATGGATCGAGCATTTTAGAGAAGTATATTCCAACAGAATAATAGAACACGAAGTGAGAAATGAAGAAATAAAGGAAGAACTAAGCTTCACCGAATCGGAATTCACAAAAAAAGAAGTAAATAAAGCAATACAACAGCTGAAAAGAGGGAAAGCAGCTGAAATAGATAACATTATCACAGAACTACTGAAAGCAGATAGAGAAACATCGGAAGAACTCCTGTATGTACTAATAAACACAATATGGGAGGAGGAGAGAATACCTGATGATTGGAAGGAAGGTATAATTTCAAAGATACCCAAGAAGGGAGCTCAAACGAATTGCAACAATTGGCGAGCAATAACACTACTTTCTACAGTGAGTAGTCATGACAAGGATGATACTAGAAAGAATGAAAAAAACTGTAGACCAGTTGTAAAGACCAAACCAAGCGGGCTTCAGAAGTAATGAAGCATGCACAGATCATATTAACACATTAAGAAACATTGTAGAACAAACAATAGAATGGCAGAGCAAAATCTATATAAATTTCATTGACTTTAGACAAGCCTTTGACCGGATTAACAGAGAAAAAATGTGGGAAATATTAATGCGTTATGGCAGCGTTTCCCAAATAGTGGGTGGCGACCCGGTACCGGGCCATGGAAACAAAATACCGGGTCGCCTCGCCGTTTTACATCTTGTTGTTTAAGGCCGTGCTCTGACTTACGCCAGGCTTCTCCGAGGATCAAAGCCGTATCACCAGAATGTGTTTGGGTGCGTTGTAGTATCCCAGGGAGGAATTAGCTGTCAAAAAAGCCACTGTTTTTAACCGAATCTAGGCAAGAGTGTGTAAAATTTATAAACTTTATAAAATCTCGCCCACTGAACTCAAGAGTATTCTGTGCTTTGGCTATCAAAAGGGAATTTGAATGTTCTTAGAACAACATCCACCAACGGCTAGGGATGCAATATTTCAATTTAAATACAGTTTTCATTATGTCAATTGGTTAATCAAGGTATCTTTGTGATATTCTTGACTTCTTGAACAATTTAAATATGACATTACAATGTAGCAATGTGACTGTAATTAAAGGACAAGAGAAGGTGGAAGCTGAAACAAAAAAACTTAATTTGTGGACACGCCGCCGCGAGGAAGCATGAAATTACAAAGCTTTTACAAAGCTAAGAGAGCCACAAAAAGAGTAGGTATAACGTGAATTCATTGTCGGATGAGATTCCAGCGACTTTCAAGGAACACCTGCTAGGACTGGAGGCAAATATGAAGAAATATTTCCCCCCAACCACAGCAACAAAGCATGGATAAAGAATCCATTTAAAATGGACGTAGAATCCGAGACAGAACTTCCGGATTTAGATATTGACTCAGTAAATTGAACTATCGCGTGATAAAGCATTCAAAGACATACATATTTGATAAAATACTACTGATAGATTTTTGGCTTTCTTTATAAAATATAATAGATTTTTAAAAGCGATAAAGTTTCTAATTCCTTTTGTTGCGTTCTATAAGTGTGAGTCAGGGTTTTTAACACTGGCTTTCCTCAAAAATAAATATATAAAGGAACCGTTTGGAAGTCGAACCAGACCTGAGGATAAAATTAACATATTTTTCTCCAAGCTCGAAGGTCTTTTTTAACCAGAAACAACTGCATACTTCTCATTAATAAAGTATTTGATTTTTATTTTGTTTTATTACATTCTTGTTTGAGCTAATGATTCTTTATTAAAATATATAAAACTATAATAAATATTTAAATATGTTTTCTTGTACACACACACCAGGCTATGCAAAACAATTAGTGGGCCAAGAAGGATAAGAACAAAAATAACCGGGCCACGGAAAAATAAGTTTGGGAAACGCTGCGTTATGGAATTCCATTAAAATACATAAGAATTATCAAAATGTTCTATGAAAACTATACTGCACAAATCAAGCACAATGGGAAACTCACAGAACCAATCAACATAGACAGTGGAGTCAGACAGGGGTGTATTCTATCTCCAACCATATTTTTGATCTTTATCGACTGGGTCATGAAGAAGGCAACGAAAAATAAAACAGGAATTAGATGGAATGCTTTCGGTCAGCTTGAAGATCTAGACTCTTCGGATGATATATATCTGGTGTCCGAAAATAGACAACATATGCAGAAAAAAAACAGAAAAGGTAACAAAAGAAGCAAGAAAAATAGGATTAGAGATTAACACAAGAAAAACCAAACTTATGAAGGTAAATACGGAAAGAGAAATGGGTATATTCATTGAAGGAGAAGAAGTAGAAAATGTACAGAAGTTTTGCTATCTGGGAAGCATAATTGACGCTAGCGGTGGAATAGAAGAGGAAATTAATGGAAGGATAACTAAAGCCCAAAATGCGTTCTATATGCTGAAGAAAACATGGGAGTCCAATAAATTAACAACCAAAACCAAAATTAGGATATTTAATACAAATGTAAAGAGCATTTTGCTATATGCAGCAGAAACTTGGAAAGAAGAGAAAAAGATTATACAAAAGGTTAAAACATTTGTAAATAGATGCCTTAGAAGAATATTGCAAATATGTTTTCCAAATCGGATAAGTAACAAGGAATTTTGGAGAAAAACTAATCAAGAGCCGATAGCCAAAACGATAAATAGACGCTAATGGAAGTTTATTGGACACACATTAAGGAAAAATGAAGATGATATAACCAAACAAGCCCTGGATTACCAACCAACTGGAAAAAGAAAATAAAGCAGACCAATGACATCCTGGAAACCAAATATTACCAGAGAGCTAGAAGACAATGGGTTAACATGGAAAGAAGTGAAAGCCCTAGCCAGAAACAGAGATGAATGGAGGGGGACTGTAGAGGCCCTATGTTCCAAATGGAATCAAGAGGAGTAAAGTAAGTAACTGGAGAAGAGCAGCCAGACAGAGATACTTGAAGGCGGATACTGTGGCAGGGCCCGACTTGAGCTGTAGCGCCATAGGAGAAAGATTCCGCCTGCTTCCATTCTTTCCACATGGCCCATCTAACGAAGCCGTACTATTTTAATGTACTCGTATAATACGATATCTGGATCCTGATATACTTTGTATGGTTCAAAGTTTTATCGTCTTCGCTAGGCCATTTGCTCATACACCTATATAGTGCGTTGTAGAATTATCTAAGGCCACCATACTAAAATACTGTTATTTGAACTAGCATAAGGTCTTATTTTAGTTAAAGGTGATGCAGCTGATGTCTCTGATGAGAATTTACAAAAGTATCATTTTTATTAGGAGAGTTATCATTAATCAATATAGATTAAATAATATAATTCTCCAAAATGTACTATATCAGTTTCAACTTCAACAATCTAATGCATATTTCGTAGTCGTCGTTCATATCACTATTGTAAATACAAAATGTTAATTTTGTGTCTAAAATTAATTCAGTGTTTTCTATAAATATCCCGTAGGGCCAGAACTAAAAGATTTGACAAGGGAGCCAATATCAGTTTGCCGCCCTCTTTCAGGATTCCCCCCTTTTCACCCTACACAACACCAAGATATAAAATAAATCCCAATATATTTTTAGATACGGTCGTTGATATTATACAGGGTAACCCGAAAAGATTGGTCATAAATTATACTACAGATTCTGGGGTCAAAAGTAAGTTGATTAAATTCACTTACCTAAATACCATAAATTTGTCAGAAATTTGTTTTGCTTTATGTGATATAACGCATAAGGATAAAGATCGTGATTGAAATTATCAAGCTGGATGTTTAGCAGTCAAGTTATCAAGTTCAGTTGTTTAGTCTACATACCTATGGTGTAAAGTTCTGATGAAAGTTAACTTCGTTAGCGAAATTTTTCAATCAAAAACAATGAATATGCATCTGGACTTAAATGCTTTACAAGAGATAAAACAATTGTTGCTCGAGTTTCTAACAGATATCAAATTTAATTATTTTATTACTACAGCAAATGAAACTGCAGAGAAACTGGATGTGGAGCCCAGTTATCAACCAGCCACACAATTACGGTTTCGGAAAAAAGCTGACAGTTCGATTACGAACATAAATACGAACCGATTTTTGATCCTAAAATGTCATACAAAGTTAATTTCTTTCATTGTGTTCTCGAGCAAGCAATAATGTCAGTAAATGAAAGATTCGATCAAGCTATAATTTCAGTATCTACCTAAATGAAAGGTTTTCATATTGGAAAATCCGTTAATTCTTTCAAATTTTTATGTAACTTGAACGACACTACAGAAAACTCACAATTAAAACTTTTGTGTAGAAATTTGGAAAAAAATGAGATTTAATGATCATCTATAATCTATATATTATAGAGGGTGACGATTTGTTTAACGAATTAAGTATATGAAGCTTCAGCCTTTGTTAAAAGAATTAAATAATGATGTTTGTAAAATTTTAAAATATATATATTTTTAATGGAATTAACTGTTTCTTCTTCTTTATGTGTCTATTCGTGACGAATGTTGGCGATCATTATGGCAATATTTATCTTAGCTATAGATGTTGTGTTGAACCAGGTTCTGAGGTATTTTAACCAGGATGTTTTTTTCTTGCTGGACCTCGCTCTCCAAAAATATTTTTCCTTGCACGATGGCTTGTAGAGGGGCATATTTGGATTCATTTCGCATATTCTTCTTCTTCAGCCTGTTTGCATCCACTCCTGGACAAAGGCCTCCCCATGAGCTCTCCAGTCTTCTCTGTCTTGTGCTATTTGATGTCAGTTTCTCCCTACTTTTGAGAGAGTAATCATTTCGCATAATGTGTACAAAGTATTCTAACTTCGAGATTTGATGGTGGTCAGTACCTCTCGGTTCTTCTTGATTTTTGTGAGGACCTTCTCATTTGTGACCCGATCAGTCCAAGGGATTTTAAGAATTCTACCGTATAGCCACATCTCAAAGCTTCCAATTCTCTGCACATATCTTCGTTTAGGTCCACGATTTAACACAAAAGGACAGAGAAGACGTAGCATCGCAGCATTCTTACTTTTATACCAAGAGAGAGGTTGTGACTCTTGAAGAATGCGCCCATACGGTTGAAGGTGGATTTAGCTTTTCCAATGCACGTTCTTATTTTTTCTTCGTTGTTAGTCCATTTTTCATTTATTATGGTGCCGAGGTAGTTGTGTGCGTCACTCTTTCTACAGGGGTTTGGTTGATTTAGAGTTGCCCTTCTGTTATCTTTTTCTTGCTAATGACCATAAGCTTTGTCTTCATTACGTTTATATTGAGTCTATATTATCGACTGTAATATGCCATTTTGTTCATAAGGACTTGTAGGTCTTCTAGGTTGTCCGCAAATATTATGGTGTCAGCTCCATACCTGATGTAATTTAGCAGGTACCCTTTTAGTAGAATTCCTTTTTCAACTTAGTTCAAAGCTTCGATAAATATTCTTTCAGAGTAGAGATTGAAAATTAGAGTGTACAAAATACAGCTTTGCCTCACTCCACGCATGATGTTCACGTATTCGGTGTGTTCACCTTCAATAAGGTTTGCAGTGTGATTCCAGTAAATGCTGGAAGGCGCGAAAAGTAATTGTTTCCTGAAATAGATATTTATTTTCAAGTTTACCTGTATCTTTAGTTATTTATGTTGTTACGAAAAAGATTTATTTTTACTTAATTATTTTAACATTTTCCTGATGCATATTATGAGAATTTTTAGTTATTTTTGTTTGGTCACAATAAATATTCACATTATTTAATTTAACGAGACGAATTAAAAAAAGATGCATATTTTTGGGCGCCATTAAATGTTTTGCACACAGGCGCTAACACGTGCTAGCGCGGCACTGCACCTCAGTTGCAGAATGTTGCCCTCCAGTATATCTGAGCAGCAGCAATATAACACAGATCGACACCAAACTCAATCAAACCATGAGGATTATCAGCGAATGTATTAAAACTACCCCTTCTCTATGACTCCCTCTTATGGTTTATTTTACACCTACAGACATCCGTAGACACAACCCGTATTCTAAGGGAATATAAAAACATAATTGCAAACCCCCAGCTGCCGATACATATAGACGTCCCAGATATCGCACTGAAGCGGCTTAAATCTAGATCGCCTATACTTCTTACGGCTGCTTGAGGTATATTTCTACATCCACGCAAAATGAAAGGAATGTTGAGAAATGGTAGCCCCAAAACAGATAGCTATAAATCCCACTAAGCGTCTACCAGGTATGGAATTAACGCGCAAATTAACCTTTTGCGCTTAGTCTTATTAGATTATCCCATGAGTTATGCCGCGACTCACTACTGGAGCTCACTAAATGGAGACTGAGCCAGATACAATCATGCGACTGAAGAGAACCTTTGAGCACATTGTGATGGAATGTCCTCTGACAGTACACTCTGGTAGCATGATCGACTTCTTCCGTGCCACAAATGCTGCACTGGAGTGGATTGATGTTCTCCACACAAAACTATGAGTAACACTCGTTCTTGTCTTTGCTGCATTATTTTACACATACATATAACATATTATACCTACCCATGTTTTGATGTATATTTTTTTGTATATATTTATATTTGTGTTTGCCATGCGTTATACTTAATTGTCCATGTACGTCATAATATGCTAAATAAATAAACTTACTTTATTTTTATGTTTCCGCATACTAGGTTGACCCTTCTTTCTGCATTGGGGACAAGCCAACTCCAGTTGGGCAGGTTTCCAAGTCTCTACTGTAAGAATATAAATTCATTATGTCAATAGAGTTAATAATTTTTACTGATAATTCATATTAGAGTCATTTTAGGTTTATAAAGATAAGTAAGTTATCAAAGTAAACGCTTATAAAGTGCTTATATTTTTTCTGTATCATAAAAATCACTACTCGAACCCAGTGGTTGGCTATATCCCATAATATTAAATAAAAAGAAAAATATACATTCTACAAAGACTTCTTTTTGTAAAAGGTGTATTTATATAAAAATATCTCGAAAGAATATTTACAATGTTTAAAAATATATAAAAGCTAGCTTATTTGAGATTTTTTATTTCTAAAGTAATACCTAAACCAATACTATTTTTAGAAATAATTGAATAGAATAATTTGTTTTGTTGATAAAATCTGTTATAAATTAATTATTTACGAAGTTTATTTTAAAGAAGTGTATATTAATCATCAATATTTATATTTTACAATAAAAATTACCTCCAACATTGCTAAAAAAAATAAAACATTGAAAAACAAAATTGTTTAAAAAAATGGATGGATTTAGCAATTTATTTAAAATATTGAAGTTTGTCATGTACGCAAAAATTACATACAAATTAAAAAAATAAACGTTGAAACCCATAAATAAGAACCACAGATATAATTAACAGCTCCAATTTTAAGTTACTGGTTCATTTTTTGATCGGCTGGATTAGCCAGTTTCAAAGCTGGGCAATTTTGAGACCCACAATTTAAAAGTTTGTGGACGATTCCGTTGAAAAGCAATTTTTTTTTAATTAGCCACATTAAAGTACCTACTTATGTTCTTACTTCTTACAAATGGCCCTAATTATATCTCTTAGTTGTTTTATCTAAAACTGCTGCGAATTAAAAATAAGCAACTAGCTTGATTCCAAATTGTCCCGGGGCAACTATTTATTTTATTTTGTGAAAAAATTCAAGCTTTCCGAGTATAAAAAAAATAATTTTTCTGTGGTGCAATGGTTCAAATGTTATACTAAATGTTAATAAGGAAAAAATCGATATGTTTTTACAAAATGATTTTGCAATATTTAAAATTGTTTTTCTTGAGTATTTTTAATAATATTTATAGAATAAACTTTCGTTATAAACTTTATTTAAAAATTAATTTAGGATAAATAAATAAATTACCTTTTAACCTGTTTGACCGATCGATGAAATTTTGAGCATATTTTAAGAACCATAGACCCAATATTACATGCAATATTAAAGTTCTAAGTTAATTTTTTTTAAAAGTGTACCTTTTTTAACACGTTGAGGGAGAGTGCGCCAAATGTATAAGCAAGTGTTTTGATACTATATGTATTTTGCAAAGTAGAATAGCGAAAAATGCAACGTCTATAGACGTTGTGTCACAGTACATCAATGAATGGAGATTAGATGTATATAGACGTTCTGTCCGTCAACGTGTTAAGTTAAAAAAAAAATCAAAATGTCTGACTTGCTTTTCGATTTTCTGAGGAAGCAATAAGAATTGAAAACAGTAATAAAAATCTGTTTTACAAGTTATAATATATCGGTGCATGTTATTTTGATTACTCATACAGAGTAAAAATAAAATAGCAACAAATGTTGTGGCCTGCAATAGTACGGAATCAAGCTCTCATTTATTTTTCCCTTTTCTCATCCAAAGAAGCAGCTATTGGCAAAGTTAAACCATTTCTACGAACTTTTTAACTTGAACTGACCCATTTCTATTTGGGTTATGTTTCTTTTATTCTGATTAACACATTAAATAACAAGATGTTGCCGATAATATACCTACCTAATATTAAAGCTACGAAAATTAAATACACTTACATTTAAACAAATAGCAAACTACATCTATTATAAATATCTATATTATATTTTGTGAATCATGTAAAACAAACCTGTAGTTTTGTAACCTCCCTTTCCACTTCGACTGCTCTTGGTTATCTTTGCAGCAGATAATTTTCTACAGCTAATCACTTTTCTGTTACATTCTGAAAATTATATTTATTACAGTTATATTGGGTATATACAGGGTGTCCAGAAACTCTCCTGACAAACGAAGACCAGAAATTTCTCAGATAATTTTAGACAATTTAACCCAATTCACCCAGTCCGAAAATGTGAGCTTCCCAAGGGATCCATATTTGAAGATGGCGCCTTGAAATTAGTTTATATTACCCGTATGCACGCCGATGGTGAATATAAAATTATTAATTGTATGTCAAAAAATGCGGAAAAACCACCTCTCAAAACCTATCAAATTTCATTTGTATATCTCAACCGGTTTTAGGGCAATAAATAAATCGTCAGTTTGTAAGAAAAGAAAAGATACGTTTATAAAGTGAAAAGTCATTATTTTTTCATGCAGAATTAGGTACCCGTTAAAGTTTGTCGCACCTATTTAGAAACACTCTGTATTGATGAAGAACATGGCTAGTTGTTAAAGTACCTAACTTTTTTATTAAAAAGTTTACCAAACAGGTAGGTCTGGATCCCGCGTATGAAAAAAAAATGATTAATGGCAAGCTGGAAATTTGTTAATAGCTAAAGGGTGTCTAGTCGGACAAACTTTGATATATGGGAACACTGTAACAGGGGAAGTTTTAATTGTGGGACAGGTTAAAAATTTGGAACGGTCAGACCACGAAACTGGCACATGTATTTTGTCCGACAGAACAGACTTAAACTCTCCGAACAGAGATTAGACTCTCATGCAAAAAATCAGACTGCTATTTATCACCAAATGGGCGTTTTAATGAGTGAAATATGTAGAATATGTCAAATGACAGGAATTATGACAGGTGATAAATAGCAGTCCGATTTTTGCATGAGAGTTTAATCTCTGTTCGGAGAGTTTAAGTCTGTTGTGTCGGACAAAATAAATGTATCGTTTTCGTGGTCTGACCGTTCCAAATTTTTAACCTGTTCCACAATTAAAACTGCCCCTGTTACAGTGTTCCCATATATCAAAGTTTATCCGACTAGACACCTTTAAGCTATTAACAAATTTTCAGCTTGTTATTAATCAACTTTTTGTCATACGCGGGATCCAGACCTAAGGGTGTGGTAAACTTTGAGAAAAAAACAGTTTGATTGGTACACCCGGTATATAATTACAATTTATCTGTCTAGCAACAATATTATTACAGCGATATTATTAAAGTATAAGGCTGTACCGGGTGGTGGTGAATCGTAAAACGGGCCATAGGAAACTCAATGTGAAACTCTAAACTAATGAATTCCTGCTTCCCTAATTATTTTACATCAAAAGTCATGAGAGAATATTTGTAGAGAATTAAAATCTGTAATAAAATCAAAAGTGAAAATTGTTCTACGATTTAAATGCATTCCAAAATTTTGAAAAATATGATACATTTGCTACAATAGGTATGCGTGTAAAAGTTAGGCCACACGTTACTATTTAACTGACAGTGCTCACACCATTGACTGAATAAACAATCTTTATTCTTAATACTTGCTCCGCAACTGAGGATATCTTATCAACTGTATTATTTTTAAACAATAAATAATAAAGGTACTAGTACACTTTAGAAGACCAAAAATAATCATTTTTTTCAAGAATCTTTTTCTCAGAACCTGCATTAAAAATGAACATAAAACTTTTTACATTAATATCTAACTCTTAGAGAGTACAAGAAATATATCTTTTTTCATTTATGCACGTGCACTAATATTGTAGAGGGCGCAAAAGTGGAGTCCTCGAAAAATGATGGCGGACAGTTAATCTCAGGATTGGGATATCTGAAACAAAAAAATCGTACTGCATTTGAAAAAGGAAGGTTTCTTACGTGACAATTTACCACAATTTGACCAAAAAATAAACAATACATATTTTTTAACCATGAAAAACTGAAGAAAAACGGGTGAGTTTTTCACATTTTTTTTTCAAATTTCCGTAAAATCTTATTTTTACGGAAATTTTCACTAAAGGTGGTAAATTGTCACGTAAGAGACCTTCCTTTTTCAAATTCCGTACGATTTTTTTGTTTCAGAGATCCCAATCCTGAGATTAACTGTCCGCCATCGGAACTACTTTTTTTCGAGGCCTCGACTTTGGCGCCCTCTACAATATTAGTGTATGTGCATAAATGAAAAAAGATATATTTTTTGTATTTTCTAAGAGTTTGATATTAATATGTAAAAATTTGTATGTTCATTTTTAATAAGGGTTCTCAGAAAAAAAATCTTGAAAAAATGCTAATTTTTGGTCTTCTAAAGTGTACTAGTACCAAATAAAAATATTAGTGCATTTTCATGAAAATTGGTGAGTAGTTAGAGAATACCTCAAGGAACAAAGGTGACATAATGCCAACTTGCGCTTTTATCCTGGGGGTCGATTCCACCCCTTCTCGGGGGTGAAAATTATTTTATTAAAATTAATACCATAAATCGATAGAGGGACAAATTCTAAGCAAAATTGGTTATATAAAGTTATTAAAATAAATCAAAACTTTTTGAGTTATTATACATCAAAGATTTTAATTTTTCGTGAGAAAAATCCATGTTTTTAACCAATTTTTCATAAATAACTCAAAAACCATAAGTTTTTACAAAAAAGTTCTATTTACCAAAATTGAAGCTAATAAAACCAAGATAAACTCCTTGCTTAAAACACTAATCTAACGTTAATTGAAAGTGAGTTAGGGGTAATTGAATGTATATTTTTTAGACGAGTACTCAAATTTAACTATGCAAGCTTAAATAACGGGAAAACGATGCATTTTATAAAATATACGTGCAAACACTTATCAAAATACTTGGGAATACCTATCAAATGAGCTCCAGGAAAAGTTAATTGCATCAAAATTAAGCAAGTTATGATGAAAATAAGAGGGCCCTTTCGAATTTTTTAGGAAAAAGTGAAAAATAAAATATACGCCATTTCCACAAAAATTAAAATTTATAGTAATCCTTACTAGAATTTCTTTATATTAGTATAAGTAATGATTTCAATAATTTTGACCGGTTTAGAATGTATATTTTTGAAAAAATATATAATTTGAGAATTTTTAAAATTATTGTAATTTTCATTTTCTTTTGATAATAACTCCAAAAATACTCAATATACCTACGTAAAAAATGATATATAACCAAATTTTAGATTTTTCTGTACCAAATATTCTACCGTTTTTACTATTTCCCTAGGATATAAAAAACAACCTAGACAGAAACGTTTAAAACTTAAATTTTGCTGCGACAACCATGTAACCGGGACTATTTTTTAACGTTTTATTTTTTTAAAAACTAAGAGGTTTAAAAGAATAAATTAGACTTGGTTTATTATCCCTTGAAATTAGCTTTCAAATGGTTTCTAGGTGAACCTGATATCGTAAAAATTAACAGAGTTATTAAAAAAAAACAACACCATTTTTTGGAAAAATTTTTAAAATATAAATTTTGAAAAAATTTTGGTGCATAAACTGTTAACGCTATCAACTTGCTCGGGGGCTCATTTGATAGATATTTTTAAGTACTTTGAAAAATGTTTAATACTTTATGTTATAAAATCCAAAATTTTCCCGTTATTTAAGATTGAATATTTGGATTTGGGTACTCGCCGAAAAAAATATACATTCAATTACCTATAACTCACTTTAACCGCTTAACGCACTCACCCGAGTTAACTCGGTATTGAAATACGTTTCTATTTTCGCATAACCGAGTTAACTCGGGTGGGCGCATGAGGGTATTTATTTTAAATTTTTGCAATACTGGGAAACTGGGGGAAGCCTATGTTCAAAATTGTACGAATTAAAGGGTAAAAGAAGAAGATAATTCCAATAAGATATGCGTTTTTTTACTTTAGATTATCTAGTTACAGTATTCTTGTTCGTAGTTTATTTTACTGTAATAAAATAAATAGATAATTTTGTGACGTATTTTTGCACATATAGGTGCGTTAATCGGTTAAATTAACACTAAAATGTTTCTTTAGTAACGAGTTTATTTCTTTTTTTATTAGCTTCCATTTTGGTAATAATAACTTTTTTCTAAAAACTTACAGTTTTTGAGTTATTTATGAAAAATCGGTCAAAAACATGGATTTTTCTCACGAAAAATTAAAATCTTTGATGTTTAATAACTCAAAAAGTTTTGATTTATTTTAATAACTTTATATAACAAATTTTACTTAGAATTTGCCCCTCTATCGATTTATGGTATTATTTTTAATAAAATAATTTTCACCCCCGAGAAGGGATGGCATCCACCCCCAGGGTAAAAGCGCAAGTTGGCATTATGTCAGCTTTGTTCCTTGAGGTATTCTCTAACTACTCACCAATTTTCATGCAAATCTATGGAGTTTCAACGAAATCGGAGGTAATAGCTCATATCCACCTTCAGTGACTCCACTATATTGACAGTTCAAAAATGTGAAAATAAATAACTTCATTGTGACACATTATTGCACTGTGTGTGGCCTAATTTTGGGCTGAAAAACTGAAAAATGTATTATATTTTTACAAAATTTTGGCATTAGTATGATACAATTGATCCAAAAGATGGCATAACCTAGACATCCAAAGTGAAGGTTATCCTCCAACACCAAATTGTTCTATATGGTCCACATAATGTTCAGAAAAAAGTCACGCCATTTTGAGCGTCGGGTTTGGGTGGAAAAGGGTGGATAAATCGGTAAATTCGTAGTTTTTTAGGTTTTCGTCAATATTTCTAAAACTGTACGGTTTAGCATGAACAACCTTCTATACAAAAATGTTCTACATTAAATTTGAAATAAAAAGGCCCTATGCATAATCCTTCTAAAATGAACGGTTCCAAAGTTACGGAGGTAGTATAGTATAATTGGTCCAGAAAAAGGCCTAACCCAGACAATCAAAGTAAAAGTTTTCCTCCATACAAATTAGTAGTTTTTTTACGTTTTTCGTCAATGTTTCTAAAACTATGCTTTAGCGTAAACAATGTTCTATACAAAAATATTCTACATAAAATTTAAAACAAAAAAGGTCCTATACATAATTGTTATAAAATCAACGGTTCCATAGTTACTGAGGGTGAAATAAAGTGGAGGTGTTCGATACTTTTTATATTTTTTATGCAATTAATCATGATTTTGGGTGGTGAGGTTGACGTTTCTTCAAGGGCTTATCACTAACATACCATCGGCCACTGAAATAGCAAATTTTATTTACAAAACACAATCCTGTTAAAGAAAATTTCTTTCATCAGTAATAATATTATAAATTGCCCAAAAAGTATAAAAAGTATCGAAAACCTATAATTTTCACCCTCTGTAACTCTGGTACCGTTGATTTTATAACAATTATAATGTATAGGATCTTTTTTGTTTTAAATTTTATGTAGAACATTTTTATGTAGAACATTGTTTACGCTAAAGAACAGTTGTAGCAATATTGACGAAAAACGTAAAAAAACTACTAATTTACCGACTTCTCCCCCATCTCCCCTCCCAAACCGGATGCTCAAAATGGTGTAACTTTTTACTGAACAATAATATGTGGATTATATAGAACAATGTGGTGTTAAAGGAAAACTTTGATTTTGAATGTTTGGATTAGGCCTTGTTTTGGACCAACTATACTATACTACCTCCGTAACTTTGGAACCGTTCATTTTAGAAGGATTATGCGTAGGGCCTTTTTTATTTCAAATTTAATGACGAAATATTGACGAAAAACTTAAAAAACTACTCCTCCCTCTCCGAATATATCTGTATATTCCGTTGCTATTTTATAAAAACTTCCAAGAGTGTTTGCACAATATAGAAATAAATCTCCGCAAAATCTAATATATACTTACCTCTGGCTTTCTCTCCTAAATCTAATTTCCAGGATAACAAATTTTCCAAACTAGTAAAGAAGGTTAACTCTACGTCTGGATGCTGGGCTAGGAGATGCTCTCCCAACGTACACAGGCAGTTGGAAGTAACTTGAAGTTTTTCACCGCACAGCTGACATTTTAAATGATGATCCATTAAAATTTTACGCAAAGGTCTCGACTAGATTGATCTAATCGAGACATTTTCTTAATATTTTTATCATGTGTGGATGATGGATGGTTCAACTTGACAATTTTGAAACTCATGTTTCGTTAATATGACGTTTGTCAGCTTATTTGATATAAAGGTGGGTCTTTAAGGGTCTAGACGCTAACCTTTGCTATAAAATATGCAATAAATGGAGTAGAATTAAATCAAAGTATAACGGCCGGTTTCACAAGTCGAAGTTAACTTGTGGTTAAGAGATAACCAGAAGTTACCCCGAAATATGTGTTTCACAATATCAGGTCAACGGCGAAGTTGTGGTTAACCGACAGAATTTTTAACCAGAGCTTGGAGTGATGGTTAAGCTCTTAACCAGAGGTTATCCTAACCTAATTTCGTTTTATTGACAGGACAGATTGTATACACGTAAATTATTAATTACAGATATGAATTTATATGATGTACTTAAATGCGTTTTAGTGTAGGAAACAAAGGTTGAACCTTGCAAAATAGACACAAGTCCGGTTTTATTTTTTTTCTGGTATATCAAGGGGTGCTTATTATAAGACTAACTTTTTCTGAAAAAATTTCGCCCCGGAACCTCCCTTTTCACCCCTTTAAAGGGGGTAATTTGTGGTTTTTGCGGAACGTAGCCCTTCCTGTAACTTTTACAAAAAAATTCTTTTATAGAAATATGAAGAGGACTATATTTTCTACGATTTATTTCCAACACCATCTCTCTATCATCCACCGTTTAGCGGGGGTGGCGCCCTAAAGTTGACAAGTTTTTAAAAAAGATGTTTTTAAAAAAAATATATTTTTCCCTAACTATAACGGAAATTAAGAATAAATCCTGCGGCAATTATTCACAAATAATTGACTGATTTTTTGGTATAGGTTTTACTTAAGGATAATTGCCCTTTTTTTAATTACAGGGTGTTACATTTTAAAAAACCTCTTTTTATACCATCTGAACCGTTTATGCTAGAGTAAAAAGACTTTCAGCGATTACCCATGTACTGGTGCTATTTACAAATTTGTATAATGCACCCCCATTTTTTCCCCGGAACCACCCCAAAAAAAGAAGAATTAATAAATAAATTGATTTTCTTGGAATCCTTCACACACAATGCCCTTTATTAATATGCTTCATACATCATTTTGTGGACGTTATTATTACCCATGCATGGACACCAAAAGCAATTTCCTAGTGCAACCCCTTAAGCAAAAAAAAAATAAATAAAATGGGGGGTTGAAAATTTTTTTTGTTTTTTGCTTTTTGATCCATATGGGCATATGCTTCATCAATAGTGCTTTTCAAAAATATATATGGTTATTGCAACATCTCTGCGAAAACCACCCCTATCCTTGAAAATGTACTGCAGAAACTACCCCTATCCCTTGGCGAGCATGTTTTTACGATTTTCTCATTACCTATGTATTATTTTTAAACAAAACTTATACAAGGTTAACTACCACTATTTACTCTAAAAATTATGTCCTATTCATTTTTTCGTATAAGCAACGGTTACGGCACAGTGGCGCCGTAAACCTCATATATGCTTTGGCGGGCTCCAGTTTTTGTTTTTTTTTTCGTCATCTGTTCGTTTTATTGATAAAGTACTTATGCAAAATAAAACAACACAGTGTAACCTACAAATTATGACTTATGCACATTTTACATTCTTTGCTCCCCAAAGCCACAGTGGTGGCCCAAAATAAATTTTTGCATATTTTCGCCACCTACATGCATTTTATTGCATTAATGCTACCTTAACAGCACAATATTTACCCTTAGGTGGTCGCTACGCAGTGGCGGATCCAGGGAGGGGTGATGGGGTGAACACCTCCCCCCCCCTCTCAAACCAAGTCATATTGTATTCAAAGATTATAAAAATATTCATTTATTTTTATAGAAATTTAACCAATTGGCACCCCCCTCTTAACGATGCTGGATCCGCTACTGTCGTTAAAGCATAAAAAGTCATTCTTATAAAAATAATATTAATATTATATAAGTATTTCTATAAAAAAAATGAATATTTTTATAATCTTCAAATATAATATCACTTGGTTTGAGAGGGGTGGGGGTGATCGCCCCCATCACCCCTCCCTGGATCCGCCACTGCTTAGCGCCCACTTAGGGGTGAATAATGTGCTATTAAGGTAGCATTAACGCAATAAAATGCGTGTAGGTGGCGAAAATATGGAAAAATTTATTTTGGGCCACCACTGTAGCTTTGGGGAGCAAAGAATGTAAAATGTGCATAGGTCATGATTTGTAGGTTACACTATGTTGTTTTATTTTACATAAGTACTTTATCAATAAAACAAACAGATGACGAAAAAATAAACAAAAACTGGAGCCCGTCAAAGCATATATGAGGTTTACGGCGCCACTGTGCCGTAATGATTGCTTAAACGAAAAAAATGAATAGGACCTAATTTTTAGAGTAAATAGTGGTCTTTAACCTTGTATAAGTTTTGTTTAAAAAAAATGAATAGGTAATGAGAAAATCGTAAAAACATGCTGGATAAGGTATAGGGGTAGTTTCTGCAGTATATTTTCAAGGATAGGGGCGGTTTGCGCAGGGATGTTGCAATAACCATATATATTTTTGAAAAGCACTATTGATGAAGCATATGCCCATACGGATCAAAAAGCAAAAAACAAAAAAAAAATTTTAACCCCCCATTTTATTTATTGTTTTTGGCTACAAGGGTTGCACTAGGAAATCGCGTTTGGTGTCCATGCATGGGTAATAATAACTTGCACAAAATGATATATGAAGCATATTAATGAAGGGCATTGTGTGTGAAGGATTCCAAGAAAATCACTTTATTTATTAATTCTTCTTCTTTTTTGGGTGGTTCCGCGGAAAAAATGGGGGTGCATTATACAAATTTGTAAATAACACCAGTACATGGGTAATCGCTGAAAGTCTTTTTACTCTAGCATAAACGGTTCAGATGGTATAAAAAGGGGTTTTTTAAAATGTAACACCCTGTAATTAAAAAAAGGGCAATTAGCCTTAAGTGAAACCTATACGAAAAAATCAATCATATATTTGTGAATAATCTCCGTAGCATTTCTTTTTAATTTCCGTTACAGTTAGCGAAAAATATATTTTTTCTAAAAACATCTTTTTTAAAAACTTGTCAACTTTGGGGCGCCACCCTTGCTAAACGGTGGATGATAGAGAGATGCTGTCGGAAATAAATCGTAGAAAATATAGTCCTCTTCATATTTCTATAAAAGAAATTTTTTGTAAAAGGTACAGGAAGGGCTACGTTCTGCAAAAACCATAAATTACCCCCTTTAAAGGGGTGAAAAGGGGGGTTCCGGGGCGAAATTTTTTCAGAAAAAGTTAGTCTGATAATAAGCACCCCTTGATATGCCAGAAAAAAAATAAAACCGTACTTGTGTCCATTTTGCAAGGTTCAACCTCTGTTTCCTACACTATTTAGCATTTCAGCGGCCAATAATTGTTCGATTTTTAAATGATTTGCTTCCTGGGGTAATTATTAATACATACTATAGTCTCTTGCTTGCTACATGTTTTTATATTAACAATTTAATTTTAACAATATTGGCGAAAGACCTTAAAACAAATATTATTCTTAAACAAAACTTAAAATGTATAATGTGCATGTAATATACAGTGTGTGTACTTTAGTTGGCCACGTATGGGAAGCATTTTTAATATTAATTTTACGAAAAAAAGATACTTCAAAAAAGTTTTGCATAGTAATTTTTATGGTCCAAAATCTAAGATGCAACCATCATGTATCAAATTTTATTAATCCCATAGGAGGTATGTTAAAATATATGAATTTTTAAAGCAAGCAAGGTAGCAAGAATCAACATAGCAATTTGTATAAGCAAAATTATTGTACTGCACCTACAGTGACTCACAGCTTCAATTCTGAAATGATACAGTCGTTACTCAATAAAACTAGCTTGTGTCAGTGACCCAATATAAGAAAAAAAAATTACATACTGACAGTAAGTTACTAACTATAAGTCCTCTAAAATAGCAAAGCTATGTTTTGGGTTTCAAATATACCATACTTAAATAACAATAGTTCTTTAATTATTTTGTGTACGATTTTGATATCAGCTAAAATGATGTAAACTTTTAAAGGAGAATATTAATAAAGAAAACAAAACTCCTTGTTGCTTATTTCTTTGGCTGATAAAAGATTTATTTCTTGCAGTTCAGCTATGTAGGTAGATTATTCTTTTGTAATATCCGTTTAATTGTTTTAGGGTTACCTATTTTTCCAAACTGTGTTTCCACCTCATCTCTCAATTTTGGTGCACTTTTTTGGGATTATTTGCTATTTCTCTGACAATACATCTTAGCTATTAGGACTTTGCAGACGACTGCTCTGAAAAGTTCATTTGATGTTCATCCGTACCATTCTCTCAAGTTGCGCAGCCAAGATATTCTGCATCTCCCTATGCTTCTTTTTCCTTGAATCTTTCCCTGCATAATGAGTTGGAGCAAGTTGTTTTGGCCCATACATGGCAACATTTTTCATACGAATTTCTAGTTACATACAATCTATCTTTTTACGTCATAAGGCCAAACCCAGTTATACCAGGAAATTGGCTCAGGCCATAGCATTATTCTCTACATATAAAAACTTAGGAAAGTGTGTCCTTTTAGGTGACACAATAGATCGAACACAACGAGCCATGTGTATCTTTTTTAGTACACAGTGTTGAGGACAGTGTATATCTAAAAGGATACACTGGCGCTGAGGGTGTTAATTATTGCGTATTTGAAACCCAAAACATAGCTTATGCTATTTTAGAAGACTCATACTAACTTACCTACCTTCAGTATGTAAGTTTTTTCTAATAAATATTGAGCGACTGACACAAGCTAGCTTTATTGAGTAGTGACTGCATCATTTAAGCTGTGAGCCCCTGTATATGTTTATCAGTCATGGCCTAGCTACACGTTAAAATTGTTTCGTTATCATTCCCTGCGTTGCTTTCTTCAGCGTGCACACTGATTTTGTACAGCAGCTTTTGTAGCCAATAGTTACTCTTGTTTGTTTTCTAGATTTTTCCTAATCAGGACTTGATTTCTTTTTGGTTTGTCACTAACTCCCTTCTACAATAGAGAGTTTGGGGCTTATTATTCGCTAAAGTGTTGGAATGCTTGTGGGTTTTGATATATGTACCTACTACCACAACTCTCAATACAAACTTTGATCAAACTGATAGTGTGACGACTAGATTTTTATAATTTGAACAAACTGTAGTTGTGACGTCACTTCCTGAGTTTGCTCAAACTGTTTGATCAAATTATTTGATAGTGAAACCACGACTTTAAGAATTTAAGTAACATCAATTTAATTTGCAATAAAAAAGATCATGAAGATTTGACGATGCTTGTAAATACATACACCCGATTTAGATAATTTAAGTGACAGCAATGTTTAGATTGTTTTGTCAAATATACACATGCAACAAAAAATTTAATAAAAATTTGCATAAAAAAATTGAAGTGTTTTAAAGGTTTCAATATGTAAAAACATTGAACCACAGAAACGGTTTTTCTCCACAAAGGAACAAAAATCGTAGCAACATATTAATAAGTGATACGTTTAAAAATCCAAATGTAAATGAAATTTCAGACTTTTTAAAAGGACACTAGACACAACATGCCCTATACTTCACAAAATGCCGAAGAAAATCATAATTATTATATAATATAACATATAATTTCCCCTAAATTACTTTTCCCCATATCCAGTACCTATATTAACTTTTATGTAAATTATCTCTTTTTAATTTTCATGCATTTATAATTTAATTTATAAGATATATTCTAGTACTGCCGTGTTTGTATTGAACAACTGAAATAAATTAAAAGAATATTATAACTATACAATAATTGTTTATATTTTTTATGAGATAAAAAGAAATATTTTATGAGACTAGGTAGAGTCTAGAAAGAAGACTAGTAGAAACGAATAAATAGTGTTTTTTAATCAATACCGTTTTTCAATATACATATTGATTTTCTACCACACTTTTATTTCTGTCATAAAAATTGTCAAAGATAAACAAGAAATTAATATTTATCCATCATCCTCAGTCAGCTGACTTGTTTTCTTGAAACGACACTTTGCATACAATATTGGTATTTAAATATCCCGCTCTGTCATTCTTAATCATTTGACCAATACGAACACAGATATCACGTGGGTAGTTCTAACCAATGAAATCTTGGAATTCATAGCGGTATTTAACGCTTCGTCCACAAGTCTGACTGAATATCCTAACCACACATATACACACATTTATTTTTCCTTAATCTGCAAAATAAACTCCATAAAATCCTTAAAAAATATATATACAACAAATTAATAGTCATAAAGAAATATAACAATTTATTGAATTTATCCTAATAAAAATCAATGGAAACTCATCTGACTGATCAGCAGATTTGATTTGATAATTCTTCCCTTCCATAAAAATGTTATTTCTGGTGATCATTGTCCATAATTTCCTACCAACATAAGAAAAATAAAACAAAACTTACGGTCAACTAACCATGATTGAATCTGTGGTTGTGAAACAGCAACTGTCAGTTAGACTGTGGGTAAAGGTTAGTTGACCGCTAGGGTTAACCACAGATTGTGAAACTGGCCGTTAGAGTAGAGGATCCGATATTAGGTCGATTTGCACCAATCTGTTTAATGAATAAAAATTATTGGATATGTAAGTTAGCATGTTAACAATTACAAAAAACAAGGGTTGCCCGATCTAATCTTTGTCTAACTATAATTAATTAATTATTAAAAAATGATATTTTTTATGAATTTAAAAAAAATTCTACCCGGGCAGATATTATACAGTCGAACCCGCTTATTAGAGTACCGGTTATAGGAGTATTCCGATTTATGGAATATAAATTCGAGGTCCCGAAACATTTCCATTTACTCCTTAATAAATGTATCCATTTATTGGAATATGTATTAATAAAACAATACCGCTTTTTAGAATATTTTTCAGGCCAACGAATAAATTTTTAACTACAATTTCGAATTTCAAAAAAATTTAAATTATGTCTTGTATTATGGTTTCTCGCCAAGGGCTTCGAAGGCCTGTAGTGCTGTTTTATTTATATTATTTGGGTTTGTCAGATAGGTAATAAATATTTTATTGCGTTCTTATGAGTACCAATTCAATCGTTTACCGACAAATTCAGTCGTAAAATAATTTCCTTTGTCTACAAACTATATAGGGTGAGGCAGATAACTGGCCTATTAGAAATATCTCGAGAACTAAAGGCAACAGAATCATGAAAATTGGAATAAAGGGGTTTTGAGGGATGATCTAGTAAATGAAAATATTTTCATCTCTTTGCAACTTCCGGTTATACCGGAAGTTGCTTATAACTTCGGTTTTTTTAAATAGGACACCCTGTATATTTTTACATTTTTGGATTCTCTTCGATGTCTTCTTTCTTAAAATATAAGGTTTTGTAATATTTTACAGGGTATTTTAAAAGATAATTACGTTTTTTTATTAATTTCGTAGCAACATTCACACCCTGTAGAATTGTAGTAGTTTGACATCTAAAACTCTACTTACGTTCAAATGATTTTTAATATACTCTACTATTGTTAAGAATCATTAGTATAGCTAAATTTTTAATTTTAGTATACAGGGTTGGTCGAAACTCGGAATGAGTATTTTCTGAGTTTTCTTAAATGGAACACCCTGTATTTTTGTATTGTAGTAAAATGATATTTTATAGTACTTTTTTATTTCTTAAGCATTCCCTATACCTAACTGCTTTAATTTGTGAGTTATTGGTGATTCAAGCTAAACATTAATTGCACCAAAAAATACGTAAAATTTTATTAGGTTGGCCGTGAAAATACTCAATCCCAAATAATTTTTCAGAAATAAATACATATTAATCCAGACTGGTCCTTAAAATTACCAATAATGGTTTAGCTATCGAAATACCTACTTAGTTAAGATTGTTGGTGCGATTAACAATCAAGCACAAATTAAAGCAGTTAGGTATAGGGAATGCTTAATAAATAAAAAAGTACCATAAAATATCATTTCATTACAATACTAAAATACAGGGTGTTCCATTTAAGAAAACTTTAGTTTATTTTAGTAATATTATTATTTTGTATTTTGACAACGGCACCCGATTTGGGCGTCGAAACGTTAATAAAATTATTTTTTTCATTTTAATTGTGGCTTATTTCCCATATAAATAATTAATCATCCTAATTATTATTATGAAAGTATTAAGATCCATAGCGGGCATATCATTAAGAGACAGACAAAAGCAACAGAAGTATACGAGAACGATGCAAAATGCCAAATATTAACAGGTGGATAAAAACAAAAAAGAAAAACTGGAACGAACATGTAAATCGACTGAAACCAGATAGATTAGTGAACATCTGTAAAAACAACAAGCCGTGTAATAGCAGAAGACCCGTTGGAAGGCCGCCAAAGAGATAGGAAGACAATGTACAGTCAACAAGAACTGAAACAGAATAAGAGGCAGACAAACAGGAATAATCCTAGTAGCACGAAGAAGAAGAAGAAGGTAAAATCAGCCAATTTATTAAGAATGGCGCAGTTTCGAGTGCAATGGGTTTCAGAAAGTAGTTTTAAAATAGTTGCACCGTGAGCGCTAGACCTAATGGTTGGATTCCCGGTCACGTTTGGAAACCTCTCCGCCTTTCTTAGTGGTTTAATGAGAAGGCCATATCGATGGCGAAGGGAGGAATGCTCCTTATCTCCATGTTAAAACATTTAGATAAGTTTAGTTACATTCTGACGTTGGGGGGGGGGGGGTATGGTTTGAAATAAACATATAAAGCACATATTTGTGAATTTTTTTCGAAGTTATGGTACAATTATTTTATTTTTAAATTAAATAAACATTAAGTACAATTCAAAGAATATTTAGAAAAAAAATTCAATCCAAAATATTGAGAAAGTAAGCCATTGGTGACAAATTTTGACAGGTAGCTCACAAAAAATGGATTTTGCGGTGGACATCAGAACTCGTCACTAGATCATACGAAACAAAAAATTCAAAAAGATTTAATTAGCTTATGAGTTTCACGAGGTCACAACGTCGAGTATTTTTATTTTTAATGATTTTTGAATTTTTGCTATCACTCAGAAATCAAAAAAATGAAATTTTTGGTAAAAATTTTGTGAAAATCAACAGATTTATTATTGTTGAACAAAAAATAAGCAAAAAAAGGAAAATATCTCGACGTTGTTACCTCATGAAATGTCTCAAGAAAATCTGTGCAAAATATCAGGTAGATCGGCCGAGTAGTTTTTCAGTTACAATGTCCACCGCATTTGAAAAAGCAGTTTTGAGAAAAATGCGTTTAAAGTTTTGACAACTGCATTTTCATCTTCTTAGGTATTTGTCTGCCAAATCGTAAATAAAGTGATGCACATTCGAATATGTTTTTTGAATCGAGGAGTAATCTACAAAAGAGAAGGCGAACAGTAGTTTAACGTTTGTCACTACGCTCAAGCGTGCTGGCGCGAAATCGCGGCAAAGCGAGTCGAAGGTAGAGATATTCAACACGCTGTATCTCTGGAAATTTTACTCCGATTATTTTGAAATTTTCAGGGAGTATTCTTGAAAGTATGCACTTTTATTTGGAATAATAAAAAAATTAAATATTTCAAACCATACTCCCCCCCCGTTGTCCCGTTTTGGTAAATATCTACCATTGTTAGTTGACAAGATTTTATTGCATATTATTATACCATATTGTATCAATTTGTAATCAGTAGGTACATACCATTCATTGTACACAAATTTAACTCTAGTAGAGGTCCCGTCATTTCGGAACGCACTAATTTGCATATTATGGGTACTATTTTGCAAATCTAAAAATGGTCTAAGATCCGTCTTTAAAGTTGGCAATTGGTTACTTACATTGAAATTTTGCTAGTGTAGCTCTAATGCTAAGGCGTGCATGGGCGTCCATACCCATGGGAAGGGAGGGCGTGCCCCCCCCCTATCTTTTCGGTTCCTTGAAACTATATATGGTTATCCAAAGTATACAAAATGTAATGTGTAATATCTTCACGTCTGGCCCCCTAAAAAGTTTTAAATGGGCGCCCGTGAGGGCGTGGCTTAGGAAAAACTTCAAATTTTGTATAAAAAATAACTTGATATCGTAGTATTATCTTACACAGGTTGTTTAATTTATGTTTATAATGAGGAACAGTTATTGACAAATTTTAGATTTTATCACATTGTCTGTAGGGATTGCAATCCAGCAGCATTTTCAATCCACTGGATTTTTGCAAGATTGGGCTGAATCCAGCTGGATCCAGCAAAATGTGGATTCAAAATAAAAACACGATTTCAATGTTTTTTTGTCTGTATGCTAAATTTTTAAAACGCAGAAACATGAATTATTTTGTTTTTTGAAAGTGATACCTTAATAACATAGGGGTTATCTACTTCTCACAGAACTGAACATGTAGCCGGTTGCGGAGAAAGCCCTTCCGGCCTCTGTTCTGGTCGGTTTTAAGGTCATCAAATAGTCATAGACCATTGCCAAATGATCGCCTTTGACTCCTTCGGTCTCATACACCGCCATTTCCTTTTCCAAAATCTTTTCGTAATTTTTTTGAGACCCAGTTTTTTTGGCTATAAATGTTTTCTCTTTCTCGTTTTAATTCAATCTTAAGTTCTTGTTCCAGAGTAAAATTCACGGGCTCCGGATTAGTTAGCCCAACTTCTTCCATTATATGTATCTTGCACTGATTCCACAGTTACTTGTTTATTTATACGAATCAACAAATTTGTCATCTCTTGTCGCATTGCATTCTTTTTCGGCATGGGGAAGTAACCAGGATTGTTTAGTCCTTCGTCATACTTTTTTTGATACTCTCAATACACTAATGTACCTGTATAATCTCAGAGAGGCGCCGTTCCGTGATTCTATTGCGTAGTGCTACCGGTAGATCGGCATTAAGGCTAGAGTCCTGGCTATTTAGTTTGTCTAAGACAAATTTGATGGTTGTGTCGGCCGTTAACAAAGTGGACTCTATTCTGCAAAGAGCTTCTACAGCCGGGTAAAAGTGGCGATTAACTCATTGATTATTGATCACTCGCCAGCAGAGAATGTTATCGCAGAATCAATGTATATCAACGCTTTATCGACTCAAACTTTTAAGCTATAGAAACTTTCCAGCATACTGAGCTACTGCCAGCGCGATAGAATGGCAAGTTGCCGACTCACGTCTTTGAATAAAGAGGCTAATGAAGACATTAATACCTGGTTGCACCAACAGATCTTAAGCTCCAGCTTAGCTAAGTTCTGCTTATAGATATAGATAGGGCCTCCTTGAGTATCACTTACGTTGCACCATAATTTTAGATTCTTACCTTATTATCAATTATATCTATTCACAAGCCTACATTTTTATTTTCATGAAAAAGTGTTTTAAGTTTGATTGGTGTCCTATAGTAAATGGGATGTGCTGATCACGAATCTGTGCTTAGTTTTTTTCCAGCGCGTCAGGTTTTCAAGAAAAGTGTGTTTGAAATTTTTCATAGAAACTGCCAAAAATACTGATTAAATATTTATTGAAACTTTATTTAATACAAAGTTACGCTGCAAGATCGAGTTGTTTATACACAAACAATGCAGTATAACCTACGTTAGACAATAAATGTTTTTTTTTTTTGAAAACAATCATTTTTCTTTTTCCGTGAAAACTGCGTTTTATAGTTTTCTTATGAATTTTTGTGGTTGAGTCCCTCTTCAAGGTCCAGAAGTAATCAGCCATAATTATTATTTTCCATCTTCCTTGGTAATGTCTTTCCATCTCCTTTATATGTTGATGGAACCTCTCTCCCTGCTCTTCTTCTGTCAACGTGGGAATCCAGAAAATGAAGCTTGACACTCATATTGCATCCCAGTTTTTATAATTTTCGACCTGTTGCCTACAATTTGTTAATAGTTTGGGGACTTGTTGTTTCCAAGGAAACAGTCTATGACTGCTACGAAAGAACTCCATGCTTCAAATTGATCCTGGGCCATTGTATTCTTGAACAATCTGTCCGATTTTATGGTTCGAATTTCAGGGCCTATAAAAATTCCTTCTTAAAGTTTAGCTTAAGAAAATGCAGAAATTTTGTCGCTCAGGCATTTAAAGCAGTCACCTTATTTATTTAAAGCTTTGACAAACTACTTCATCAATCCTAACTTTATGTGAAGAGGAGGAAAAGGGACTCATTGGGTCAACTAGAGTATCACGCTGCACATTTTTTTGTGGCCATTCTTTCTTAACGTAAGCTAAATTTTTCTGCTCGTGCTCCCACTCACACAAAAAACACGGATACTTTGTGAATCCAGACTTGTGACCCAAAAGCATGGAGTCTTTGTTTGAATTTCGAACGAGACAGTCGATATTACCAGTTTGCTTATCTATAGTTAAATATAAATACAAAAATAAAAATCCAGTTTTTGTGGTGAAACAAATTAAACGATTGTTAATGGGACCCAAAAAGCGAAAATGGATTCCGCTTCGACGGCGATAAATCGGAATATTCTGCAATCTAACGAACCTATGCAATGTGACGCAATGGGTACTAGTCAGCAGCCAGTGGCGTACGCTCCAAAATACCAAATGTGCACTGATCAACAATTACAAGGTAATATGCAAATTTCTCAACCATTAAACACATCTTACTCTCAACCCTTAAAGCAACCCCAATATACTAACCCACCTTCCACCTCATTAAATCAAACCGAATGGAAAACAGTCGAAAACTCCAACAAAAGACATCGAACTAGTCCAGACAAAAGAATTGTAAAGCAAACAAAAATAAACGATTACTGGCTGAACTCGCCGACTACCACTTCTAACAGATTCGAGGCACTAAATAGCGAGTCAAAAGATGATGAAATAAATGACAATGAAAGCACAAGTGAAAAAGAGAAAATAACCAAACCGCCTCCAATATTTATTAAGGGGGTTAAACACATACCCCCACTTATCGAATTACTAAACCAAATTGCTGAAAATAATTGCGAATTAAAAGTTCTTAGCTCCGATCAAGTTAAACTTCAGCCAAAATCTGCTGACTACTATAGTACAATAACAAAAGCCCTATCGGAAAAAAAGACAGAGTTTCATACTTATCAAATAAAAAACGAGCGCAGTTTCAGGGTTGTTCTTAAGAACATGCATTACTCGATGGACAAAAATCTTATAAAAAAGGAAATAGAAGAGAAAGGCCACACTGTTAGAAACATTTGGAACATCAAACACCCTAAAACTAAAGATCAGCTATCACTATTTTTCGTCGACTTGGAACCTTCTGATAATAATAGAAATATATATGACATTGAGTTCTTATTAAACCATAAGATTAAAATTGAACCACCGTACCAGAAAAGAGAGATACCACAATGTTCTAGATGTCAACGATACGGACATACCAAATCATACTGCCACCTTAGACCACGATGTGTAAAGTGCACAGGGGATCATGCAACAGAGCAATGCACTAATAAAGAAAGAAGTGCCAACGTCAAGTGTGTACTCTGCGAGGGAGACCACCCAGCAAACTACAAAGGTTGCAGGGTATACAAGGAGCTACAAACGAAAAAATTCCCAACGATTAGACCCAGGCCTAGCATGCCAATTAATCATGCACAACATGTCCAAGCAGGAGTTACCTACGCCCAAATCGTTAATAACTCACAACAAATTACGAATAGTAATACAAACCAAACAGAAGTAATTACTACCAATACTCCCGCCTCAAATGACATGGCTGAACTAAAGAATATGTTAAAAGTCCTGATGGAACAAATGGGTACACTGTTAAACCTTCTCACCACCGTCGTCACTAAATTAACAAAATGATCAAATTCTTGAAAATAGCTATTTGGAATGCCAACGGGCTAACAAATCATGCTCAAGAAGTTAAAGCTTTTATACTAATACACAACATCGACATAATGTTAATATCTGAAACACACTTTACAAATAGAAGCTATCTGAGAATTCCCAACTATGCAATATATAACACCAAACATCCAGATGGCACTGCACATGGAGGAACTGCAATCATAATTAAGTCATCTATAAAACACCACGAGTTAAATAAGTTTAAAAGAGACTATATACAAGCAACAAGTATTAGTATAGAAGACTGGAACGGTCCTTTAACAGTAACTGCAATATATAGTCCACCACGACATACTATAGCCAAAAATCAATACCAAGAATTCTTCAACACACTTGGAAACAGGTTTCTAGCAGGCGGCGATTATAACGCAAAACACACTCACTGGGGATCCAGGCTAATAACTCCGAAAGGTAGGCAATTATACATGGCAATGGAAACCAACAACCTTAAATACATATCTACTGGCGAACCCACATACTGGCCCACAGACACAAACAAAATTCCAGATTTGGTTGATTTCTGTGTGACTAAAGGAATACCACTTGAATCCCAGACAGCACAATCTTGTTTCGATCTTTCATCCGACCACTCTCCTGTCTTGGTCATGATATCTACGAATATCCTCGAAACACAACCTCCACCATATCTAAGTAGTAAATATACCAATTGGATTAAATTCCGGGCTATCCTTGATGAGAGACTGGACCTAAACATCCCACTAAAATCGGATGGCGAAATTGACGAAGCAGTAAATCAATTAAGTAGGATAATTCAGAAAGCTGGCTGGCAGTCAACACCTAAACAACCAAGAACAATCATACACAAAGATTTACCCAACGAAATAAAAAAAAAATCGCAGAAAAAAGAAGACTAAGGAAAGTATGGCAAAGAACCCGTGCACCCCAGGATAAAAATAGATTAAACCAAGCTACAGCGCGACTAAAAACTTTGTTAAACAACAATAAAAACAACGACATAAAACGATATCTACAAAATCTATCTGCTACGGAAACCTCCGAATACTCGCTATGGAAGGCAACACGAAAGATTAACAGACCACAACTCTCTAATCCGCCTATCCGGGCCAGTAACGGACGATGGGCTAAAAGTAACAACGAAAAAGCTACAGTCTTTGCCAAATACCTGGAGGAAGTGTTCCAACCACATGCCCAAAACAACAACTCTGATGCAGAAGATAATATTCAATTGTATTTAGAATATCCATACCAACTAGAAGCACCGTTGGAGAAATTCACAGCCAAACAAGTTTTCAACAAAATCCAAACAGATATGAATCCGAAAAAGTCCCCAGGGTTCGACTTAATCACTGCAAGAATTTTAAAAGAACTTCCCAAGAAAGGCGTGCAATATTTGACACAGATTTTTAACGCAATCTTAAGAACTGGTTACTATCCCCTTTTGTGGAAAGTGGCACAAATCATCTTAATACCCAAACCAGGCAAGCCTGTAGAAGAAGTTAAGTCCTATAGACCTATCAGTCTACTTTCAGTGATGTCAAAGGTTTTTGAAAAACTCTTACTAGACAGATTACAGCCAATCCTCGTGGAAAAGCAGCTAATACCCAACCACCAGTTTGGATTTAGACAACAACATGCTACCACCGAGCAAATTCATCGAGTCTGCAATTCCATAAACAAAGCCTTAGAAGAGAAGCAATACTGCTCTGCAGCCTTTTTGGATGTCTCGCAGGCTTTTGATAAAGTCTGGCACACTGGCTTGCTATACAAAATAAGAAAAGTCCTTCCTCTCAACTACTTTCTAATCCTCAAGTCCTATCTCTCCGACCGCCATTTCCTTGTAAAAGTTAAAGATCAGTGCACTAACTTATATCCAATCAACGCTGGAGTACCTCAGGGTAGTGTCCTTGGACCAGTTCTCTACCTACTCTACACAGCAGATCTTCCTACAAGCCAAAACATCATCACAGCCACATATGCAGATGACACAGCAATCATTGCAGCTCACTCAAACCCGTACATCGCCTCGCAACTGCTCCAGACAAATCTCGACAGTATAAATATCTGGTTACAAACATGCCGAATTAAAGTAAACGAAAGCAAGTCAGTACATATAACGTTCACTAATCGAAAAGATACGTGCCCAACCGTCTCAATAAATAATCAAGTACTACAACAAAAGGATGACGTAAAATACCTAGGTATGCACTTGGACCGCAGATTAACGTGGAAGAAACACATATTCACGAAAAGAAAACAGTTGGGTCTGAAACTCAATAAAATGTACTGGCTGATAGGAAAAAGGTCACAACTGAGTTTGTACAATAAAATTTTAGTATACAAGGCAGTGATTAAGCCAATATGGAGCTATGGTATCCAACTGTGGGGATCTGCGTCGAGATCCAATATCGACATCCTGGAGAGATTCCAATCGAAAACCTTGCGCATTATCACAAATGCACCGTGGTACATGCCCAATGAACACATCAATCGTGATCTCCAAATGAAGACTGTCAAAGAAGAAATTGCCAGTTACGCCCAAAAATACGACATCCGATTACAAAACCACCCCAACAGGCTAGCGAAGAACCTAATGAGACCCCAGGCAAACAGAAGGCTAAAGCGCCACACTCCAAGCGATCTACGAACAAGATTTTAAATTTTAAATTTTAAATTTTCAAAAATATTTTATTTATTATAGAGTTTTATTTATAGGGTTTTATTTATTAGTCACAAATAATTTTGTTAAGTACTAAAATTATGATTTTATAGGTTATTGTCACTGGACAGTCTCCTGCAAGTCTCTTTTAATTGTTAAACAATTTACTTATTGTAATCATTATTACAGATTGTAAATAAATGGGATGTTAAAAAAAAAAAAAAAAAAAAAAGCATGGAGATTATTTTGAGATCTCATGGAGATGCCATACCCGTTATACTTTATTTTATTTCGGAACAGCTCAAGATTCTTATATTATGTTTCTTTGATATGCACAGAGTGAGCAACAGGTACTGAGGCATTAATATTATCATTGTGCAACAAGACACCCTTCAGACTTCTCTTAGAACAATCAATAAATAACCGCCATGATATGAAATCGTAATCAGCTCCCAGTTTCTCGACTTCTTCAGGAATTTTAGTACAATACACCAGTGAGCCCTCTTGACAAAAATATTCCACGAAATCTTTTTCGCGATGCCTATACCACGAAAATGTGGTACCTGGAATCAATACATTTTATCCTTCAGTCGCGATTCTTAGATTTGTGCAGCATCCTTCGATAGGCCCAAGTCTCTCACTAAGTCATTTAGTTCAGCTTGGATGAACTTTGGAGGTTGGTCTATACCAGGATTGAATTCGTCTTCATCGGATTTTTCGTTTTAAATTTCATCTGATGATGGCTGTTGGATGGTGTGAAGAAAAGATGGGGGAATGAGGAATTCAATTTAAGAGATATCAATGAGGTCCTTGTTTGCACTAGTATATAATATCTCAAGGTCTTTTTTTAATTTTGTTAAACATTTTGACTTGATAGGCAGTGTTGCTATTCAAATAAAATTCATATACCTATTGTATTAAAATATTTTCTATCGATCTATCAAGTATTTTAAAAAAATAATTTTAATGCAATTTACAAAATATCAATAAGATACTTGTTTGAGCTAGTACATAATATCTCACTCGATTTTTTAATTTTGTGAAAAATTTTGACGTGATGGGCTTAAACCGAATTCATATTCAGAATCAGCGTACCCTTATTAGCTAAGGACACTTGTCAAACTCAAAACACCAAAAATCATGTCGGCCATATAATGGTATTCTTATTGTAATATATTATAATTATATTATATTAATTCTTATGATATTCTCGACTTAAGCTTAAGATCTGTTGGTGCAACCGGACATAAGTAACTTATTTCGAATTTGACACGTTTGCGGATCCGCGCTGCTGGATCCAGCACGGTTTGCTGGATCGAGCATGTAAAAAAATGCGCTGGATCCAGATGGATTGCTGGATGCTGGATCCAGCAATTGCAATCTCTAATTGTTTGTAATAGGGTGTATTAGTTCAGGATTGATTCATTCAAGCCTATTCTGTAACTCATTTCGATGATAGAAGTCAGTAAAATCGAATAGAAGTGGCTAAGTCGAATAGAAATAGTCCAAATCCGTATTCCATAACTACTTCGGAATCTCTACAATCGTATCACATCACTTCGACAGCATTTACCCTGTCGAGGTGAGATTTCGATTATCGGAATTGTGGTTGACGCAAGCGCATTTTGTTTTGTTTTGACGTTTATATTTTATATTTATATAAAAATAATTGATTACTACTTATTTATAATTATTTATAGTATTTCTACCTTTTTTTAGCTTGCTTCATTTTTAGTCTGTGGTTTTATTTGTTTAGATAATTATATATTTAATTTAGACATGTTGTAGGACCTAATCTTATTTATTTGCTATGTGACATCTGAATGTTTGCCGCTCGCAATGTTGCCATACTGTTTTTGCTTTTATTTCTTGTACAATTTCAATCAATGGTATAATGTACGAGAATAGCATACAATAGACTTCTTATGCGTTGATTGATAAATATATATATATTTGTATATTATACCAGTATACCTACTTGTATATTTATCAGTCAACGCTCATAGTCTGAACAAATTATAGAAAAGTTGCCATGTTTGGGAAAAGTTGTTTAGCAGTTATTTCAGCTGGAGTCGAATCTTAAAGATTGCATATTATTAGTAATATCAATTTTAAATAATTTATTTAAACAAAATCCGTTCCAAAAAAATATGATCGTCATCGGGTCGTCCTTCCCGCTGTTCCAACAAGAATTGTGATCTTGTAGTGACGGTTTCGTGATGACCATTTCAGTAATCATCTTTTTTTCATAAGTTTTTCATTGATTGTCATTTGTTTCGAGCTTCTGTCATGTGTCACATATATCTACGGCATACGTCTTTGGATTTTATCATTGGATATACCAACAACAATATACATATTGATAGATAAATCAGTTATCAGTCAGGTAACCGTTCCAACATCAGTTTCCAAATTACCGTCATCCGACGATAACTGGGCGACACAATTACGAACATGCGCACAACAAACGGTACAAGTAGTTTCGTGACGGTTTCTGGACCGTCCAAAAGTTCATGTTGGAAAAAACCTAATAACATCAACTTAAATATCTTTGATTTAAAACGCCCGGTTTCATAATCAACTTAAAGTGAACATTAACTAAAGTTCACTTTAAAGTTGACATTTACCCGTATGAATTGCATTGATAAAGGTACCAACTTAAAATTTAAAGTCCACTTTAACTGATTATAAAACCGAGCGTTAAAAGCATTTATACTTCTTATATTCACTTTCACTTATCTTTTTATTTATCAGTTTATCTTCTTTTTTATCTCAATTTTAATTAACTCTAATTTAAAACCATTTATTCTCTTTTGAGCTTTTTGCATTCAGTATTTACACTAATATTTTATTTACTTTTCAAAACTTGAGGATAGTGTGAAGAAAGTATGAAAACATTGAGGATATGGCAACGGTGGCATATTTCGAGTAACGAACACTGGTTAATGCGCGGTTGCCGCCTCCTCAGAACCGCGTGAAATAGAAGTCAGAGATTTCGATTACGATATGAGTTACAGAATACCAATCCAAACAAAAAAATGACGCGATAGATATCAAACATTCCGATTTTGGGTAATTACGATTCGACTTGGTCATTTCTATTCGATTTGTTAAAAGTTACAGAATAGGGCTGATTATCTTTTTATTTTTTCAGGACTTCCGATTACATGATAAGTTTTCTATATTTATTTTTGTTTATACGAAGAGTCGATATATATTTGGTTAACTTTAAGGATCTTTCTTTTTTTCTTCCCTGTCCGAAAGTAAAACATTATTAGAATATGGGAAGTCCGTTGTAACGGACTGGCGCCTATTCTTACATTGATTTAGATCAAAAGAACTCCGGCCCACTTCGCTGTCTGACAGGGTTCAGCTACCCGGACATACCCCTGTCTCTCTCCTCTTCTGGCTAGCAGGTTGAATGGTGGAGGTAACAACTACTTATAATTATGCAAATAATAAAACACAATTAGATTTTGCTTATTATTTATAATAGTAATAATTTTATATAAAACTACAAATTTTTGAAAAATTATTAAAGTAAAACTCGATCTTAATAAAAATATTGAATAAACCCTCAAATATGTTATTAAACCAGTCATCTCTCATCTCTAGGTTCTGATATAAGATTATTTATTTAAACAAATATGTATATGAATAAAATATTCTTAATATGACCACATGAATTGGGATCAATGAACATATTCCGATACAGAAAAAAGATTAACCATGGAAAAAAAGAAAAGCATTATCTATTTTTTTGTAGTACCTAATATTTTATTTCAAGGAATAAAAAAATATTAGGAATACTTTTTAAGTAATTATATTCTTGGATGCGGGCTAATTTATTTCGATGCATGAACTTGCAAATGAACCAATCATAAATAAAGTGTTTCTACCTCAAAAATATTAACAATGCCATTTTGAAGTTATACTTCCAAATTTGTAACACATTTTGTTTTGGGTATATTGGGGCATTTAAGATGAAATTATGATAGGATACACTTACTGTGTTTGTTTCAAAAGCAACCAAAAGAAGGAAAATGTATTAGGATGACAAGGCCATCAATGAGTTTCTTGAATACAGTAGTCAAATAAAAGAAACACAAAATATCTACACCCCATACAAACTCCCCAAAAACGACTACAAGCCATTATAAAACTCTGTAAAAGTGGAAAAATAGTTTCATATATTTTTATTAAGGCAGTTTAAAATTAAATCCATATCAATGTTTAACACAATATAGATCTAAACGTAAATGTATGTGTAACCTAGAGTTAAGTACTAAGTTTAATACTAAAATACTATGAATGTCTTACAACCTATCAGTAATATAAAAATAATTGTTTTATGTAGTATACATCACTTAAAATTTTCATAAAAATAACCTCTACCAAATCGCAGCACCACTGGAGTGGTTTTCTGGAACTTTATCGTTCAATTTAATTATTAATTGATAATACGTTTAAAAAGGTTCAGTAAATGCTTTAAAATTTTCGTTGTAAGCTTAGCTCTCTCCTATGCCCCCCTCAGCCGCCTCCAAGTACCAGTTATCCACCCTCTTAGTTAAATACATTTATTTCAAAAAAAAAATGTTTATTATATTTAGCCCGATCAAAGAACAATCTGACCCCAAAAAAAAAAATAAAGGAAGGATAAAAATTTGGGAATAGGTAGTTGAAATTGTCTATTATTATACAGGGTGTCCCGAAAAGATTGGTCATAAATTATACCACATTCTGGGGTCAAAAATAGTTCGATTGAACCTAACTTACCTTAGTACAAATATGCTCATAAAAAAAGTTACAGCCCTTTGAAATTACAAAATGAAAATCGATTTTTTTCAATATATCGAAAACTATTAAAGATTTTTTTATTGAAAATGGACATGTATCATTCACATGGCAGCAAAATCTTAAAACAAAATTATAGTGAAGTTTGTCCACCCCATAACCCTCCCAAACTTTTGTGTACGTTCAAATTAATTCATTATTGTGGTACCATTAGTTAAACACAACGTTTTTAAAACTTTTTTGTCTCTTAGTATTTTTTTGATAAGCCAGTTTTTATCGAGATGCGGCTTCTTTTTTAATATATTTACATCAAAATTTTATGGGGGGTTTGTTCCTTAAAACCCCCCAAATGTTTGTGTACGTTCCAATTACACTATTATTGTGGTACCATTAGTTAAACAAAGTGTTTTTAAAACTTTTTTGCCTCTTAGTCTTTTTTTGATCAGTCACCTTTTGTCGAGATGTGGCTTCTTTTTCAAAATATACCTAAAAATGTAAATTATAAATAAATTTTCAGATTATTAACAGGTCTCTATAATCGTACTTAACCATATACAAATATGTGGTGGATTCGATAAATATTCAAAATATGTCGATAAACACTGGCTTATCGAAAAAGTACTAAGAGGCAAAAAAAGTTTTAAAAACATTGTGTTTAACTAATTTTGCCACAATAATAATTTAATTGGAACGTACACAAAAGTTTGGGGGGTTTAAAGGAACAAAACCCCCATAAAATTTTTATGGGGTGCACAAATTTCACTTTTGCAATTTTTTTTTAAGATACTGCTGTCATACGAATGCCTCATGTCCATTTTCAATAAAAAATCTCTAAGAGTTTTCGATATATGAAAAAAAATCGATTTTCATTTTGTAACTTCAAAGGGCTGTAACTTATTTTGTGTGCACTATTGTATATAGGTATGTGAGGTTCAATCAACCTATTTTTGACCCCAGAATCTGTGGTATAATTTATGACCAATCTTTTCGGGACACCCTGTATAAGAAAAAGTTTACAATTCTACATCCCCTCCATTTTACAAAAATGGAGGGGAACACTACCTTTCAAAGGTGAAAAATATACATTCAAAATAAAACCGGAATTGGATAAAATGACTAATTCTAAACAACTTTGTTCTATAGTTTTTTTGCTAAGTCAATACTTTTCGAGTTATTTGCGAGTGAATATGTTCATTTTTAACAAAAAAAAAAATTTTTTGGGCGGGTTTTCGGAGATAACTCAAAAGGTAAGTATTTTATGGAAAAAAATATTCTTAGCAAAAATATAGCTTATAAAAAATTGAAAAAATGGTGTATGCATCAGGTCTGTTGTAGACCCAGTAGAAGCAGAGTTGTAGCTAATGAAAAGTAGATTCTTCGTCGTCATATTCCAAATCGAATATTTCAATGTGAAATAACCCAAAAACGGAGCACTTTTCGGGGAATATTCATTTTAACTTTTTAATTTAAGTGTTTAAAAAAAGGTTTATTATTGTGTTTTATAAAAACTTCTGACATTAAAAGTAAGTGAGTTACGCTCAAAATATTGCTGGTCCCTTTTATTTTTTGGTAAAAAAATCGCGAAAATCACCCTAATTAGCATCACAAATAAATTTTATCATTATCACTTGACAAGCTACTTTGCTATGTATTATTTATATGATCTGTAAGTTTCATCGGTTCAAAGTGCTTATTTTTGAAAAAGCTGTAGTTAAAATGGCTTGAACGAGTAACTAATCACGAGTTTAGTCAAATTTTGAACAGCCATAGCATAACCAATTTTTGTCTAACAAGAAAACAAAAAATCAAAAATATTCAGAAAAGCAAAACGAACATTTTATTACTCCTTCAGATTTTTGGTATTACTAATAATTTTTAAGATAATTCCATAAAAAATTCCGTTTTTTTTTTCAAAATGTTTTATTTTAAACGAACTTTTTTTCAAAAATGACCACTTTGAACCAATGAAACTTATAGACAATATAAACAATACATACAGTCGGAAAAATGAAAGAATACCCATGAACGAACATATAAAACACGCTGTATTTTCCTGTCACCGTGTCACACAAAAAATTGGCCAGCGCAAGTACCTGTAATAATTATTGTTACATGTACTTGCACTAAACAATTTTCTTTGTGACACGGTGACAGGAAAATACAGCGTGTTTTATATGTTCGTTCATGGGTATTCTTTCATTTTTCCGACTGTAAGTAAAGTAACTTGTCAAGCGGTAACGATTAATTTTATTTGGGAAGCTAATTAGAGGGTGTTTTTCGCGATTTTTTTAGCAAAAAATAAAAAAGACCAGCAATATTTTGAGCGTAACTCACTTACTTTTAATGTTAGAAGATTTTTTAAAAAACAAAAATAAACCTTTTTTTAAACACTTTAAAAAAGTTATAGCTTCCCCGAAAAGAGCTCCGTTTTTGGGTTATTTCAAATTGAAATATTCGATTTGGAATTTGACGAAGAAGAACCTACTTTTCATTAGCTACAACTCTGCTTCTACTGGGCCAACAGACCTCACGCATACACCATTTTTTCAGTTTTTTATAAGCTATATTTTTGTTAAGAATAATTTTTTCGCTAAAATACTTACTTTTTGAGTTATCTGAGAAAAACCGTCCAAAAACATTTTTTTTTGTTAAAAATGGACATACTCACTCGCAAATAACTCGAAAAGTATTAACTTAGTGAAAAAACTCTATACTATACAAAAAACTCTATATAAAGTTACTTTTTTTTTTTTTTTTTTTTTTTTTTTTTTTTTTTGGGAGGTGGGAATCTTCTCAAGACCGTCTGGGAAGGTGTCCCAGGTGTGTCGGATTCGGTCCGTCCTATCTGTATCACGGGCCGCCTACCGACTAAACCCACCCCCTCTTTTCTCCAGCCGACGGGTCTGGGACCGCTCTTAGCGAGCATATCTGACCCGTCGACCTTACTCATATCTCCCCTCCGGCACTCCTAGCGTGCATTCCATGAATCAGTTGGCCCCCGGGTCGACCCCCCGCCCACGCCCCGCACCAGGCCAGTCAGCGTAGCGACCGTCTGGCGCAACCCGTGCGCAGGTAGGGCGACAAGGAGGCCCCCAATCCCGGATAAAAACAGCCAGAAGATGTCAGTTGGCAGTTACGAGCAACTCCAGTCGTTCATACTTTCATCTATGCACTCTTTCTCGTCCGCTCCTTCATACTTTCTCTCATTCAACTCCAATCATTCATACTTTCATCTATGTAAGCTTACTCATCCACCCATTCAGTTCGGAAATTAAAATGGGACAGTCGATGGTAAAACGATACAAGACATAACACAAAGGACTAAACGAGAGTGAAAAAAGAGAAGAAAAGAGCAGAGATAAAATGAGAGAAGAGAAAAGAAAGAGAAAAGACATAACGAAAAAGGAAAGAAAAAATAAAGGACAGTGAAGAAAGAAAAGATAGAACACATAGACAGGAAAAACCAAAAATAAAAATTGTTGGAAAGAAATATTAACTTATGTAAATAAAATTAAAGAGGTAAATAAATAAAATACGATAAAATAAATAACTAAAAATATGAAAAAGTAAAATAAGTAAATAAAAAAATAAAAATAAAAATGGGCAGTCAGCGTGGTTTGGATGTAAAGGGTCCGCCCCCCGCTGGTTGCCCGATCACAACACAAACACATTTTAAGAAAATAAATATAAAGCGGTCATCCCGCTTGCAGCCGCCTCTCTTTCTCTTCTTTGTGCTTTATTGTCTTTGTGACGAAGGCAATGATCAGCTCAAAGTCTCGTTTGCTGTCGATAGCTCTATCGATCAGCTCATGAGGCTCGCCTAGTGGAGATCCCAGGCCCAGCTGCAGTTCGGTACGCCCCGCGCGATAGGCAGGGCATACGAACACGACATGCCGCGCGTCATCCACCACACCACACTCGGGACATAGATCGTCCCTAGTTTTCCCAATACGGTGGGTATATTGTCGAAACGATCCATGCCCCGTCAGAAACTGTGTAAAGTAGTAGTTGACGCGCCGATGCCGACATCCGTACCACCTCACTACATCCGGGATCAGGGATCTCGTCCAGGCGGCCCTTCCGACTTCGGCTGCCCATTCCCTCTGCCACGTCTCTAAACTTCTAGCTTTCTCCAGTGGTCCTGAACCTATCGCCCCGTTGCCCCTTCGGTACATTTGGACTCTCTCCCTGGCCAGGATGTGCACCGGCAGAGAACCAGCCACTACCTGTAAAGCAATGGTTGATACAGTCCTGTACGCGCTGCACACTCTGATCAGGGGTTTCCTTTGAGCCCTCAGAAGCATGTCTTTATACTTTTTCATCCGGAGGACCTCATGCCACACTGGGGCCCCGTATAATATTATGGATAATATTGATTGTAACATCATTAGCCTCTTCTGGGATCCGGGCCCCCCTATATTTGGCATTAGTTTATTCAGCGTTGAGGTCCTCTCCTCCGCCTTTCGACATGCTTCTATCACATGTTGTCCAAATGTCAATCTCTCATCCAAAGTTATGCCTAAATACCTTACTGTCCGTTGGGGTCTTATTTCGGAACCTTGATATCTGAAAACTGTATCATCTCTTTTTCTTGGTCCCCTCAAGATTATTATTTCTGTCTTTTCTACTGCTAACTTTAAATCGTTTTTCTCTATCCACGCCGCGGTCTTCTCTATAGCTTTATTTACTTTTTCCGTTATACCCCGACTCATATCATCTTCCACCAGTAAGGCTAGATCGTCCGCGTATGCTATCGCTCTAACTCCTGTTCTCTTGTGAATTTCTAGTACCCCGTTATATAATATATTCCAAAGTAAGGGTCCCAGGACTGACCCCTGGGGTACTCCCGCGGTCATTTGTTTCTTTTTCTTCTTCGATATGCATACGGATCTCTCAGATAGATAGTCCTTAATTATGTTGGACAAATATTCCGGAGCACCACATTCGCCTATTCGGTTCACTATGAGGCCCCAGTTTGCTGAATTAAAAGCGTTTTTTATGTCCAACAGAACAAGGACCACCCATCTTTTCTTGCTTGTCTTAGCCGCATCCCTTATCCAGGTAGCGGCATCGACTGTCGATCTACCTTTTCTAAACCCATATTGTTGACTAGATAAAACTGTCTTATCTTCCAACATGCCCTCCAGCCTCCTCTTGACAAGTCCTTCATAGAATTTACCAAGACAGTCCAGGAGGCATATTGGCCGATAAGAAGTTGGTGAATCAGGGGGTTTCCCAGGCTTTAGGAGTAGAACCAAGTTCGCTTCCTTTAAGTCCCTGGGAAACTCTTGTTTCTGCAGTAACTCATTACATATTTTTCTGATCAAACCTGGTTTCTCTGTTGCTATAATCTTTATTGCCTCTGGTGGCAGCCCGTCAGGGCCGGGAGCTTTCCCTGTCTTCATTTCCTGACCAGCGGTTTTTATTTCCTCTTCCGTGAACTCCTCGACCATGGTAGGAAATACCTTAATAAAATTCTGTGGTTCCTTAGTGGGGAAGAGGAGCTCAGCTGATTTCATCCGCTGGTCTTCGTCGAGTCTATATGGGGCCATTATCTTCAAGGTTTTCATTGTAATCCTGTATGCGTCGCCCCATATATCCTCGTCCAGTGCTTTTATCAGGGTCTGCCACTTTTCCTTTTTCTCTCGTTTTATTTTATTATTTAATGTTTTCTTTAAGTCTTTATATATTTCTTTGAGCTCGAGGTTGCCCTGGCTTCTCGTGTAAATCCTTCGAGCTCTGAGGCATCTCTCCCGTAAACCTTCTATCTCATCCGTCCACCAGTAGGGGGATTTTTTATCATTTTTCTTCTTAACGGTGGCCAACTTTGCTGCATTTTGTAAAGCTCTTCTCAGTTGGTCAAGGTCAGAAATCTCTTCTTCGTTTATTTTTCTGACCTCCGATAGGTACTTGCTTTTATTGAAGTATGATTCTGTGTGACCTATCGTCCGTTTTAATCCCCCTTTAACCTTTATCTCATATTGTATGTAACGGTGGTAGGTAAATAATTGATCGTCGAGGACGTCCCATCCGTGCACCTTTCTGGATAGCCCTTCGCTTGCGAACGTGACGTCAATATGTGATTGGCTGGCCCCCCTTACGAATGTAGGTTTGTCGTTGTTTAATACTTGGAGGCCAGCCTGGGCTATCCATTCATTCCATAGTTCCCCCTTTTTGTCGTTTATGGGGGAACCCCATAATCTGGACTTCGCATTAATGTCCCCGGCGATCAATATTTCTTTTTCGCTTATGGCGGTGCTCATTATTTCATCAACGATGGCTTCGTATCTCATCATAGGGATGTTCGGAGATATGTAGCATGCCAGGAGGCTGAAACCCTTCAACCCGATGAGGATATGATTCCCCCCCCTGACAATGCTCTGCACTCCCACATCCCTATTTCTAATGAACACCGCCACGTTCTTTCCATTGTCTTGAACCCAACCACCGCCCGACGTAATCTTTATGTTTGGTTCGGGGACGATGAGCAGGTCTATGTCTAGCTTGCAGGCTTTTGCGAGGACAAGGTCGTGCGCTCGACGCGCCCTGCCCACGTTTACCTGCAAAATCCGTATACCAGGTTGATCCTTGAGGTCCACTTTGGTTCAGTTCCCTGAGGTCGTTTCTGCAACGGATTCGCGTCTTTCTACTGAATTAAAATTCCTACAAACTACAAAAAATAAATAAATATATATAAATAAAATAAATAAGTTGGTAAAATAGTTAAAATTTGTATAAATAAAATTATTTAATAAATAAATTATATAAATAGGTAAAGAGAATAAATAAAATGAAATAAATAAAATAAATAAATGAAATATATAAACAAAATTTGTATAGATAAAATAATGGGGTGTTTGATTTTCAATAGAGTCTATTCTTCGCGAAACTCTGTGAGAGGTGGCTTCCTGTTTCACTGGTGGACCGTATAGGGGCCCACTCCCGTTCTCCAGAAAGCAACCTCTCACCTTTTCACTGTTCTTTCTATTTTTATTTTTATTACTCACCCTTCTGGAGTTCCCCATTTCTTCCCCTGCCGTACACCCACGCCCTATAGGCTGGGCATTGCATACGGTCCATCCTGTGTCCCTCTTCTTTACAGGTTAGACAGTATGACGCACTGCTACACTGTACCGCAGTATGTCCCGTTTTAAAGCAGTTGTAGCAGCACGCTACCCTGCTCTCCCCCTTACATTCGTAGGTGTTGTGTCCATAGTGAAGACACTTGTAACACCTTGTGGGGGTGTATCTTTCCATTATAGGGCATGACACCCAGCCTATCACTATCGCATTATATTTGCGTAGCTCCTCCGCTTTTGTAGGGCGCACGGCTATGGTGGCAACCTGCTCCCCTTGTCCATTTGTTCTTAGCATTTTTATACTTACCTCTTCTTTGGGTATTCCCGTATAGACCTTAATGGCATCGTGCAAAATTTCTTCTGTGACCCCTGGGTGCAGTTTAGTAATCGTGAAATTATGCTCCTTTCTCCTAATTGCCATATTCATGCCGGACATCCTAGTATCCATTTCCTTTCTTAGCTTTTCAGCAGCTCCCTTCCCCTTTAATTTTACGAGGATATCCCCCCCGTCTGTCTTCTTCATCCTGTCTACTTTAATTCCAATTTTTCCTATATCGATCTTTTGGTTCATTTCCTTCAAGACGTCGGTATATTTCTTCCCACCAGTTTTGATTAGAAGGGCCTCTTCATGTTCTTGTCTAGCCCCTTTATCCATTTCTTTCCCTCTAATCACGATTTCCCACGTTATATTTTCTCCCCGACCCACGAATTCTAAGGCTTTCCGCACGTTTTCTTTATTTATTTCATTATTTATGATTACACGAATTGTTTCCGGCGGTTCTTCCCTCTCTTTGATTTTCTTCATGGCCCTCTCGGCCATTTCATACATACCTTGCTTCCTAGTTTTTGCTACGTACGTGTACCACAGCCTTTTTCCGGTGGCCATGGAACTTTTTTTCACATTTTCTATATATTCAATGCTTCCCTCTTTACAACCTTCAATAATTTCATAAACATCTTCCCTGATTGTGCGTATGGCGCTTTCTACCCCTCCCTCTTTTATATCGTTATTCGTTACTATCAAACATTCCTTCTTCTCTATCGTGTCTTGTAGGCCCCCCTGTTCCCATTTTGTTTTTTCGTATACTTTTTCTTCCCATTTCTTTTTGTATATTTGACTAAAATGATTAATGTTCCCCCCTTCGTTTAGGACTCTTAATATTTTTTCCGTTTCTTTTTTTTGTCTTTCCTGTTTTATTTTGATTTTACATTGTTCGCATTTCGTGTCTTCTTCCTCCCTTTGTGTCGTTTGATTTTGGGTTTGGCTAGTCTTGTTTTGTATGGTTGTTATTTCCCCTATTAACTTTCTCGCTTTCGCCTTTTTTTCTCCTTCTATGGATCCATTAGCATTTAGGATTTCTAGTACCTCCTTTAGCTTTCTTTGGATCCTCTCATTTTCGGTTTCCTCGGAATATGTTAGGCTTTCTTCTCGCTTCTCTTTCTTGAATTTTTCATTTATTTCGAGGCTATCCCCTTTCCTTTTTTTATTTTGTTTTATTTCTTCTTTATCCGCCTCATCGAACAGAAGAGCCGACAAGACGCTCTCTTCTGTGTCTTGCCACTGTACATTCCTTTGCTCTTCTTTTTCCCTTTTGGCTTCTGTTTCTTCCTCTTCTTCTATTTGCACTGAAGAATCATTCTCCCCTTTATCTTCTTCTTCTTTCTCTTCTTCTTTGTTGATTTCCTTTACCATATCATCCCCTACCAGTGTCGAGTGTTTTGGGGTACATGACCTGTTCATCTTTGGCTGCCTATTATGCCACTCCAACATTTCTTCTTCGAATCTTCTTTGTTCCTCTTCTTCTGATCTGCCGTCTTGCGGCTGTTCTTCCCTATTCTCATGTTTCTTGGTTAATTCATCGTCCTTTTTCACTTGCCTGTAGTCATCTTCCTGTTTTCCTATTTCTTTTTTTGTTTTTGTAGTATCCATATAAGTCCCACGAGTCGGGACGTGTTACATGTCCGGCGCGGCAGTGCGCCCTTACCGCGCTAAGACTGCATTACTTCGGGAGGTCGCCAGGTATCCCGAAGGGATCGTTTGCGATGCTCTAACCCTCGCATCTCTCATATCTTTGGCACGATGCCTTCCACCGTGATAGTGGGGATTATTTTATTGAGGTTTACTCCTCTAGGCTTTTTATCACGGTTGCCTCCGGACGCAGTGGCAGTCTGTATTCACAGGCTACCTGGAATTTCCGCGTAACTGCTGCCTCCCCTGTCACGCGGGATTTGGAATGGATATGTGGTAGGAAAGGTACTTTGGTGGGGTAAGACATGGCGACTACTCGCAGTGGGTATGTCGAGAAAGTTCTCGAATAAAGATTTGTGATCGGAGTTCGACGTAGAGCCCCAGCATGGTGCGTGGGGCTCCCCCTCGACCTCCGGCAACAATGCTGGAGTGGGCGAGAATAACTTTAGGGATTACAGTAGTCGTAGGGAAGTTGGAAGGTGAAATACAATAGCTGAAGGCGAAGGCGTCGCAACTGCTCACCTCAGTTGCGACGCCTTTTAGCGTCCAGCGGCGGTGTCCGGCGCTCACCCGGTGCACAGTCGCTGGACGCTGGGACTGTTCTTGGTTTCATCGGTCGTGCTCCCCTCACAGTTTTAGGGACCACGACCGGTTACTCGGCCCTCCCACCGTCGTCGAGAGAGAAATACAGCCCCGGGGAGCACTTTTCGGGGAATATTCATTTTAACTTTTTAATTTAAGTGTTTAAAAAAAGGTTTATTATTGTGTTTTATAAAAACTTCTGACATTAAAAGTAAGTGAGTTACGCTCAAAATATTGCTGGTCCCTTTTATTTTTTGGTAAAAAAATCGCGAAAATCACCCTAATTAGCATCACAAATAAATTTTATCATTATCACTTGACAAGCTACTTTGCTATGTATTATTTATATGATCTGTAAGTTTCATCGGTTCAAAGTGCTTATTTTTGAAAAAGCTGTAGTTAAAATGGCTTGAACGAGTAACTAATCACGAGTTTAGTCAAATTTTGAACAGCCATAGCATAACCAATTTTTGTCTAACAAGAAAACAAAAAATCAAAAATATTCAGAAAAGCAAAACGAACATTTTATTACTCCTTCAGATTTTTGGTATTACTAATAATTTTTAAGATAATTCCATAAAAAATTCCGTTTTTTTTTTCAAAATGTTTTATTTTAAACGAACTTTTTTTCAAAAATGACCACTTTGAACCAATGAAACTTATAGACAATATAAACAATACATACAGTCGGAAAAATGAAAGAATACCCATGAACGAACATATAAAACACGCTGTATTTTCCTGTCACCGTGTCACACAAAAAATTGGCCAGCGCAAGTACCTGTAATAATTATTGTTACATGTACTTGCACTAAACAATTTTCTTTGTGACACGGTGACAGGAAAATACAGCGTGTTTTATATGTTCGTTCATGGGTATTCTTTCATTTTTCCGACTGTAAGTAAAGTAACTTGTCAAGCGGTAACGATTAATTTTATTTGGGAAGCTAATTAGAGGGTGTTTTTCGCGATTTTTTTAGCAAAAAATAAAAAAGACCAGCAATATTTTGAGCGTAACTCACTTACTTTTAATGTTAGAAGATTTTTTAAAAAACAAAAATAAACCTTTTTTTAAACACTTTAAAAAAGTTATAGCTTCCCCGAAAAGAGCTCCGTTTTTGGGTTATTTCAAATTGAAATATTCGATTTGGAATTTGACGAAGAAGAACCTACTTTTCATTAGCTACAACTCTGCTTCTACTGGGCCAACAGACCTCACGCATACACCATTTTTTCAGTTTTTTATAAGCTATATTTTTGTTAAGAATAATTTTTTCGCTAAAATACTTACTTTTTGAGTTATCTGAGAAAAACCGTCCAAAAACATTTTTTTTTGTTAAAAATGGACATACTCACTCGCAAATAACTCGAAAAGTATTAACTTAGTGAAAAAACTCTATACTATACAAAAAACTCTATATAAAGTTACTTAGAATTAGTCATTTTATATAATTTCGGACTTATTTTGAACGTATATATTTCACCCCCGAGAAAATATTTTCACCCAGTATTTCCCAATTTTTGTAAAATGGAGGGGATGTAGAATTGTAAACTTTTTCTTATATAATAATAGACAATTTCAACAACCTATTCCCCAATTTTCATCCTTCCTTTCTTTTTTGGAGGTTTTCGTAAAATTTTGTGTTCCCTGATCGGGCTAATTTGGTCAATTTATAAATCTAGGAACTTGACAAGTAGACCAGTAAGGATCTGTTTTTAGGTGGATGTGACAGGTGGCATTCAGATTTTTGCGGATAAAGTTAGGTGATAACTTCGTTAATAATAATTGAATTATGCTCCCTCTCAAATATGCCCGGAACATTAATAAAAAAAATAAAATATTTAAAAATTTCAAAAAATTTCGTTTTTTTTTTCTACTTTTTTTGCTTATAACTTAAAAACTATTCAGTTTAGAGCGAAGTCGTATAGGAATAAAACAAAGATAATTAAATTTTCTATCAGATGCGATTGGTTAAAAATGTCTTAATTTATCACCCTTGCTTCAAAATAGCAATAAATATAAAATAAGGGGGCAAAACAAGCTTGTCCTTATTCAATGATTTTCCATCACTTAGGTTAAACTTGGAACCTTCCTAATTCGCTTAGAAAATTTTTGTAATGTGCTAAAACCGTACACCAAATTTCATTAAAGTTGACGTACTAGATTTTGCATAATAATTTTGCAATCTAAACTTTTTTTAAAAAATTAAAAATTTTTAAAATCTTGAACAACAAAAACTAGAACAGACAAAGATTTGTCAATTTTTTTACATATAAAGAAGTACTTCACCTATCTAATGCACTTTAAATAATTGAAATCGAATTATTTAAGCAGCCTCAGCAATGTTTTAAAGTTATAAACAATTTTTTGGCTTATAAACAAATTAGTGCTGTGGCCAGGAGGGGGTGCTACGGGCTCCTTTATTTAGATGGACTTACCCAAGTTTTTTTGTGTATTTTGACCCGTATTACACGAATTTTTTGGGTAACAGTTGATCCGGATGTCGATAAGATTGTTATAAACAGAAAACTTAAGGAATTACATAACATCGATTTTTCGCAAAATAAAACATTTTTTTTTTTGTATTTCTTGGGTAATTCTAAGCAAAAAATGTTCTTACAAGTTTTTTCGTAGGACGCATAGTTTTCGAGATAAACGCGGTGGAACTTTCAAAAAATCGAGAAATTGCAATTTTTGAACGCGAATAACGTTTGATTAAAAAATAAAATAGCAATTCTGCTGACAGCATTTGAAAGTTTAAGTCAAATTATACCGGTTTTAATTATTTGCATTGCTAAAAATTAATTTTTTTATTATTAAACGAAGCTATTTGTTTATAAGCAAAAAAATTGTTTATAAATTTAAAACATTGCTGAGGTTTATAAATAATCCGATTTTAATTCTGTAAAGTGTATTAGATAGGTAGAGCACCTCTTTATATGTAAAAAAATTAGCCAACTTCTAGATGGTCTACTTTTTGTTCAGAAAGATTTTAAAAAATTTGAACTTTTTTAAAAACATTTAGATTGCAAATTTATTATGCAAAATTTATTAGGTCGATTTTATTGAAATTTGTTACACGATTTAAGTATGTTACAAAGAATTTCCTAAGCGAATTACTAAGGTTCTAAGTGCCACCAAAGTGGTTAAAAAATATTGAATAACAACAGACTTATTTTGCCACTTTATTTTGTATTTATTGCTATATTGCAGAAAAGGTAATACCTTAAGACATTTTTTACCAGTCGTATATCATACAAAATTCAATTATCTTTATTTTATTTTTCTACGACTTTGTTTCAAAACGAATCGTTTTAAAGTTATAAGCAAAGAAAGCAGAAAAAATCGATGTTTTTCGAAATTTTTAAATATTTTAATTTTTTTATTAATGTTCCGGGCATATTTGAGAAGGAGCATAAGTCAATTATTATTACTGAAGGTGTCACCTAACTTTATCTGCAAAAATCCGAATGCCACCTCTCACATCCAAAAATAGACTTTTTTCGCAGATCCTTACTGGTCTAAAGTGAGAACTGTTCCCGACCAGTGATCCTATTTGACAATGTTGAACTTACCACAATTTGGGACGAATATACGGACATGTCTTATAAATGGTAAAAAGGTCTAGTAGATAAAAGTTCTTGGCAGGTGACTAGTGGCAGTTTGCTATTAATAATAGAAAAATAAATAAAAAGAGAAGTAATCAAACTAGACTTTACAGTGGTAAAACTTGAATAGAAATTTCCAGGACATTTGAATGCGAAACAAAAAGAGGACTGAATTGAGCGAGCAAGAAAAAGAATACCAATAAGCTTAACAACTGAGTAGATAAGAACAAAGAATATAGAAGCTAATACTAAACACAAAATATGTCCCTCGATTCAAACGGTTGCGGAAAAATAGACAAGGTTTGTAACCCAGTCGCTAGAGGCGCTAATGATCAATGTTTGCGCAAGTACATATTTTTGGTAATATAGATCGTCTTATATATTCCGTCAGAATTACTGAAGGAAGGAGGAGACGCACTAACAGAAAACAATACATGAATTGATAACAAAGATATGGTCAAATAAACAGCTACCAGCGGAGTGGTATTAACCAATAATAGCGGTATTATTGTACCATTATATACAAAAGGAAATCAGTTAGGATGTGGAAACTTCCGTGGAATCACGCGGCTGAATGCAGCATACAAAATAATGTCCAACGTCATTTATGAAAGACTTAGACCACACGCTGAAAAAATAGTTGGCAAATACCAAAGTGGCTTCTGTAGACAGAAGTCAACAATAGACCAGATATTTGTTCTGCGACAGATCCTCGAAAAAACAAGTGAATATAACATCGACACACATCATCTCTTCATAGACTTCGAAAGCGCATATGACAATATAAACCGAGAATTCTTAATAAAAGCAATGAAAGAATTTAATATACCAACACAACTAATAGAATTGATAAAAGAATCTCTAAAAGTAGAAACTAAAATCCGGATACAAAACGAACTAACGGAAACAATAGATGTGAAAAAGGGACTACGCCAGGGAGACGCTCTAACATGCATCTTGTTCAACATCGTACTCGAGAAAATAATGGGGGACACAACAGTCAATACTCGAGGAACAATCATTAATAAAAGCGTGCAAATACTAGCATTTGCAGATGATGTTGACATAATCGCAAGATCAAGAAGAGAAATGATAGAGGCATTCAATCAAATAGAACGAGCTGCACAACATAGTGGCCTTAAAATCAATCAGAACAAAAGAAAATATATGCCGGTAAGTAAAAACGCAAAAATAAGGCAGCCACAAAATATAACAATAGGAGAATACAACAATGAGGGGATAAAAAACTGTACATACTTGGGATCCCTAGTTACGTCTGATAATAACGTTGCGGAGGAAGTGAAGAGGCGAATATTTATTGCCAATAAAAGTTACCATGGCTTAATTCGGCAACTAAGATCAGATAACGTCGCAAGAAAAACAAAATGCCAAGTATACAAAAACCTTAATAAGACCGGTACTCACATACGGCTCAGAAACCTGGACACTCACTAAAAGAGAGGAAACATTGCTAGCCACATTTGAAAGAAGAATCTTAAGACACATATATAAGGGCACAAAAGAAAACGGAATTTGGCGAAGAAGGTACAACTTTGAACTATACAAAATATATCAGGATCCGGATATCATAACATTCATTAAAATAGGACGGCTGCATTGGATGGGACATGGAGAAAGAATGGAAGAAGGCGAAATACCAAACAAAATATTCAAACAGATGCCAGTAGGAAAAAGAACAAGAGGAAGACCGAAGCTGAGATATTTAGAACAAATAGAAAATGATATAATAACCTTAAAAATAAAAACTGGAGAAAAAAGCACGAAACAGATCAGAATGGAGAAGAATCCTGAAACAGGCCAAGACCCAGAAAGGGTTGTCGAGCCAGTGATGATGATGATAGATCGTCTTTGGAACACAGTCGATACCTCAGAAATTACATAATACGATAAAATACTTCGCAAGTACGACATATCTTAACGTAGAGACATCAAGGTTATTCTGACTTTTTATTCAAGGTTTTTATTATCAAGGATGTTTAACTACCGATGATTCAATCACGATGATTTAGAAATCAGATATATCAGTATTCAAATTTCGCTACCGTCTTACCAAAGTTTTTATCTAATAAATATTTTGGTGTTAACAGAGTTAACGGTCATGGTGACTAACATCCGGTGGCTCAACAACGGTGAGCTTTAGGTTACGTTAGGTACGAATTTCCATATGTATTTTATATCATTGTCTACTGATTTTTTACTCTTTTTTAATAAATTTAAAATAACGTTAAAAAAATAATAGGTAAATTAAAAATAAAATAACAAAATCCTTAAGACTGAAGAATTCACACTTACTGGAATAGGAAAGTTAAGAAAACTGTGACCAAAAGAAAAAACGGATCGTGCAAAAAAATATGAAAAAAGAAACACATTATATTGGTGTAACTCGAGTATCTGAAGCATGGAAGTTATCTATACGTATATCAGAGTGGGAAGAATATTACATATACCTATTAGACCCATGATATAATGAAACCGAAGATATGCCACCACGCAGCTCTTGTCAAATGTCAAGTGACGTCAATACGTGACGATCCCGACATTTTTGTCATTTGTTGCTGTTTGTTTCTGCTATTTATATAACAGGTTAAACATTTGGAAAAACTGGTTGTCAGAAACGAGTTCAATTGCCTCTACAATACCTCCTTATCGAAAATAATTCTAAAAATGACCATCAATATATAGCTATTTCTCAATGACCATAAAAGAATCGGTGGATATGGAAATAGGAAGATGTAACCTAAGAAATTGTAATCAAACTAAAAAGCCTTCACACAAGTTTCCACTGCAGAACAAGTTACAGATGTGATGGCCAAACCTCTAACGAAAATAAGATTCGACATCCTCTCAAAGATGGGACTGATGTAGATGCGAAAATCCTTTTTAATAACGGAAAGTATTGAAATTTAGAAGGTATTAATAAGGTTTTTCTCATTGTATTCAGTGAATGTCATAATTACGTTAGTGTAATAATAATTTTAATGAAAACATCACTATTTTAAGTGCACATTTGCCTATTTTATCTTCAATAAATCCATAATTCACAAAAGTTTATATCCATTACTTTATCACTACGTTTTGTAAAAAGAAATTTAACATAAATAATCCGTAATTTTGTTACCAGAATGCTTCTACTCTTCATGTTATCCATAGGTATTTCAAATTGGCGCCGCTAACTAGTCACGTATTGACGTCATGCGCAGAACCGAACGAGTTTAAAACACTTTGGTGTCATATCTCCTAAATTTATTGTATCATGTATTAGACCAGGAAGGATCTGTTTTTAGGTGGATGTGAGAGGTGGCATTAGGATTTTTGCGGATAAAGTTAGGTGATAACTTCGTTAATAATAATTGACTTATACTCCTTCTCAAATATGCCCTAAACATTAATAAAAAAAATAAAATATTTAAAAATTTCAAAAATTTCGTTTTTTTTTCTACTTTCCTTGCTTATAACTTTAAAACGATTTATTTTGGAACGAAGTTGTATAGGAATAAAACAAAGATAATTAAATTTTCTATCAGATACGATTGGTTAAAAATGTCTTAATTTATCACCCTTGCTGCAAAATTGCAATAAATATAAAATAAGGGGGCAAAACAAGCCTGTCCTTATTCAATGTTTTTCCATCACTTAGGTTACACTTGGAACCTTCCTAATTCGCTTAGAAAATTTTTGTGATGTGCTAAAACCGTCCACCAAATTTCATTAAAATTGACTTACTAAGATTTTGCATAATAATATTGCAATCTACACTTTTTTTTAAAAATTAAAATTTTTAAAAATCTTGCACAACAAAAACTAGAACATACAAAGATTTGTCAATTTTTTACATATAAGGAAGCACTCCACCTATCTAATGCACTTTGCAGAATTGAAATCGGATTATTTGAGCAGCCTCAGCAATGTTTTAAAGTTATAAACAATTATTTGGCTTATAAACAAATTAGTGCTGTGGCCAGGAGGGGGTGCTACGGTTCCTTTATTTAGATCGACTTACCAAGTTTTTTTGTATTTTGACCCGTAGAACACGAATTTTTTGGGTAACAGTTGATCCGGATGTCGATAATATTGTTATAAACAAAGAACTTGAGGAATTACATATTTAGCAAGGATTTGGCTAGGATTTTTAGCAAAACAAAACATTTTTTTGTATTTCTTGGGTAATTCTAAGCAAAAAGAGCTCTCTTACAAGTTACAAAAAATCGAAAAATTGCAATTTTTGAACGTGAATAATTTTTGATTAAAAAATAAAATAGCAATTCTGCTGACAGCATTTGAAAGTTTAAGTCAAATTATACCGGTTTTAATTATTTGCATTACTAAAAATTAATTTTTTTATTATTAAACAAAGCTCTTTGTTTATAAGCCAAAAAATTGTTTATAATTTTAAAACATTGCTGAGGCCCCTTAAATAATCCGATTTTATTTTAATTCTGTAAAGTGTATTAGATAGGTAGAGCACCTCTTTATATTATGTAAAAAAATTAGCCAACTTCTAAATGGTATGCTTTTTGTTCAGAAAGATTTTCAAAAATTTGAACTTTTTTAAAAACATTTAGATTGCAAATTTATTATGCAAAATCTATTAAGTCGATTTTAATCAAATTTGGTAGACCGCTTAAGTAAGTTATAAGAATTTTCTAAGCGAATTACTAAGATTCTAAGTGCCACCAAAGTGGTTAAGAAACATTGAATAACAACAGGCGTATTTTGTCCCCTTATTTTGTATTTATTGCTATATTGCAGAAAAGGTAATACTTTAAGACATTTTTGACCACTCGTATATCATACAAAATTCAATTATCTTTATTTTATTTCTTTACGACTTTGTTCCAAAACAAATGGTTTTAAAGTTATAAGCAAAGAAAGTAGAAAAAATCGATGTTTTTCGAAATTTTCAAATATTTTAATTTTTTTATTAATGTTCCGGACATATTTGAGAAGGAGCATAAGTCAATTATTATTACTGAAGGTGTCACCTAACTTTATCTGCAAAAATCCGAATGCCACCTCTCACATCCAAAAATAGACGTTTTTTTACAGATTAGTCCTGGTCTATATTGAAGGGAACAAGATCACATTGTGAAATAAATTAGAAAAAGAATAGAAAGGACTTACAATACTGTAAATACAATAGAATCCAAACAACTTTCATGTAACGCGAATGAAAGACGAACGATGGCCAAAACAGTCTAAACTATGTTCCATGGAAGAGAAGAAGGTGAAGAAGAGCAGAATTAAAATGTAGAGAAGGAATCGGTGGAATAATGAGATATAATTAGAGACATGCCACAGATAATTTTTAGTTTTACTTACAGAGGAAGCATTGTTAAGAAAGTTTTATAGTGGAGTGAACGAATCACTTTATTATTAACATTGTAGATTTTTTTAACGATTACTGTAGCTACCTTGTACATAAAAGGACGGTGATCACGGTCACCATTTAAAATCACTGTTGTGCAAAAATCACGGTCACTGATCATGGAGTGATTTAAAAATCGTCATATTCACTCACCATTAGCTTTGATTATTAATGTAATATTTAATCAATACTACGTTTAATCTGGTATTTTAATTTCTTGACCAATTGTGTTGTATCTCCCACAGAAGCAGAAAAGTTTGGAGGAACAAACAATTTAAACAATCCAAAAACAAAAAGATATATATAAAGAAACAAATAGATTGAGCTCAACAAAGTGTAAATCCTTAACCAATCTTATCACTTATTAAAAAAAGAAGATATAAACTTTATTGTGTTGTGGTAACAAGTGTTCTCAATATTATTTCGGTGTAAGTATACAGTTCTTGACCATGGTTAACGAATAAAATTATTACTAATATCTACTTTTATACTAACAAGTGTATAACGTAAAACATTGAGCATTTTGGGAATGAGTCATATTAAGTCAAAAACATCGTTTTGTAGATCATTCTTACTCACTAACATTGTTAAAGGCACTCAGACTTAAAAATGTATTAGTAATTTCAGTACATATCTAATTAAAAAGTTTATTATTCTAGAAATACTCATAAATTGTCCAAGAAAGATATGCTTAAACTTTACAAATTCACACTTTCACTTTACAATGATCACTTATAGTGGCACAAAATCTGTCTAAGGCTGAATATAGAATACTTAAGGTTTTTTTATATTGCACTTAAGATACAAAAACCAACATTTTGTCTAACTTCTTACTAGTTTGAAAGGACACCGCACACACCTTATGGATAATATAATGTCACTCAAATTCAATAAAATTTATATGAATAGATTCGTTTTAAATTAACGGTCAATTCTTATCATTGCACCAACTCTGTTTTTTCAATAATAAGACCAGAAATTGATATAAATAAATCTGAAATCAAATGGGTACGTACATAAGTTAGAGAGAGAAAAAATATTTTAAAATACCCAAATTATCGGTACTCCATAAATCAGCGGATTAGTTTCACTAATCCGCTTAGGCCCAGCGGGGTTTAAGCTGTTTTGAATAGCACCCAGAGCAATAGTGATTGTAACTGATACATTTATAAACTCCAAAAATGTGAATTCGATAAACTTTAATTGCAATTTGCGCCGTAATTAATCATAATTAAGAGTTGGCGCAATGATAAGAATTTACCGTTAATTTAAAACGAATCTATTCATATAAATTTTATTGAATTTGAGTGACATTATATTTTCCATAAGATGTGTGCGGTGTCTTTTTATCTGTGTATTTTTTAAAACAATAAGGTACCAAAAGTGAGGAATAACAAGTTGATTGAAAACATTCGTTATTGGAATATTTGTTTTTGCCACTCCAAGAAGGGGTGGCACAAATCGGTGCAGGTATTATCATATTTTGTCACCTTTATATCACCACCAAAACCACAATCAACAGCCATTTAATAATCACGAAATATTATCTTAAAAACTAACAACTTATAATACAATACAGTATATCATGCAGTATAAATTTGGCACTCGTCTTTGAACGTTCATCAGTCTTTAGAAAAAGAATTCCTGTATGTTGAGAGCTGGATCAAATTTAATCTCGACATCACCCAAGTCACTCTTGGCCTGTTGGGCTCCTTTTATGACTCTTTGTAAATTGATCTGTACGTCATTGGTAAACAAGGGGCATCTGAAAATATGATTGGTAATAATTTAAAAAATACTACTTTGTATATATGAACTACTCTAGTACTCCTCCGACTACGTGAGGAAAAATGACAAGCTGTCTACAGTGTGACTCATGTAAATTGGAAATACTCAAACGCGTCTTAAGCCGGACTCAAACGACTCGTGTACTTCGCAAGTACAGAATTATTCGCATACTTGGAAAGTATACGAGTTTGCGATTGCGATGACAAACAGGGCACTCACACGACGTGTACAATTTACAAGTACGCGAGCGTAAACATTTGGCTTAACGACCTTGACAAATGAATCAGTGGTAGTGTGATTACTAATAAATAGACCAGGACATTTAGGAAAAAAGAGATCGATATTTAAATACAGCACTTAGAAAGTTACAACTTTTTTCATTGTCTTCAGGATGACACCAGTAAAACAGTCAACAATATAAAAATGGCTGGAAATGCATAGTTGAAATTTGAAGTCCATCATATGCATCAAGTGCATAAACATGTCAAAATAAGTGTATTAGGGCCAGATTTTGTTACCCGGGGGGTTTTTGGGTCGCTGAGAACGAATATATGCCATCAGAACTAACCATCGGGACACCTGGTGTCCAGGTTCACTGCTAAGGCACGTCATCTAGAGTTTAGAGGGTTTTCGGCACTAAATTTGTGCAAACAGATGACTCGGGGTAGCTGAGCAAAAACTCGCCATCAAAACCGACCCCCCCTTGCACCTCATGCCCAAAACCCCTTCAAACTCCTGAAAATAACATGCCTTAGCCTTGTGTACTAGGTGGTCGGGGGATCGGTTCTGATGGCGTATTCGTATTCAGCGACCCCAAAAACCGCCTACTTGATCTATTTGCATGCATTCAGTGCCTAAAACCTTAAAACCCCAGTAAGACGTGCCTTAGAAGTGACCACGGGCACAAGGTGCTCCGGGGTTCGGTTCTGATGGAGTATTCGTGTTCAGCACGAATAATCCGTTTAATCCGTTTGCATTAATTTAGTACCAAAATCCCTCGAAACTCCAGAAGATGACGTGCTACAGCGATGACACTGGGCAATAGGGGCCACGGGGGTCGGTTCTGATGGCATATTCGTATTCAGCGACTCCACAAACCTCCAAGTAAACTGATTGCATAAATTTAGGACCGTTAGACCTCGAACCTCCAGATGACGTGCCCTAGCAGTGACCCTGGGCACCAGGTGCTCCGGGGGTAGGTTCTGATAGCGTAGTCATGTTCAGCGACCTCAAAAACCCCGCGAGTAACACAACTTGGCCCTTGATATGCCTGTGACATGTTTATACACTTTTTAATGCATCTTAAGAACTTTAAAAAGCAATTATTAATTAGGCATTTCCACCCATTTTTCTATTGTAGACTTTTTCCTAACATCATCCTGAACACAATGCAAAACTAGCAAGTCTCTAGGTGGTGTATTTAAAAATCGATTTATTCCGGTGTTTTTAGTGCTAAATGCACTGGTCTAAATGAATAGTCGCAGTAAATGCCAATTATTTATACATTTCGTTTGACCGCCTCTGCAAGTATAGACAAGTATGTACTTCGCAAGTGTGCGAATAATCGTGATCCCTTTGACTCGGGTCATTTTTACCGACAACAGTTGGAAGATGAACGAGTGGCAACGAGTGACAAATGATTGTACGAGTAACCCACTCAGACGACATGGCAAGTATACGCAAGTGACGATTATTCGCCAAGTACACGAGTCGTTTGAGTCCGGCTTTACGCTGCACGAACCGTTCACGATTTTTTACGTGACTAGACTGCCTAGCAGAGCTGCGGTACTGATTACCGATAGTACTTAAAAAATGTACTTAAGTACTTTTAAGGTACTAGTACACTTTAGAAGCCCAAAAATAAATCATTTTTTCAAGATTTTTTTTCTCAGAACCTTTATCAAAAATAAACATAAAACTTTTTACATAATAATATCTAACTCTTATAGAATACAAAAAATATATCTATTTTCATTTATGCACGTACACTAATATTGTAGAGGGCGCAAAATTTGAGGCCTCGAAAAATGATGGCGGACAGTTAATCTCAGGATTGTGATATCTGAAACAAAAAAATCGTACTGAATTTGATAAAGGAAGGTTTCTTACGTGACAATTTACCACAATTTGACCAAAAAATAAAAAATAAATATTTTTTAACCATGAAAAACTGAAAAAAGACGGGCGATTTTTTCACAAATTTTTTTCAAATTTCCGTAAAATCTTTTTTTTGCGGAATTTTTCACTAACGGTGGTAAATTGTCATGTAAGAAACCTTCCTTTTTCAAGTGCCTTACGATTTTTTTGTTTCAGAGATCCCAATCCTGAGATTAACTGTCCGCCATCGGAACCACTTTTTTTCGAGGCCTCCACTTTGGTGCCCTGTACAATATTAGTGTACGTGCATTATTGAAAAAATATATATGTTTTGTATTCTCTAAGATTTAGATATTAATATGTAAAAAGTTTTATGTTCATCTTTAATAAAGATTTTGAGAAAAAAAATCTTGAAAATATGCTTATCTTTGGTCTTCTAAAGTGTACTAGTACCTTAAGTACTTTACTCTAAGTATTCCAAAAAATACGTGTACTGGTACTTGAAATTTTAAATATTCCAACAAATACTTGTACTTAGTACTTAAATTTGTACTTAATTTGTAAAATAAAAAATACTTAAGTACTCTAAAAGTACTTAATTACTCGAAATGTACTTAAACCCTTCATGAAAATTTCTTCATAAAAAAGATTTTTCAATCTTTTCGATTTAGTGTGGTGTATGGTAATCATGTTTCGACAAATTGTTGTTTCGTCCTTTAGAACTAGTCAGCCAGGTTTCCTGTATCCGACAAATAAATATTATTATAATAAAATATTCTCGTTACTCTGAGTAGATTTATTTTTCTTTTGGCAAAATTGTTGTAATGTATTTATGTGTTCCTGTTTTAAACATCCAGCTCTCCATTTCATACAACAGTACTGCTAATATCTAATATTTACATAAGTGTTCTAATCACTTCCTTATGTGTACACAAGTACTTAGAACAAATGTGTCAGTACGTGTACTTAAACTCGATATTTAAGCATCAAATATTTTAAATGTAGGTACTTATGTACACAAATCGGTTACTTAATACTTAGTATTTAAATTTACTGTTTTCAAGTACTACTTAACCGAAATACTTAAGTACTTACTTATTTATTCTTGGTACTGGTACTTATACTTATTTCCACTTTGAATAAGTACTGGTACTTAAGACTTCAGTACTTTTTGTCGGTACTTACAACAGCTCTGCTGCCTAGTAAGAGACTTAATTTCGTTACTATGATCTTTCAGTAAATGTAGATATACAGTCGAACCCGCTTATTGGAATAGCCTTTGTGCAAGGCAAAAATATTCTTATAACCGGGATATTCTAATAACCGATCATTGGTGGCTAGTCGAAATAAGTGTTACCGAATATACGTAATAATATTATTTACATACTGTGCCAATGTGTAGTTTTACATACTATGCCAATATGTAGTTTTATTACATACTATGCCAATATGTATATCATATTATATGTACCTACATATTCAGTGTATGTAAATGGTTTTAGGTCTTTTTACGTCAATAATACAGTAGTGTAACTAGTACTTATCTATGTATGTGTTAAATACCAAATTACATTACATGTATGTGAATGAATACATTATATAATTAATATGAAATGTATGCAATATGTAGATATGTAAATATTTTCTTATTAAAATGCATACCTATATAACAAAATTACTTTTTTTTTCTTGAGAAATTATTGGTAATTATAGCTTTTTCGTTGTTAATCCGTGTGGTCATCCTTAATCCATTGGTTGAATAGAAGTTTTATTGGCGTCAAGAAATGGATTGTTACATTCTTGTTCTTTTCTCTTCTTTTCGAATTTAACAAAGCCATAATTCCATCTTGCAAACAAGTAGGTAGTACTCTCTGAGTGAATTCTAACTAAACTGCTTCTAACAATTTTATAACAGGCAACGGTGCCTTTGTGTAGACAAATAAAAATTATTTTATGACCCATGCATTTGTCGGCTATGCTAAAGATCGAATTGGTATTCCTAACAAAGTAATAAATATTTATTACCCTAATAATATCTAATCCAGCACTACCGGCCGTTGACGACAAACCATAATACCAAACATAATTTAAATTTTTAGTAAATTGTAAAAAAAAATATTCTTTGACCTGCAAAATATGCTAATAAGCGGTATTATCTAGTTAGATCCTATTCCAATAAACAGATAAATTTATTAAGGAGTAAATGGAAATGTTTCGGGAACTTGAATTTATATTCCATAAACCGGGATATTCCTATAACAGGGATTCTAATAAGCGGGTTCGACTGTATATGTATGTGTACACCGGTTTACTAGTCGTCAACGCCCTTTTGGTAGGGATCTATGGAGAAGTATCACCGGCCGCAAGCCCTTATCCCCTGCCGTACTGCTCCTCCATAGCCCGATCAGACACCAGCGTATTCCAATCTAAGGGCGCGTCCATAGTGCACGCTGGTTTCCGAAGTCAGAGTCCGAATCAGTGTGCGAATAATCCTAATAACAGCGCGCACTTTGGACAGGCCTGTTAAAATACGAAGGATTATTCACACACGGACTCGGCTCTGACTTCGGAAACCAACGTGCACTATGGACGCGCCCTAAGCCGTAGATTCATACAGAGTTGGGATAAAGTATGGAACCAAGCAAATGTCTTTGAAACGAAAAGAACAATATTTATGAAACTTTGCATGCAAGTACAGTGACGCAAAAGGCATCAGATGCCATATTCTTTGTTACTACTCCACTTCCGGTTTCACCGGAGATACCCTTAAACTATTTACTTTAAATGGGACACCCTGTATATTTTTTCAGATATTAAAAGAACTGGTTATTTTTAATTCATACATACCAAGTTTGGAAGAAAAAACTATTAAAACAAGAAATAAATCTCTTTACAGTTAAAAAATAGGTTAATTTATTTACGTTAGACCAATGATATTAAAAATAAAAAAAATAATTTCAAATGTTGAAAATGCTTGCTGTTCACCTCCTGACAACGTGCAAGCCTATAAATAAATTCGTGAGTCACTTTTTGCAAGATTTCTCCACGTATTAGTTCACATTCATCAATTATTCTTTGTCTCAAATCCTGCAAGCATGTTGGTCGCCTAACGTAAACACGTGATTTTAAATAACCCCAAAGAAAAAAACCTAACGGGTTGAGGTCCGGAGAACGAGCGGGCCACTCTATGAATCCTCTACGTCCAATCCAGCGATTTGGAAAATTCACTTCCAAAAAATGAAAATTCACCATAACCGATTATCATTAATATCTCAATACGATCTTTTTCACTTAAATGAACCATTTTTATTACAACTTAGTTCTGCCAATTAGTGCAGTAACAGTTTTACCTGCTATACTAAATTCAAATAAGTTATGCAGTGCACGTAAACAACAATTTTAGTCTACAGTATAGATCAGGGGTGGCCAAATTGTGGCTCTTTGAAGGATTATTTGTGGTTCTCAATAAATGTGGACCTGATTTACTTTTAATTTTTGTTTTTCAAAATGTCTTAAATTACTGACAACAAATTAATATAAAAGACTAAGTGTAACATCAGGACTTGGACAAAGAGACCCCTTATCACTGTTGCTATTCAATTTGGCCTTAGAATATGTAATAAGTAAAATATCATCTGAGCTGACAGGAGGATTTGCGAATCGAGGATCAAAACTATTGTCATTTGCTGATGATATAGGTGCAGTCACTCAATCTACACAAGAGACGTGAGAAAGTTGTTTTGTTTTCACAACTCGAGGAGAAAACAGGTAGTCTGGGCCTTCAAATAAATGAAGAGAAGACGAAATACATGCTAATAACCAAAAATCCAAGACCAAGGAGTTAGGCAGAACATAACTATTAATGGCCACAATTTGGAATAAAAGAGTATAAATATATGGCGGTAATCGCACATGACAACTACATCTGAGGCCTATAGAATCAAAACCTGCTAGATCCATGTGTTTTGTCAGGAGGCTAAAAGAACATTAAAAATGTAAATTTTCCAAAAAGTATCCGGTATTTTTCAATCAAAGAGGCATCAATAAATATCATAAAATGGCACACCAATTTGTAATTTTTCTGCACCCCCCTTGCATCTTCAGAAATTTGTACTTAGTTTGGATTTAACAGGTTTTGATTCTGATGGGCTCATCTAAAAAGAGGTCTCAGCAAGGATATTTGCGTGGAATAGAACATTATACTCCCTACCATTATTATTAAGATCTAAGCAGCTAAAAGACAATCTAAATTAAGACTGTATAGTAAATTATTCGCTAAGATGGGCAGTTCATGTGGTAAATCAGAGGAAGACAGGTGTTAAAGACGGTGTTTTTTATGGAAAGATGATGAAGAATCGAAGTATCCTGAATTAGCAAAGGCTGCTTGTAGAATTATTTGAATATTTGAAATATTTTAATCATTTTATTTCACTTTAAAATTCGTGAAATCCAAACAGTGAAAGAAAAATTTAATACCTTCTGTACACTTTTTAGATAATTGTTTAATCGCGGCTCTCGAAACATTTCAAATTTTGAAAAATGGCTCGGACTATCAAGAAGCTTGGCCACCCCTGGTATAGATGGTACTCGTTTATTTCCTACTACGTTGTATTAATACAAAAAAATATCTACAGACACTTTTTGACAAATTTTTTCTACCAAATTTGGTATGTATAAATCAAAAATAACAAGTTATTTTAAAATCCGCAAAAATATACAGAGTGCCCCATTTAAATTAAATAAGTTAAGGGTATTTCCGGTGAAACCGGAAGTGGAGTAGTAACGACAAATATGGCAACAGATGCATTTTCCGTCACTGTACTTGCATACAAAGTTTCATAAATATTGTTCTTTTCGATTCAAAGATATTTGCTTGGTTCCATACTTTATCCCAACCCAGTATAAGCTTGTTCAATTGAAACATATCTTTGGTCAGGTTAGCCTTGGAAACTTAGTAATCACTCAACTGATGTTCTGAAATGTTAATTATGTTTGTACACATCACACTGGTCAGTTCCTATCATTTGTATTTGACTACTATTTTAAGTATAGTGACTTCAAAATGGCGTTTGAAAAGTTTTCGGAACCTAGAGTGCCTTATTCCGGAACCTTATTAACGAAAACCTTTATAGGGAAACTTTAAACAAGGTTTGTCAAACAAGATGACCAAAACGTCCACAAAAGCTTGTCATTCTTCTGCACGACAATGCTCTGCTTATGTGAAGAAGTGATCTACAACGAAAGAAATTTTTCATCATTTTCACATCTTCGGGCCAATGAAAATGGCGTTAAAAGGTAATCGTTTTCAGATGGACGAAGAAATGCCGTTAAAGAATTATTCGACCTACAGCCACAAAAGTTCTTTAAACAGGATAGTTAATAGTTATTTAACCAACAAGTGTATTAATAAGGGCGACTAACAATTGAGATATTTTAACGCGTGAGCGGCGCAAGCGCGTTAATGTTCGAGATTGTTAATCGCCATTTTAATTCACGAGTTCGTTACAAAACTTTTCCGTCGACCGTACTTTTCAGAAATAAAGATATCTTAGTTTAAATTTTTATTTACTTAACGATAAACAACAATTTTTTCAACTTTCGTTAACTTTATTCAAAGTTTAATTTTCCTTAGTGGTAGTTTTATTATTGTAAACATTAATATTCGAAATAGTACAATTACTGAAATTAAAGGAAGGTATTGATAAATGATTATCTGATGTATAGCATTTTGACAAATTTATATTTAAGTCTTCTTGGACCTCTGTAAATTCTGTGATAGAAGAAGAAGTGGTGGTGCTGAAGGAAGTACTTTGACAAGGTTTAGTGGTATTTTGTCCAAAGAGTTTTTCAGCCGTCTCAAGTTTATTCTTCTATATAACCTTAGAAACCCATTAGAAACATCTATATAACCCATTAGAATTATCTATATAACCCATTAGAAACACGCCGTTAGGAGCATCAGATATGAATTTCTGAACTTGTTCTTTTTCAAGTGTTTCTGATTTCTTTGGTACATAACCTGTTCTTTTTTTCTTAATAAACATAATTAACTTATTATATTTAGATATATCAATGTTTGATTTTAAACTTAAGGCTATGGGTACATAATACGCAAATATTTTACGTGTATCCCTACTTTTTCTGTCTTTACACGGCAAATTACGTGTAGTAAAATTCACACTGGTGTGGATATGTAAACATTACTAGAATGTCATTCTACTTGAAAATGTCATCATTAATTTAAAGAGATGGCTTTTGAATGTTCTTGGATAACTGTTATTTTTATAATTGCAAATTATTAATTCAGTTAATAAATGTGATAATTTTTTCACTAACTATGTATTCAGTGATTGTAATAATTTATTTGTATAACAAAACTAATACTGAATCGAGAAAAGAGGAAAAGTGTTAAAGTGATTTTTTTAATAATATATTGTTATGGAACGCTTACAATTTTGAACATCTTTAACAACAAAATACTTGTATCACAGAATATATTATCCTGATGTATTCTTTGCTTGGATCTTCCACAAATAATACACAATAAATAACTTTTTATTAAGTTCACGTCTTAAATCAATTATTTATCAAATACACTATATATCAATAATATTTAATCAATGTTGTTCTGAAGCTATTTTCTTGTGGCATTTTTATAATCAAGTATATTCAAATGGGAAATAAGCCACAATTTTACCTAAAAATGATTTTATTAACGTTTCGACGCCCAAGTCGGGTGTCGTTGTCAAAATACAAATTAATATTAAATAAACAAAAATGTTGTTGCTTAGTAAAAAATTCTTTTATATTTATATCGGCAATTCAGACACGTATTATACATTTTAAAGTAGACGACTTTAAAATGATATTGCCAATATTGATGAGTTGCGTTCCTGGGACGACTTTACTAAAAGATAGTTCATTCGATTACATGAAATCAATCCCAACTCAAGAATATCAAGAATATATTTAATAACGTCGAAACGTTAATAAAATCATTTTTAGGTAAAATTGTGGCTTATTTCCCATTTGAATATACTTGATTATTTAATCAATAACTCAAAATATTCCCGATGCAATGTCAAATATTTAAAATTGTCACTGATTGTCAGTGTCTGACTGACAATATATGCTGACAATATTATATTCGGCTGAGTGCGTTGTAAGACAAAGATAGATTTGGAAAATATTACCACGGCATTGTGTTAATTTTTTTCGAATCCTGAAAAAACCAATAAATATTTTTGAAAAATTTAAACGCAGAATGAAAGATTAAATTATTACCGAGGGCCGAAAGTCCCTTAGAATAAATAAAAAGTTTATTTTGAAAGAGATATTTGAAATTAAAAATTACACTAAATTTTCTCTTAGTTTTTCACCCCTGTAATTTATTAAAATAAACATTATAGAAGTTCTCAGGGACTTTCGGCCCTCACTAATAACGTAATCTTTCATTCTGCGTTTAAATTTTTCAAAAAATTTTATTAGTTTTCTCAGGATTCGAAAAAAATGAATCCCCATTTGAATAGCATTGCAGCCGAAAATACGTACCGATCCTCTTAGGTTACATCGAATATTTGGGCCACAAACTTGCTGTTAGTCCGTTTTCGGCAAAGTTTGAAAAATATGTCAACAATACAGATTCTGAATATCGTATTATTTTTCTCTCGTCACACCATGCAATAAATTCAGCGTATGTTTTTTCGTACAAAACTCTGCTTTTTCAGGCAGTAAACTTAAAGATATTTCATTTGCAGTTTCTGCCACTTCTGGTGGAGTTAAATTAAACTCTTCGTCAATATCCACGTTTTGATTTTTCAAATACTCAGAATTTTAAACAATAAAGTAAGTAATGATAGACCATACAATGACAGATAGTACTAACAGCGGCTACTTGATTTTAAATTTTTTAGTGGGAATATAAATAGGTATATGTTTGGTTGCCTACACCACACGTCACTGCCAATCACAGAGCGTTTAATTAATTTATGCAAGCAATGTATGTTGTGTTGCCTATAATGAAATCGTTCATTAATAGAAAATCATTCCTTAATAGGAGTCATTAATCAATGATTTTGAGGGTGTTAAAATTGATCATAAATGGACGGTCGACGGAAAACATATGTTTATCAATAATTTTTTTCTGGATCAAAGATACGTTTCAATTGAACAATCCCTGATTTTAGAATTTTCAGCCACAGCGTTATCTTTTTTATTTTTCTGTTCACCGGGCCAGAGTTTGAATGCACATCCAATAGGTCCACTTCAGCATCGAAGCGAAATGAGGTTGACCGCCTGTGTCGCTTGGCTATCTGACCGACAGTAAATGTAGATGATTGTCAATATTTCAATATGATTTTTGTGTGTTTATTTAAACTTAATGATGTAGCAATATGTATTGATGATATCTACAACTTTTAATATATGAATATACACTCAGGTCCAAAAAAATCGATCCACTAAAAATTTGGTCATTTTTGAAGTTTCGAATTTCCTAAACCTGTTGTTGGATTTAACTGATTTTTTTACCACGTTATAGCCTTATTCATTGACAATATCGCTGTAATAATATTGTTGCTAGACAGTCAAACTGTCATTGTATACCGGGTGTACGAATCAAACTGTGCCTTTTTCTCAAAGTTCGCATCACCCTGTGGAATATTCTAGCATTTATAAAATACTGAAATTAAAACCTAACTATAGCCCCAGGTTTTCTTAACATTTTGTCTTTCGATTTATTCGCTTATATTGGATAATGAAAAAGTTAGGTACTTTAACAACTAACCATGTTCGTCATCAGTACAGGGTTTTTATGAAATAAGTGCGGCAAACTTTAAGGGGTAATTTTACACATGAAAATAATGGCAATTTGCTTAATAATCATAGCCCGGGAGGTAGTGTCAAATTCGACCGGAGCATTTTAGCATGGCTGGTTTCTTTTTATTTAGGTAGGTGTTCCAAAGCTTATTAACAAATGATGTGCCAGCTGGCCCAAAACCGGGGATTTTAGACAAGAAAAGGTAAAATATGAAAGTTGATGGACAAACGCTACAACTTAAATGTCAAATATTTATACACGTTATTCAGTACATTTGATAGCCTTGCTTACTTGTCTCCTACCTTTCACTCAGGAGATCCAGGTTCAAATCCTGACGCGGAAAATTCTTTTTGTTTTTTAAATTGACATTTTATTTTGAAAAATAATTATTTTTATAATACCACGTTTTTATTATTTATACGAGACAATATAAAAAAAAATCTGTTTGTCTTTTATAGAATCGCAAACTATTCATTTTTGGTCATAATATTATGATTGATCTTAATAAGCAAATTTGTTGTACATGAACCTCTGAAGGTTCCCGAGTTGGTAAGACCAACAATCTAAGTGGAAAGGGAGCCATTATTTGTTATTTTTTTGGACAAACTGTTTTTTCTTAATTTTATATGTTGTAGAACCGAAAGATACAACCCTAAATTTTCACTTTTCTCTCACCAACCTCCATTTTTTAATAGCAATCTAAATATTTCCCTATTCTCTATAATACATAAAAATGAATGTTTGTCTGTACCTATGTCCCTTATAGAATCGTAAACTATGCATTTGGTAGAAAAAAGTATAGGTACGCAATATTTTTAGTATTTTTTGGCTTTCTGGTAATTTTTAGGTATTAAACTTTCAAACATTAATTAGTTTTAATACCTGCCGGGTCAGCTGGTTAATAATAAAAAAATATTCTTGGACTAGTGTGGCAAAGATTAAAAAGTATATAAAATCAATAATTTATGAATTTTAGATTGTAATAAAAAAGCGTCAGCTGCATCATGTACGTTGCAAAAAATGTTAGCTGGCCAAGTGGACATGCCGTGGTATTATAAAAATAACTATTTTTCAAAATAAAATGTCAATTTAAAAAACAAAAAGAATTTTCCGCGCGAGGATTTGAACCCGGATCTCTTGAGTGAAAGGTAGGAGCCAAGTAAGCAAGTCTATCAAATGTTCTGAGTAACGTATATAAATATTTGACATTTAAGTTGTAGCGTTTGTCCATCAACTTTCATATTTTACCTTTTCTTGTCTAAAATCCCCAGTTTTGGGACAGCTGACACATCATTTGTTAATAAGCTTTGGAACACCTACCTAAATAAAAAGAAAACAGCCATGCTAAAATGCTCCGGTCAAATTTGACACTACCTCCCTGGCTATCCTATGTCCGCAAACGCTTCGTTTCCGAGATACGGGATGTTCAATATTTTTTTACAAACTGACAATTTATTTATGTTAAAGCCATAAATAAATTGTCAGTTTGTAAAAATATAACCAGTTGAGATACGCAAATCAAATTTGGTGGGGTTTAAGACGTAGTTATTACACATTTTTTGACATACAATTAATAATTTTATATTCACCATTGGCGTGCGTACGGGTAATATTATGGGTCATAATACCCGTTTGCGCGCCAATGGTGAATATAAAATTCTTAATTCGAGGGTTTAGTGTCAAACAACGTTATCTACATTTTTTGTGAAATTGAAATATATCTATAATCGAGTTCACCGTTTTCGATTTCATTTAGAAACAAAAACCTGTATCTCTATCTGAAGCCGATTACAAAACACATTAAACGTTAACTACCAATTGTGAAAAAATTGTTCATGTCAAAAACATCTAAGAGGTGATAACGTTATTTCACAGTGAATTTCGTGATACATCAAAAACAGTTATCGACTGTTAACGTTTATTGACACTAATATTTTAAGCTGTAATTGTAGACAGCGTTATTATTATAATTCGTATTTGTTTGAAAAACGTCATTTTGATACTGGATAGCTAAATACATTTGTTTATTTTCGATATTGTTCGATTATTCCATCTGATTACTCATTACATGATAACATGATTACAATAATCTGATTACTCATTACATTTTTTGGTTTTGCCGAAGTTTAAAGAAAACATAGATGTTATTTTCTTATTGCCGGTTACGTATATATTTGTCGTAATTATTTAATATTTTGATTTTGTCAGTGTTTAACAGAAAAATGTCCAGTCGTAGCACAAAACTTTGTATGACAGAATACGAAGCATTAGCGGGTCGTGGATCTTCTGAGGTAGCCTCTTGCCTTACAAATACAATGAAAAGTGAAGTTACTGGGAAAGACTTCGCTTTTATGTCGGGAAACTTGTTCGGGCCAAAATGGAAATTCAATTATTGTTTCCGCAATGTTTCTGTTTGCTGTTGAAACACTGAGGGCCGGTTGTTCGAACGCACATCAAAAATGATCACTATCAAATATTTAATTACTGTCACCAACTGTCAATTTCAACTTTGATTGGGTTGTTAAAAACATAAATATTGATTACAATTATAAAATTAGTTAATCAATTATGTTAATAATTGTTATGTTAATTGATTAACTAATCTCATAATTATAATCAATTATGTTTTCAGCAACCCAATCAAAGTTAACATTGACAGTTGGTGACAGTAATTAAATATTTGATAGTGATCATTGTTGATTAGCGTTCGAACAACGGGCCCTAAATATTTCAAAAATCGACCAGTTATTTTTTGAGCCCGGACATTCCCCAATGGAATGTGATATGGTCCATGCCCACATCGAAAACGCGAGTAAAGGCTTGGAAATTTATGATCCATCGGGATGGTATATTTACAGTGAATAAAATGGCTTTAAAGAAATCAAAATACGAAGTAGTTGAAATAGATCAAGAAGACATTTTGGATTTTAAAGAACTTCAAATTCAAACGATTAAAAATAAAAAAACTGACATTGAAGGAAATGTTGTCAAATGGTTGAACATAGTTTGGCTACAATATACATATTATAAAAGAAGACACTGCACCCAGTTATTTCAAATATAATTTTAAATCAGACAACTTTACGAAATTTAAAATACAGAGAAGGCAATTTCGAACATTTTCAATTAACAAACTTGTGCCAAGAAGAAAATATGACAAACCGTTAACGATTAATAATAAAAAGTTAAAAGGTTTAGTAGAACTCTGTGAGCAAAAATTAAAGAACAATATCACTTCTTTTACTAGAATCTTCAAGGAAGGGGTGATGATCATAAAATGAAAATGTTTCAGAAGATGAAGGCGTTTAAAGATGGTGTAAGTATTTAGATATTTTTTCATAAGTTTATTATTTGTATGTTGTTGGAAAAATAAAGTTTTTTTATTTAAATACACTTATTAACATTTTTAATAATACAGGGTTAGTGCTGCATTGGATATCCTGAAAATTTTGAAAATATCATCGAATTAAGTTAAAATCAAACTGGATATCCTGAAAAAAGGAGAAACATCAAGAAAATTTTCGCCACATTTTAGGGAAATTACATTTTTACATTTTCACCCAGCAGTACTAACCCTGTAGTAAAACTATTATTATCAGGTGCGACGTTAACGGTTACAAAAAATATATATCGGTAATATCAAAAAGCGTTATCAGGCCATTATTAGAAAAAAAGTCTATTTTTTTCTCTGTAAAATATCAATAACCTGTAATAATTTTTACAATATGTCAAAGAAACCATAATAATACTATATAAATTTACAGATTTCTATTGTAATGTATTTTGCCTTCGTAATCACAAATTTGTTGGCTGATATTACTTTTCAAAACAATTTTTCGCATTTTCTGCCACTTTATGTTTTTGGAGTTAACGTTGTTTGATACTAAACCCTCGAATTGTATGTCAAAAAATGTGCAATAACTACGTCTTAAAACCCACCAAATTTGATTTGCATATCTCAACTGGTTTTAAAGCAATAAATAAATCGTCAGTTTGTAAAAAAATATTGAACATCCCGTATCTCGGAATAGAAGCGTTTGCGGACATTATGATTATAAAGCAACTTGTGATTATTTTCTCATGTAAAATTACCCCCTAAAGTTTGTCACACTTATTTAGAAACACTTTGTGCTGATGACGAACATGGCCAGTTGTTAAAGTACCTAACTTTTTCATTATCCAATATAAGCGAATGAATCAAAAAACAAAATGTTAAGAAAACCTGGGGCTATAGTTAGGTTTTAATTTCAGTATTTTATAAATGCTAGAATAGTCCACAGGGTGATGCGAACTTTGAGAAAAAGGCACAGTTTGATTCGTACACCCGGTATACAATGACAGTTTGACTGTCTAGCAACAATATTATTACAGCGATATTGTCAATGAATAAGGCTATAACGTGGTAAAAAAATCAGTTAAATCCAACAACAGGTTTAGGAAATTCGAAATTTCAAAAATGACCAAATTTTTAGTGAATCGATTTTTTTGCACCTGAGTGTAGCTGAAATAAATATGTACAAATGGAAAAGCCGCATGTGAGTACCAAAGAGATACACCAAATTCAGTATAGAAGGCTTAACCGCGTTAATATAAAATTACGTCATTCCAGTTTATAATAAGATTTTTAAAACTTTTTACCTTCCTCCCTCTCGAAAATGTGAATAATCATTAACTGCTTCTCCACATAAATAACACATTTTTGCGCCACACACGCATGTCATTTTGTTACATCCATTGGATTTTACAAATGACTTTTTGCAATTAACACAGGTTCTGAAATTAAAAAAAAAAACATTTAAGACTATCTTTAAATATTAAGGAACTAACGTGAAAATCTTCTAAAGAAGATTCCAAAGAACAAGTTCAAGAAAGAGGAATAATAACATCAGAAAAAACAAGAATGTTAGTAATAAAAATATCTTTAAATATTACGATTCAATATACATTATATTGTTAATCTAGGCGCCAAATAGAGGTCACCATGGCCTTTTCAATTCTGATGGGCAAACCCTAGTACATATTTCTTATGTTTAAGTTTTTAAGCTAAGAATACATAAAATGATACCATTTTATATCCTACCAGATAAAAAACAATGGAAAACCTTCTCTGGTTATACCTTAGACTTTAGACCATAAAAACTGATAGACACGCCGTAATGCTATTCTCTCGTCTCGAAGAGTAAAGCCAACATAAAACGATTCACACAGCTCGGCTGTCCCATTGCAAAACACACTAACCGTCATTTTTGTCAAAAGCGAGTTTTTTATAAATTTGAAGTTGCTGGGTTTTGCTCTACCTTCTGATAGTTTTAAAACTAACATCGGACCATAAATAAGGAAGATACGGCATACGCCAAACACAGTAACTGACAGTCTATCGAGGCTTCCCCAGTGCAAAACACAGTAACTAACAAAACCCATATCAAAACCAAGTAACTGCTAAGTAGTTGCTGGGTTTTGTAATGGTTTTTGTAGTTACTGTGTTTCGGTTTGAGATATCGTCTTCAATTTATACGGAAATTCCAACCCCTTTTACTCTGTAACCATGTAACTGTAAACACATCGAGATATCGACTCCATGAAATCGTTGTAAGATATCTTACAAATGGCCATACGCACATGTCTGCTGATGAATTTATAGCAATATCGAACAAAAAATACTAAGGAACAGAAATATCTATGATTTTCAGGAACTGATTGAACTTGTAAATAACTCTAGAAAAAATGTAGAGGTACTTGAACTAAAAGAGTTTTACTTGTGGCAAAATAAAAAAAGGACAGCAACTAAGAAACTAAAGGATCCTTTAAAGGGTCTTCTATTACAAAATTTGGTAAAAGTTCTTTATTCACGAGGAAGTAATTTTATAAAATATAAAACAAATTTTGAGGACGATTATAAGGAATTCGATTTTTTACAAAAAAAAACACTGTCCAAGCACGTTTACGCCCAAAACTTTAAATATTGGAATCTCATGCGACAAAAAGACACTTATTTTGGAAAACCTAGTACCATTATTGGCGGAAAACAGACAGTTATTTTGGCAAAGCCTACAGACTCAGAAAAATCTTTAGATTTGGTGGGTCATGAACAAATGGATGTCATAGATTCCAATATTTAAATAAAATATATCGGTACGTTTGCTTATTTCGTTTCTATAGTTTAGTTTTCTGCTGTTACCAAACCGATGTATTTGTCTATATAGTTCTTTCCGTTTGTCATTTGAGTAAATTTATTTGTTTTTTTTTTAAGTACAGATTGTTTATTTTGTCTCTTTTGTTAGTTCCTCATTTTTATCACAGATTTTTTATTAGGTATGTTTGTACATATTTAAATTCTACATTTTATTATATATTTTTTTTACAACCGTGTTAAAAATGCAATTTTTAGCACTCCATACGAGCGTTAAAAATGCTACCTACTTTAAGGCACTAGTGCTTTAAAATATTTTTAAGGCACTGCAGTTCGTATTGACCGTATAGAAAATTACGTTTTTAGAAAAAATATTGTATGATATGCGTGTTAAAAAGTACATTTTTAAGGCACTCATGTGAATTGCAGAACTAGCTATCGTTCATTCTGCAAACTTTCACATGCGTGCCTTAAACATGTACTTTTAACACTTATATCATAAATAACTATTATATTATACAGTTTTAATTTATTTTATTACAGTTACTGTGTTTTGTAATGGAAAAATGGATAATAATTTTTTTAAAATTCTATGCAAATTTAGTTTTCTCAGGCGATTTCTACTTCTATGGCGGATTATTCCTTTCAATAATATTTTAAAAAATGCGAATAAGGGTTGTCTAACACACCGTCAAGTTTTTGTTTGAATTTATTTAATAATTTCTTATGGCATATACATTTTAGAAAAATTGAATTTTCTCCATTGTTGTAAAAATGCAATTACTGTGTTTTGTCATAGGACAGCCGAGCTGTGTGTGACGTCAGTTTACGGCAGAAAACGATGCGCTCTGCTCGGTGTGCGAGCCGCTCGCGCGCAACATATTTGTTAGATTAGTACGTGTTTTCAAGTGGCACACAAACGGCTCGCACACGGCGCACTATGATCTAACTTCTGTCGGCTTTTCAACAAATGTTTTGATGGTTTGCAATACGTATTTGGACGGGTTTGCGAGTGGTTTGTTGGTTTTGGGGCGCCCGAGTTGTTGAATATTTCTTAGTAATGGAGTGGTCGGAAGGAAATATCAAACTTATTGATGTTTACCGTGGAACATGAAAATGAGATGATAACATTGACACAGTATAAAGAGGGACAGTAGAACCACTCTCCGAAAAATTGGAAGTAAAATCTGTAGTCGCGCATGACGACCGCGCAATGTTGGCAGTCGCTTTGGCCCCACTCTCGCATTGCTATTCGCATAGAAACGTACGGCTTTTAACAGGGAAAACCCGCATCCACCACTGGTGAATTACCAATTGCGTACTGCCGGTATTACTTCCTGAGATCAAAGCGCCGACAGAAGAGTGATTTTACTGTGAAACCTGTATATACTGTGACATTGAATATATTTAAACATGTTAGCTTGCAACCCCCAACTTGTAACCAACTTACAACCAACTTGCAACCAACTTGCAACTCAACTTGCAACCAATCGGAATGAAACCAAACACTTCTCGATGAGAATAGGAGAAGCTACTCCCGACGTCGGCCGATATCGGATCTGATCTGATCGGAGAAAAACGGATCCAATGTAGGCACCCACATTTAATACTATAGTTTATTTTTTAACTAAGAGGAGTAAACTAAAAAGGCAGATTCATACCCAAGAAAGTAACTAGAATAACAACCAAATACATCTTCTTTTTTGGTTGATCTAGTCGGCCCTCAACGGTAATCCATAAATATTATATTAAATTAAAACGTCGCGAAAGAGTTCCAAAAACAACTGCTTTTTATATAAAAGCAGACTAACAATCTAAAACTTAAAGGAATAACAAAGAAAACACAAAAAATCGCCGATATAACTTTTAACCTATGAAATGTCACTATTGTCAAAATTTGATAAATGTCATTAGTGTCAAAATTTTATAACAGTGGAGTAAACTTGCCTGCGGTTGGACCAATTACAAACAAGCAATACAGCGCGGTAAATTTGAATCACTCTTGGTTAAAAAACAAACCATAATTATCTACAATTACTAAATGTTCGTAAGTTTCCTTTGGATCGCGGAAGGTTCGTCAAAATGAAAAATTTTAAGGAACATTAACGGAGTTCGCGGCGCGGATATGGTATCTCCGCCTTAAGAGATTAGAAGTGTTTATAGGCGTTGTGAATTAAAATAAAGTATATTTTCTGCATCCAGTAACAAATCAAAATATGTAATATTTGACCCTCCACATATGTTAAAACTTATTCGCAATACTTTAGGTTATTTAGGTCAACAAGCATGTTCATGCTTTTAAGACTTTTTTACGTTCATTTCATTGTAAGTAAACTGAAATTGTAAATTATTGTAATAACTATTGATTTGAATAAACGTATATTATATTACAAAATTTTTTGACGGGAATAATAAAGCGATTAAATGGAAATATTTGAAAGAATTAGTAGACATTCAAGAAAAGGAAGGCCTTCATCTTGCAACTAGGATAACCCGAAGGCATTTAAATTGGTATAAGGAAAAAATGAAGGTGAAATTAGCCCAAACGTTCAGCCAAAAAGTTGCTAAGGCAATACATTATTTGAGAAATAACAGCTCAAAAGAATTTGAACGTGGCGAAGCTACTCAAAATTTCATTGAACAAATTAATGATATTTTTGATATTTTAAATAGCCGAAATTTATTGGCAAAACACCTAAAATCCTGTTTACAGCAGCACAATAAACAAGCGATTTTTCAAAAAATTAAAGAATCTATAAAATATCTTAGATCACTTAAATGTTCCAACAATGGTGAACCACTATAACATCCAATCCAAAGAAAAACGGGTTTTATTGGTATGATCATTAGTTTAAAGTCACTAATGGGAATTTCGAAAAATTACTTGGAGGATATGGATGGAGGTCTGAAGTTCTTTCGGTCTATAAACTTTCTCAAGATCACTTAGAAGTTTTCTTTAGTTCTATTAGGGGTCATGGAGGTTACAACAACAACCCAACGGCAAAACAATTTAAAGCTGCATATAAAAGACTCTTAATGCACACAAGTGTTACAGGATCTACCCAGGTTAATTGTATAGAACAGACACCTTCCATAATTTTAGCAATGAGCACAACAAATACTGTGAAAATGAAAACAGATGATCATCAACTCATTGACAACTTTATAACTGATGAAAATAATAGGGAAACAATAACTAGTAACCATGATTATACTGTAAATAATTTAAGTTTTTCAAAAACATTGTCATCTTATGTTTGTGATGTTGTTGACTATATCGCTGGGTTTGTAGTTAAGACAGTTAAGAAAATAACCTTCTAAAGACGTATTCATATTTGCAAAAATTGCTGAAAGCGAAATTAGATTTATGTACAATTCAAAATAATTGAACGATTCTAAATTACTGAGGAGATATGTACATACAAAGAACATATTATGTTTGATCATGATTTTGAAACAAGCCATTTGTTTAATCTAATAAAGATAATTTGTTTCCATTATTGCAACATCAGATTGTACAATGAAGGTGAAAAACTAAATAATGTAATAAGAGTTAGAAATAAGTTAACAAAAGCTATTTTGTTTTGTGGTCAATAAATTAATAGATTTCCTACATATTTTTTCACCTAACCTGAAACTTCCACCCAAAAGAAAATTACTCTCCTTTAAATTTATTTTTGATTATCAAACAAAAAGAGATATACCAGCGATATAATATGTACCTACTTTTAAATAAAACATTTATTTTTACAAAATTACTTTAAGTCAAAAATATTTATTAATTTACTTTGCTAAATTATTTATCTTATTACCATATTTTTTACAAAATATTGAAGTTATATTAAAATTAATCTAAAATTGGGTAATTTTATTAGTGCTTTGATAAGAATCCAAACGAGTTCTTGCCGTATTGTGACGTCACTTTCGCGGAAGGTGTTTGCTTCAACGGTTCGGTACAAGGCGTGTCTATCAGTTTTTATGGTCTAAGGGTTATACCATCCGAGGCTTCTAAAAATGCAAGCCATGCGGATTCTGAAACTACAGGAAGATGAGGGAATTTTACAATTTATAATGCACATCCCATCTGCTCAGGCGGTAAATTTCCAGTGAGAATGGTTCCCTTAGGACTTCAAATAGAGTAAAAATATAAATTAAAAATGAATAAACATTTTCAATTTCATTGCAACCCGAAACTGCAGTTGCATTGTATTTCTAATTCAATCAGAGAGTACAGCAAGTAACTCTACCGGTTTTGGGATTTTGAGCCCCTTATCAGGAGATACATATGCTCTTCTCTCTGAATGAGCCAGGATAATACACCGAGAGTAGCCACGGATTACAACGAACGAAATGGCAGGGATATCCTAGCGACATCCTGCGACTCAAGCGCATATGTACCTCCTGATGAAGGAGATGAGGGAGGGCTAAGAAGCCCCGAAACCGGTAGAGTTACTCGCTGTAACTTTTTTTGGACACCTTGTATAAACAATTATGTAAATGTTTATAATTACTGAATAGAGAATTGAATAACCTTTCAAATGAGCTAACACACGACCACTACTCTCATTTAAAAAAAACCATCGATTACGTCATTACGCCCAGATAGATGACGTCACTAGTATGAAATATATGCCAGAATATCATATAGTACGTTCTTTAACGGTAAAATATTGCAAGACCTATAAATTCTAAAGAACGGCTCCGATTTAGAAGAAATTTTGCAAATAAGCTCATCTTGTCCTCCTCTTCAAAAGTGATATGACTACAATGTGTGCTTTTTATTTTTAAGGGGTGAAAACTACCCTTTTTACCAAAAATTAAAAACAGCCGATATAAGCGTTATTTAAATCTAAATTATGTGTAGATATGTTAAATAGTAAGTTAAATATAGAAATTTGATTGTTTCTCATATTGAAATGTATTTTATAGTTTATAACTATTTTTAAACCCTTAAAAACTACCCTCTAAATAAGAATTTGTATAAAAAATATTTTGTAACTTTAAATTAGGTAATGAAATGACGTATTTTGTAGTGATTTAAACTTTATTTTATGTTTGCAATTTAGTTTATTAAGTATTTAATATTTTCAACCCTTAAAAAATACCCCTACAAAGACATTTATTAGATCATTCACTCACGTAAAATATTGCAAAACCTGTGAATTTTAAACAACCGCTTGGTTTGACATGAAATTTGGCATTCACATAGCTAGCAAGTCAAAGAAAAAAAGTGATAGAGTACCGATGTGTGCTTTTGCCCTAGGGGTGAGTGTCACCCCTTCTCGGCGGTGAAAAAATATAGGTCCAAAATAAGTCCAGAAATGGATAAACTGACTAATTTAAAGCAACTTTTGTTCTATAGAGTTTTTTCACTAAGTCGATACTTTTCGAGTTATTTGCGAATGAATATGTTCATTTTTCAACAAAAGAACCACGTTGTTAGACGGTTTTTCGCAAACAACTCAAAAAGTAAGTATTTTATCGAAAAAATATTCCGAGCAGAAATATAGATTGTGAAAAACTGAAAAAATCTGTGTATATCTGAAGTTTGGAGACCTAGTAGAACCAGAGTCGTAGCTAACGAAGTTCCAAGATACGAGGTGTTGAGATTTCTCTTACAAAGTGAAGATTTGTTGATTGATCTAAAACCGGTTGAGATATGCAAATGAAATTTGATGGGTTTTAAGAGGATGTTATTACGCATTTGTTGACAGACAAGTTTTATTAAAAATTTTATATTCACCATTGGCGCGCATACGGGTACTAGTCTGAATTTAAAAAATAGTACGCCACTGAGGTATTTCAAATTAAAAAGCATTTTTGAGTTACTTATTTAATTTGTGACAGAAAATATATCTTTATATATGGTTTTTTAACGATAACTTCTGTAATTTTCAAGATATTTCAATGTTCCAAATCTTATTTTGTGGGGAATTGTAAGTGCTAAAAGTTTTCAAAAGTTCGACTTTCTGAAGGTCTTTGATTTTTAAAGCATGCGATTCAAAAAGCTTAGAAAACTGCTTCTCACACTTACGTGCAAACTTAAAATATAAATATTTCACTCAGTTTTTATCATAGACATTGAAAAAACTGAAAAAGTTTCAGTATGAAAAATACTACATTTTAGTATTAATATACATTTTTCAAATTTCTTTTAGTTTTCAAGTAAGTTTGAAAAAATGGAAAACATTTATAAAATATCAAAAAATAATTTAATACTAAATTGAAATTTTTTTCAAACCTAAGCACTTTAAACTGGTTAAAATCTCAGAACACGTAGTCAGTTTATAAGTAAACCTAATTGTGTATGGAATAATGTTAATTTTTATTTTTGTGAAAAATTCACCAATTTAAGTAATTATTCTTTTGTTTTTTCAATGACATAATCGTTTTGTTTTTGTAATAACTCGGCCATTTTTTATCCAAATCACTTTTATCGTAGCACCTTTTAAAGGTATCAGTAAAATCAGATGTCTTCATAATTTTTTTCTAAAAATCTTTATTTCTTGCGTTATTTAATGATAAAATGTTTGATTCAAGGTTAATTCGAAAAAACCCCGATTTTAAGTAGGCTGAACTTGGGTTGTGTTATTGCTATAATAATTTAAAGAACACCACTCCATTCATTAATTTAAAAAGTTTCTTTTTGGCCGTAACGACTTTTTCGTAAAAATGCATAATTTTAGAGTTATTTTTGAAAATCCACTCAAAACATGCATTTTTCATGTCGGAAATCATCAATTTCGATCGTGAATAACTTGCTAAATATCAATTTACCGAAAAAGTCGTATATAAGATTTTTTACTCAGAATTGAAATATATATCAATTTCCGAAGTTATTTTGAGGTTAAATATTTTCACGCCCGAGAAGGGGTGGTACCCACCCCCCAGAGCAAAAGGCACAATATCACTTTTTTCTTTGACATATTATATTATGTGTGCCAAATTTCAAGTCAATCCAAGCGGTTCTTTAAAATTTACCACAAAAACGTCAAAGAATGTACTAATAATTTAAAAATAAAAATCAACCTGTTTCGGGACTTTTCCTTAAAGTAGCCGGTTTATGAAATAACGAATTTATTCCTTTTATTTGCACCATACTGTATAACAATTACCTAACAATTAATTTAAAACATTTAAACAAAAACAATGAATATTTTTTCGCGCGTTTAAAATTTCAAAATGTGACAACGATTTGACATTAAAAGCTCCATGAAACTAGCTCCGCCGAAACCCACAAGATGTTGTCATTGTGGCTTAACATCGTGAATACACTAATACAATTATTATATTACTCTATTACTCTATTATATTATATTATCATTTACTATTGTGTAAAACTGGTTGTGTTTTACTCGTGATTTATTAAAGTAAAGGCTGTGGAAACATTAGTTGTCATATAACAACTAATATGGATAATTACCTGGTCAAAGCTTCCGTCATCTTATTTTCAATATACGTTCTTCTCCTCACATCTTCGTCATATTCTATTTCGTTACACCTTTTAGGCACATGCGATTCATGTTTGCACTGTCTGCAAGACTCTTTGAGGCATTCAGGGTTTTCACATTTAAAAATTTTGTCCTCATCTGGTAATATTGTGGCGAAATCACAAAATGGGCAAACTTCTAGACCATCGACGTTGGCTTTTCTTATTTCTTCAGAGGCAATTTTTTGAGCAAGTCGTTCAAATAATTTGTTAGGTAGAACCATCTAAAACCAAATTCAATATAAATCTTAAATGGTTTAATTAAAAAATTAACTAATATAGGCACCTATGGAATGTAACTTACTAAATTCTATTGAGAATTTAAGTTGTATATAACTTATAAAAATTGCCAAACTTATAATAACCATGAAAAATAAAAGAACCTATGAACCAGAAGGAATCCCTGCTGAACTTTTGAAAAATACAACACCAACAATTATTGTTAACATGCTGACAGAACTGTTTAATAGATACATTCCTAAACGGAGATAATATACCTGAAAGCTGGAAAGAAGGATAGAATACACCCATCCATAAAAAAGGGTGTATGGCCAAAGGGTATATGGTATCTGCATCTCAGATACCAGCACTCTCAGTAGATTGTACGGAAAAGTTATAAAAACCCTAGTCGAAAACGAATATGAACCACTTAAGCTGAAACAGCACGCAGCATTTCGAGTTGGATGATCCTGCATCGACCACATCACACTTTGACACAACTAAGAGAAAAAAGAATGACTAGGGGTACATCAATAGATCTATTATTTTTTGACTTACGGATAGCCTATCATATACAGTGCTAGTCAAAAGTCCGTACCCCCCCTCGTATCTTTTGAATGGTTATAATTATAATAGTGAAATTTGGAGGGAGGAAATAAACGGACGTAGGCTTCTTAACTAGTCATGGCAGGTGACGTAATAGTGACAGATGACTTTACAGCGCCACTGTGAAAGATAATTTTAAATGGGATCTTATGGCAAGTGACACCTCATTTGAAAGGTATTGAAAATATCTATTCAGTCGTACTAATTTTTTTGGGTTTAAGTTGACTTTGATTTTGGTGAATAAATGAAATAAATATAACTTTGTAGTTTCGCATTAAATTATTAAAAATTCAAATGTCCGCCCATGGTTATTTTGTCAAAAAAGTTGACATTTTTCAGCTCTCTAGTAGTTTTTACGTCAACGTCAACTTTTTGACAAGTAACCATAGGCGGAGGTTTGAATTTTTATTAATTAAATCCGAAACTACAATTTAATATTATTTCATTTATTCATCCAAATGAGCTTAAACTCAAACAAAATTAGTATAGCTGAATGGGTATTTTCAATACCTATCAAACGAGGTATCGCTTACCATAGGGTACCATTTAAAATTATCTGTCACAGTGGCGCTGTAAAGTCATCTGTCACTTTTACGTCACCTGTCATGACTAGTTAAGCAGCCTACGTCCGTTCATTTCCTTCCTCCAAATTTCACTATTATAAGTATAACCGGTCAAAAGATACGAGGGGGGGTACGGACTTTTGACTAGCACTGTATTACTCCTATGTAGACCATGATAAGTACTGGAAAGCTCATCTATTAACATTACACTTGTGAAAGCAATACAACGATTCTACAACGATCTTCGATCAAAAATAAAGATTAACAGGTAGGTAAGGGACTATTGCAAGGCTGCAATCTTTTTCCAACACTCTTCAAAATATACCCAAATGAGGCACTGAAGAAATGGAGATCACGAAATATATGTGCATAGGAGTTTAGAACGATGAACTAAACTTAAAAGATGGAAAGGTAATTTCGTCACGTTCCGAATATATCTATTTGGGGGCAAAGGTGGAAAGAAATGGATGAAACAGAAATTGAGGAATAGGGACCTTGCACATTTTTTTTATTGCATAATAATGTTTAGTTTTGTTTAAAAATGAGATTTCCAAAATTTCACGCTTCAAAAACTCGGAATAACTTGGAAATACATATTTAAAGTCTTCTGCGGTATAAAATAGTTCAAACGACCCGTGACGTCACATAGTTTTACATTAGTTATTATTATGGTTATATTTCGCTGTGTCTAGGTACACGCTAACGTGTACGCAAATAAAAGAGTTAGGTACACGCGAATTAGACTTCATCAAGCCAGTGACGTCATTATTTAGCGTGCGCAGTGACTGTATATTTTGGTACAAGCTATTTTGATATGTTTAGTGTTTGTTTGATAGAAAAATATTTGTTAAGGGAAGGGAAGCAGAACTATTAAGATGTTTCAAACTTAATTGTAATAAATCAATGTATATATAAAAGTATATATTTAGGTTAGCAAAATAAATATATGTATTTAGTTGATATGACACGTACAAAATATGTATTGTTAAAATAATTTTTATACGTAAGTTAATTATTATAATCAACTATTCTAAATGGGAAATAAGCCTCAATTTAACTAAAAAAATGATTTTATTACCGTTTCGACGTCCAAATCGGATGTCATTGTCAAAATACAAAAAAAAATAAGTCAGATTAAATAAATTATTAGAAAAAATTTTTTACTAAGCAACAACATTTTTGTTTAATTTAATAATATTTTGTATTTTGACAACGACGTCCGATTTAGACATCGAAACGTTAATAAAATAATTTTTTTAGTTAAATTGTAGCTTAGTTCCCATTCAGAATAGTTGATTACAAAAATGCCACAAGGAAATAGCTTCAGAACAAGTTAATTATTATTGTGAAAGTTTAGGTCTTCCTTTTATTTCAATTTTGGACGGTAATACTATTTCAATTATAACTAAAAAAATATATATTAATTTATAGTCTCTTAACTTTTTCATACTGTTTTAAAATGTTGTTAAACTCATTAAAACAACTAAATAATAATTGTCCACACTGCATAGTTAATTTAAAAACAAACACTAAACAAATAAAAAATAAGAAATCTCTTTACTAATCAATATTAAAATTAAAGTGTAAACACAACGCGATTAAACAAATTCCAACACTCTGACACTCTAATTTTTTAATTTCCGTACACGTTAGCGTGTACCTAGACACAGCGTTATATTTACGTATATTCTTCTTCTACTTCTTTAGTTTATTGGCCTCCACCTACTAGGGTATTTGGCCAGCTCGTCGTCGGAGAATAAAGGAAAAATATTTATATTCTAATGACGTTTATCGTATGTCGTTGTAATAATATATACCAGTTTGTTCAGATTAGAGTTTGATACAGTTTTTGAAGGAAAGGAAAGAATGTTGAAAATAAAACCATTTGTAAAAGTACAAATTTTCTATGAATAGTTCAAACGATCAAAAACACTTTTAACGTCACATAACTGTATTTTTTACTGACGTTTATAATGTCTAATTTAAAATTATATATACAATTGGTGTAGAATGTAAACAAACAACGGTGTGACGTCACGACACGTTTTGGGGTGGCTGGTATAAGTTGAATTTTTAGTCTTCTTTAGGGGCCAAACGAAAGACAAACAAAACTTTTTTATCTTTGATACATGTTCTAAATTATGTTCTGTTGTGATTTATAACATTTTTTTCGAATTTAAAATTTTATTGCTCTCATCGATATATATCTATAAATCTATATATAGGATTTTAAGAATGTCGCAAATAATTACATGACATTTTAGTTAAACCTGACAGTTGTCACTGTTGTCAGAATATTTATATTATTTATATTTATATAAACATCAATATTTATACAAATATTTGCCAGAATATTAATATTTAAAATATTTTAAGTAATTAACTAGTTTTGATGGGAAATTAGCCACAATCTTACTAAAAAAATGATTTCATTAACGTTTCGACTCCCAAATCGGGTGTCGTTGTCAAAATACAAAAAATATTTTTTGGGCGTCGAAACGTTAATGAAATCATTTTTTTAGTAAGATTGTGGCTAATTTCCCATCAAAACTAGTTAATTACTTAAAATATTTTAAATATTAATATTCTGGCAAATATTTGTATAAATATTGATGTTTATATAAATATAAATAATATAAATATTCTGACAACAGTGACAACTGTCAGGTTTAACTAAAATGTCATGTAATTATTTGCGACATTCTTAAAATCCTATATGACGTGAAAATTAATGACGTACTGAAAAAAGGGTTTGGGATCAACTGTATATATATTAAAATTCGCTAATGTCCCGATATACTGGCACAGAAAAATGGGCAGACTGGAATACAGTTGAGTCCGCGAGTCTTTACCCGTGCGTCATTAATACCTGGTGAGATAAAACACATACTTTTTATTTAGCATCATTCTCTTCCACGCATGAAATTAATGGCAAACCAGCTGCCGACTGTTATTAAGTAAAAACACATGTTATTTTTATGAACGATTTAGACTCAGTGCATTGAAAAGAGATAGGTACAAAGAAAGACGATTGGGATGTCTTCACATATTTTAAGTACAATTTCTGACGTTTTGGTTTGTTTACTTTTCAGTTTGTTGAATTTTTTGCTGTTATTCTGTCGAATTTTTGCATTTTGAAGTTTTTTATAGTATACAAACAGTTGTTTTCACAACAAATTTTATATTGGAGTTAGAAATTGTTTGATAAGTTTATGTTATTTTACGATAAATTTTGACAACGTACAAAGCTAACCTCATTGTTGACACACTTGAATGCTTGTGTTTAAGGTTCCGCCAAAGTGAATAAAATAACAAAAAGAAAATATGTTATTGAATTTTTTTATAAATTGTTTATTTATTTATTAATCAATGATAATATAATAATTTATTAAGCTACTTCAAATGTAGCTGTAATTATGCACCAAAATTTTAAAGCACAACTTAAATTTGACATTCTATTTATTTGATAACGTCAAATTTTATACCCTAACCCGTGATCGGAATAATATCCACTTGCCGTTGCGTTTAGTAAATTTCCGACTTATTTCGTATGCTTTGAATGATGACGCACGGGTAAAGACTCGCGGACTCAACTGTATATGGCAAGGAAATTACGAGAGGAATACCAAAAGGTAGGACTACCAATAAATCAGAAAAAAAACAACAAAATACCTCAGTACGGTAGAGGGAACAGATCTAATTTTGATCTATGTGAAGTCTTTTAAAGGCTAATCCTTCCCAGTATACCAGAGCGTTAGAAACAGCAGTCAACATTAAAATATCAACAAATATTATACTAACCTGCAGTGTTTGTAAACTAAATTCAGAGTCACAATCGGCCATACAGAGAAACCTTGTATCACCTTTGCCAACGCCAACTTCCACGCCTTTTTTAACGCAGTCCTTGCAGAACGAACAACCTCTCATACAAAAGTAAATTTCTTCCGGGATCAGTTCATCGTCAAAGCAACACTGGCAGGTTTCAAAGAGGTTAAACTTTCTAGCTTCTTCTTTGGCATGACGATATGCCTCATTTTTTAACTTTAGCTCTCTTTCTATTTGTTTGCGGTATTTTAAGAACGATATCTAAAATTAAAATGAAGTAAAAATTTAATTGCTGAAAAATACTCAAGTATAGTTCGATTTTATCTTTGCCCAAACGTCATGATTCATTGGCAAACAAGTTACATCAAAACATAAAGTAAAACGTACGTCGATATGTAGTATCACTGATGTACTATCAGTGGTAATAATTAGAAAATGGCTATTATCCCGTGGACGTATTTTAAAGAGGTATTTTATTGAAGTGTTTAATATTTTTTACCATTGAGGAGATTGACGGACTAAACATTAAACAGCTTGAGCATCATACCGACTATTATTAGTATAACGATAAATATGGAACGACAAAAATTAAATTAAAAAAAACAGTTAAACAGTAATCTCGAAAATAAACAGACATTCGACAGAACTATAGCCACACTTATGTAGTATAATGACAATTTGTAAGTTAAAAAATATAACTTGTCACGTTTGCGTAAAAAATAAATGTACTTACCGGAAGTAATCAAATTTAAAGATCAACAGTTAGTCGTTCTAACAATTATTATGCTTGAAAATTAAAATGACACACAAAGATTAAAAGTTAAATAATTTGAAAAACCAAATAAAGCAATAAATTCAAATAATCTAATATTAGTATGGTATAACTAGACCCAAACCCAGACATCCAAAGTGAAAGTTATCCTCCAACACCAAATTGTTCTATATGGTCCACATAATGTTCAGAAAAACTCACACCATTTTGAGGGTCGGGTATGGGGTAGGGGGGGAGAAATCGGTAAAATCGTATAGGTCTGGATCCCGCGTATGAAAAAAAAGTTGATTAATAGCAAGCTGAAAATTTGTTAATAGCTTAAGGGTGTCTAGTCGGATAAACTTTGATATATGGGAACACTGGAACAGGGGCAGTTTTAACTGTGGAACAGGTTAAAAATCTGGAACGGTCACACCACGAAAACGGCACATTTATTTTGTCCGACAGAACAGACTTAAACTCTCCGAACAGAGATTAAACTCTCATGCAAAAATCAAACTGCTATTTATCACCTGTCATAATTCCTGTCATTTGACATATTCTACATGTTCCACTCATTAAAACGCCCATTTGGTGATAAATAGCAGTCTGATTTTTGCATGAGAGTTTAATCTCTGTTCGAAGAGTTTAAGTCTGTTCTGTCGGACAAAATAAATGTGCCGTTTTCGTGGTGTGACCGTTCCAAATTTTTAACCTGTTCCACAATTAAAACTGCCCCTATTTTAGTGTTCCCATATATCAAAGTTTATCCGACTAGACACCCTTAAGCTATTAACAAATTTTCAGCTTGCTATTAATCAACTTTTTTTCCATACGCGGGATCCAGACCTAGTAGTTTTTTACGTTTTTCGTCAATATTTCTAAAACTATGCGGTTTAGCATGAACAACCTTCTATACAAAAATGTTCTACATTAAATTTGAAATAAAAAAAGGCCCTATGCATAATCCTTCTAAAATGAACGGTTCCAAAGTTACGGAGGTAGTATAGTATAATTGGTCCAAAAAAGGCCTAACCCAAACATCCAAAGTAAAAGTTTTCCTCCAACACTAAAATTGTTCTATATGGTCCACATATTATTCAGTAAAAAGTTACACCATTTTGAGCGTCCGGTTTGGGAGGGAGAAGTTGGCAAATTAGTAGTTTTTTACATTTTTCGTCAATATTTCTAAAACTATGCTTTAGTGTAAACAATGTTCTATACAAAAATGTTCTACATAAGATTTTAAACAAACAAGGTCCTATACATAATTGTTATAAAATCAACGGTTCCAGAGTTACGGAGGGTGAAAAGTGGAGGTTTTCGATACTTTTTATATTGTATGGGCAATTTATAATATTATTACTGATGAAAGAAGTTGTCTTTAACAGGATTGTGTTTTGTAAATAAAATTTGCTATTTCAGTGGCCGATGGTATGTTAGTGATAAGCCCTTGAAGAAACGTCAACCTCACCACCCAAAATCGTCATCAATTGCCCAAAAAATATAAAAAGTATCGAAAACCTCCACTTTTCAGCCTCCGAAACTCTGGAACCGTTGATTTTATAACAATTATGTATAAGACCTTTTTTGTTTTAAATCTCATGTAGAACATTTTTGTATAAACATTGCTTACGCTTAAGCATAGTTTTAGAAATATTGACGAAAAACGTAAAAAATGGCTTTTTGGTGTAACTTTTTACTGAACAATATGTGGACCATATAGAACAATTTGGTGTTGGAGGAAAACTTTTACTTTGGATGTCTGGGTTACGTTTTTTTTTTTTGGACCAATTATACTATACTACCTCCGTAACTTTGGAACCGTTCATTTTAGGATTATGCATAGGGCCTTTTTTATTTCAAATTTAATGTAGAACATTTTTGTATAGAAGGTTGTTCATGCTAAACCGCATAGTTTTAGAAACGACGAAAAACGTAAAAAACTACGAATTTACCAATTTCTCCCCCCTCGCCCCCAAACCCGACGCTCAAAATGATGTGACTTTTTTCTGAACATTATGTGGACCATGTAGAACAATTTGGTGTTGGAGGATAACTTTCACTTTGGATGTCTGGGTTATGCCATCTTTTGGATCAATTGTATATACACAACAAATGCGCTAACGCCACTGTCACTGAAAATGATAAACGCCAAAATTCGTAGTAAACCAGGTATCAAGACATGCCGTATTGTTTATCTTTGTTTAACTTATTGTTGTTTCTATGGACAAGCGGCTTAATTTTGCGATACTAGTTTCTGTCAGTAAAAAAAGGCCTAGTATAAAAATTAATTCGTGAATAATTTCATGCATAGAAAAAGACAGAGTGGAAGAACTATACTACAATATATCGTACGTATAAAAATATATATTATGGTTCCGTGTATGCAGGCTCACTCATTACTGTAGTGAAAGATATTTCTGTAATAGATGAGATATAATGCGCAATGGAAGACATGAGAGATAATGGAATAGGGACACCAACATATGATAAATATTTAGATCATTCAAAAAATTAAACAGAAAAGAACACTAATAGTTAGAATTGGGGAAGCAGAAGAAATGCCCGAGGATTGGAAAGATGGCAGAATTATACCAATATTTAAGAAACGAGAAGTAACAAAATGTAACGACTATAGAGGAATATCTACTGAGTACAACATATAAGATTCTAACAGCCCTCATCAGACAAAAACTCACTCAATTCACAGAGAAAAAAATTCGAGACTACCAGCAAGGATTCAGAAAAGGCAGATCCACTACAGATGCGATCGACATAATTACACAAACAATCGAAAAATGCCACGAACACAACATAGAACTGCACATTCTCTTCGTAGACTTCAAACACGCCTTTGGCTGTATTGGAAGAAACAAATTATTTATTGAAATGATAACAACAGAGAAAGGTAGCACAAAATCAATTGCAATAGAAACAGGAGTGCGACAAGGCGATTCCCTGCCAACCACATTATTCAACATAGCAGTAGGAGGAACAGTTAAGGAGGGGGTATGGTTTGAAATCAACAAATCAAGCACATTTTTGTGAATTGTTTTCGAAGCGATGGTACAATTATTTTATTTTTAAATTAAATAAGCATATTAAGTACAATTCAAAGAATATTTAGAAAAAAATTCAATCCAAAATATTGAAAAATAAGCCATTGGTGACCAGTGGCGGCGCCTGGTGTAAAATATTGGGGGTGCACACATAATGTTAACATATAAAAACACCTTGAGACCCTATTTCCCTAGGTAAAGGTTTTTGAGTGTCTTCAAATTGTAAAAATCAAAGGACCTTATTAAAAATTACAATAAATAATGTATTTTATTGACTTAAAATTATAATTTAGTGTTTAAATGTTACAAGCAAGTTTTGTAACGAAAGTCAGTCGCCTGTTATTTTTTAGATAAATTATTCACAAACAAATTCAGTAAAATTTGGAATTTCTTGAATCATTTTTTTTTTTTATTGAAAACATTGTGAGTGCAGTTAATCGATCCTGGCCCATAGCTATTCTAAGGAAAGTTTTGATACGTTTCAATGCAGAGACATCGTTCTGTTTCTGCAGTTGTCACTGGCATCGTAACAAGTACATAATTGGAGAATTCCAATCTGGAATTCCAACTGGATAGTTAAAATCGTATCTTATATTTTATTCATTATGCTTCCTCTTCTCCAAATATGTGCTTCACACCTACACAATTTGTAAGTTTTTACACAAATTTCCTTTTAAATAATCATTTATAATCTCGACGTTAGCACTTTGGTACATTCTTAATTAACAAATTTGGTTTCGGCATTTTTAATTTTTCTTCTAAATATAATGAAGAAAATTTAATTGATTTTAAATATTCCACGCTAACATTTACGTCCACAAATCCTTCCATTCTTAATATAGTTCCGAAATTCGAACTTCATGAAAGCAAAATTTAAACATACGTGTGCCGTGCACATTGAAAACATCAAAGATCATGCCATAAGATCACATCCTACTTGTGATCCTGTGGCCATCTAAACTTGTGGGCTAGAGCGGGTAGCGGGGTGGGTGATGAGTTGTATTTTGTAGTATGAAAAGTCATTGGTATAGGAACCACTGTGAGAGCGGTGAACGCGAGGTTCTGTCTAAGGCCTCGCAGCCGTGAACTTTCTCCTTTGAAATAGATTAAAAATAATTAAATGTTACCTATTAGATACTTATAAACTCCTTGGATCTGTTATTTCGAATTTCAATTACTGTATAGTTAGATTAAAATGTTATTTATAGAATGATAAATATTACATATATGAATGTTAGTGTGAAAATAATTTTGGGGGTTCACGTGCACATGTGCACTTATGGAGAAACCGCCACTGTTGGTGACAAATTTTGACAGGCAGCTCACAAAAAAATGGATTTTGCGGTGGACATCAGAACTCGACACTCGATCATACGAAACAAAAAATTCAAAAAGATTTAATTAGCTTATGAGTTTCACGAGGTCCCAACGTCGAGTTTTTTATTTTTAATGATTTTTGAATTTTTGGTATCACTCAGAAATAAAAAAAATTAAATTTTTGACAAAAATTTTGTGAAAATCAACAGATTTATTATTGTTGAACAAAAAATAAGCAAAAAAAGAAAAATATCTCGACGTTGTTACCTAACGAAATGTCTGAAGAAAATCTGTGCAAAATATCAGGTAGATCGGCCGAGTAGTTTTTCAGTTACAATGTCCACCGCAGTTGAAAAAGCAGTTTTGAGAAAAATGCGTTTAAAGTTTTGACAACTGCATCTTCATCTTCTTATTTGTCTGCCAAATCGTAAAGTGATGTACATTGGAATATGTTTTTTGAATCGAGGAGTAATCTACAAAAGAGAAGGCGAACAGTTGTTTAACGTTTCTCACTACGCTCAAGCGTGCTGGCGCGAAGTCGCGGCCAAGCGAGTCGAAGGTAGGGATATTCAACACCCTGTATCTCTGGTAATTTTACTCCCGATTATTTTTAAATTTTCAGAGAGTATCCTTGAAAGTATGCACTTTTATTTGAAATAATAAAAAAAATTAAATATTTCAAACCATACCCCCCCCTCCCCCTTAAGACCAGCAAAATTAAAGGAACTATGTATAGCTCACTCCTTAACACAAATAGTTGCATATGCAGATGATATAGTTCTTATGGGAAGAGACAAGGAAAGATAAAAAGGAGCAGTAACAAGCTTGACAAAATATATATCTAGAAGAGACGATAACAGGACGAGAGAAATCAAGATCGAAAACTACACTTTTGAAAGAGTTCAACAATTTAAATATTTGGGAGTAACAGTGAATGGCCAAAATAAGAGAGTGAAGAAGTAACGGAGCGAATACTAGCAGGCAACAAAACATACTAGAGATATCGTAGGCTAATGAAAGACAAGAACTTATCTATAAATACAAAACTGAAAATATACAGAGTTGCAATCAGACCAGTAGTTACGTATGCAGCTGAGACAATGTGCCTCACAGAAAAAGATGAAAAAAAATTGAGAATATTCGAAAGGAAAATCCTCACATTATGTGCCCGATAAGAATGGACAACGGAGAAATGAAAAGAAGAATGAACCATGAACTAAGAGACATAATGAAGGGAGAAGATATAGACCGGTCTAGTTAGACTCAAAAATAGGAGTGAGCCTACAATAATTACCATCAAGCTGAAAATTGGCAGGATTGTTCAAAATACCATTATAAATGAAATCTAAAAAGTCCTCATAAATCCGACCCCTGCTAAAAATTTTACGCGGGGTCAAAGGTCACCAAATATGGTTTTTAGCGATTTTCAGCGAAACGGCAAGTTTTATCGTAAAATTAGCTCAACAAAAAATGTAGGTTAGATAATTATCTATAAAAAATATCTTAATAGTTTTTTTCCCAAGAGCCACTGTTTTTGAGATACAACGATTCAAAGAGTTGAAAGACTTCTAATCGTCATAATATACATATTATGTATTAGTTAGTACACCAGGTATATACATCACTGAAGCTGTAATACAAGTAAACATAATATTCTATCGGTCAACTTAACTTATATTACACATAATAATATAAGATTATAAATATGATAATGTTTCTACTATACCGCTTGCGGTCTACCGAGGGATGCAATGTATAAGCTGTATTATATTACGGTGCCAACAAAAAAATCTTTACAAAGTGAATGTAACGCGAAAATAATAAGAATTATTTGAATTTTACGGCTTAATCCCAACACAAATAGTAAATTGATATGACAAAGTATTACCTTACAATAATACTTTTTATTTATGCGCTTTAGTCCAATTTGTAAAGATGGGTTTTGTCGGAATAAACACGTTCGTCGGCTAATCTAATCACCCTACCTATTCTTTTCTCAGAAGGGTTTGAACATAATAATGAAAGACAACTTTATTTGATGGCTATAATGATTTTACGAGAAATATTAGAGCTGCAGAACAACGTCGTAGAACTTCAGCAACATCTTCATCTTCTAATATTTTATTTGATTAATCTATAACAGTATCTACCACTCAACAGAAATTTCTTGCAAATACTCACAACAAATCTCGGTTCATTTCAATGCTGAAAGCTAAGTTTATTGCTGAAAATATATCGGTAAAACAAGCTAATAATGATGCTGACGTAATGATAATTGAAACAGCCATAGAGCAATTCAACTTAACAAATACAACTATTATTGTAGGTGAAGATGTAGACTTGCTCGTATTACTCACTGGTAGAACTCCAATCGAAAAAACTATATTTTTTTTAAAACCTGGAAAAGCTCAAAACCAATCGGAAATATATTCATCGAAAAGTTTATCTACTTTTGCAAAATGTCAAAATCATATACCATTTTTACACGCAATAACTGGCTGTCATACGACATCTGCATTTTTCAGGAGGGGTTAAACTACTGTTTTTAAAATGTTTGAAAAACAAGATTTACTTGAATGTGCTGAAGTTTTTAAAAAGCTAATTCAACTCCACAAGAAGTTATTTCCAATGGAATTAGCTTTCGTCTCTCTATGTATGGAGCGCCTAAGAAAACTACGTGCTTAGATAAGTTTCGATATGCATGTTTTTTAAAAAGTACTCGAAACAAAAAACAAGTGCAGTTATCTTGTCTTCCTCCAACCTCAGCGGCTGCTCATCAACATCTTTGTCGGGTATATTACCAAGTTCAAGTGTGGCTTGATTATCAGCTAAATCCAAAAGACTGGGAATGGAAATTAGTCGACAGTTCATTAGAACCAATTCAAACTTTACTCCCCCCTGCGCCGGAAAATCTCCTGAACACAATTTTTTGCAACTGTAAAAAGGGATGTAGCGCTAAATGTGGTTGCAAAAAAGTTGAACTGTTTTGTTCGGTAGCATGCATTAATTGTCAAAACCGGTCGTGCTCCAATGTTGAATCACCAACAATTGAGGATTCATTTGATTCTATCGAGGAGCCATGCGATGTGTCATTACTGGGACAATTTACTTGCACCCAGGATGAACAAGAAGAAGAAGAACAAGATGAAAGAGAAGAAGAAAAACTAGAAGATGAAGAAGAGGAAGAATAACAATGAGAAGAAGAACAAGGGAAGCAGAAGTATTAGAAAATTATGAACCAGTTTGATAAATTTCCCTTTTTTTTAATTTGTACCGCTTTATATAACTTTTATTATTTTTAACCCTTGCCAATATCAATTATTAAATAGCTTTAAATTAAACAGAATCATAACAGATCCGTGAAATAGGCCTACTGGGGAAACCACGTTAAAAAAACGCGTTAAGTACACTACGTCAAAAGTGGTGTGGAAACGTGTGCGCATATTATGACGATTACCACTTTTTGAATCGATATATCTCAAAAACGGTGGCTCTCAGGAAAAAAAGTAATAAGGCATTTTTTCTAGATAATTATCTAATCTACATTTGTTGTTAGAACTAATTTTACGATAAAACTTACCGTTTCGCTGAAAATCGCTAAAAACAATATTTGGTGACCTTTGACCCCGCGTAAAATTTTTAGCAGGGGTCGGATTTATGAGGACTTTTTAGATTTCATTTATGATGGTATTTTGAACAATCCTGCCAATTTTCAGCTTGATGGTAATTTTTGTAGCCTCGGATGCTTAAGTTGACCGGAGTAATATAGTTAGATTTATTAAAGCCAGAGACTGGGATTGCTGAGACACATAGAGAGAAGGAAAAACGACCTAGTGATTAAGAAGATCACCAGATGGAAACCAGAAACTGAAAGACCAAGGGGAAGACTCAGAGAGAGATGGGAGGACCAGGTCATGAGAGATATCAAATTTCTGAAAGCGAGAAACTGGAGGGAACTATGCACATATCGAAATGAGTGGAAGAAAATTGTAACGAAAGCCAAGTCATACAACAAACTTTGACAACACACATGTGGAATGCGGAATGATTCACCGGAATAAACGAATCAGAAAGTTCTAAGTAAGAGCGGCAAACATTCCATCCGGAGTAGGGATGGAAAAAACCTACCGGTTTTGACCTAAAACCGGTTTTTTTACTTCGCAATAACCGGTTTTACCGGTTGTTTTTTGTCCCGATTATAGCCGGTTTTTTCTTTTTAAAGTAAAAACCGGTTATTAGGTTTTTACGGTGATTAGGATTAGGTTAGGTTTTATTATATTTCGTTGAAAAGGTATTTGTAATCATAATATTTACATAAGAAGTGATCTGGTTGAAGTAGACGCAAACATCATCTATTTTTCACACTTGACTCTTGACAGTGAAAGTGGGTGAATGACTGATTATCAAAAATAATGTTCTGACTATGAATATCGAATTACCGATTACGAATACGAATCTCCAATGATTTCCCTACGTTTTCAAAACGATACACCCATACAGGAAGTATTAAATGAGTTAAAATGTACCTATTATATGGTAGTAAAAATAAAAGATAAATTGCATTATCCAATTTATTTTTAAGTAAAATATTCATGTTGATATTATTATTTTTTTTAAATCCCATTTGAAAGAGTCTGGGAAATTTTTTATAAGTTGAAATGGTTGAGTTAAATTGTATATTATTGCAATATGTATACATATATTAATCTTACGCTATATTATATTTAATAATAATCAATAAATATATAATAATAATAAAATAATAAACAAATATAATAATTAATAGAATAAAATGGTTTTATTAAAAATTGTGTTTTATTTATATTGATATTGATGTTCTTTCGATAGTACTAATTTTTGTCGTATTGATATCGAGTATCGAGTCGAGTGGAGTATCGCAAACTAAAGTGCATTGTAAATTTAACATTCTAACCTACTGGAATAATAAAACAGAAAACCAGTTTTTGAAAAAACCGGTTTGTTTTGGCCGGTTATAACCGCCAAGTTAAACCGTAAGCAAAAAAACCGGTATAACCGAAAACCGGTGTTTTGTCAGAAACCGCCATCCCTAATCCGGAGTGAAAGGCCTTGATGATGATGAGATATATTATATATTATAGTATAGTTTCCCGCGCGTGACAAACTTTATACTACAAACGAAAAATATTACGAGGATAAAAGAATAAATATGGAATAAATGCGTACCATTTGGAGCAATGTAACATTGGTAGAATCCTCGGCCTCATTCTCAGCTGGTCTCGGCCTCAGCAGACTATTATGCAACTTATCTAATCTGTTACACACAGCAACTAAATCTTTCTTCTCATATTTAAAAACTAAATCGATGTATTTTCTCCTAATACGCGTATAACTATTATATAAAAAATTTAGAGCATATTTTTCGTCGGAGTCTGTAGAGTTGTCATCTAAACCTGAAAGTCTATTTTTGCCAGTGAATGTCTCAATAGGGTCCGGAAAAGTTTGTAAAAACTTCTGTAAATTGAAATTGTCCTTGTAAGTTGCCACTTCTTCTTTGTGTTTTTTATTCCTAGAAAAGAATATTATAAATTTTAATTTTGTCAAACTATCACCATTTTGTAAACAAAACTTAAGTGGGTAGGTGCAAAATCTTGGTCTTATAATATTTAAATGCATTCATTTTTTTCGAATCCTGAGAAGTATTTTTGAAAAAATTAAACGCAGAATGAAGGACCGAGGGCCGAAAGTCCCTGAAAACTTCTATAACGTTTATTTAAAAAAGTTACAGGAGTAAAAAAAAAGAGCAAATTTAGTGTGATTTTTAATTTCAAATATTTCATTCAAAAGAAACTTTTTGTTTATTCTAAGGTACTTTGGCCCTCGGTATTAATGTAAGCTTTCACTCTGCGTTTAAATTTTTCAAAAATATTTATTAGTTTTCTCAGGATTTGAAAAATATGAATGCATTTAAATAACAGACCAAGATTTTGAGCCCCGGTTAAGTACCATTGTATGAACTACTGTAAATGGTATTGTAACTTGTAGTATCAACAATGATGTTACAACTTGGGATATATAAAATAGGGAACTTGCATAAAATTTTAAATTCGAAAAAAATGTTATAAATCACAACAGAACATAATTTAAAACATGTATCAAAGATTAAAAAGTTTTATTTGGCTTTCGTTTGGCCCCTAAAGATGATTAAAAATTCAAAATAAAACAGGTGGTCCAAAACGCGTCGTGACGTCATTTGTTTAAATTATGTTTACATTCTTCCAAAAAAGTAAACAGAATTTCAAATTAGACATTATAAACGTCAGTAGAAAATACAGTTATGTAACCTCACAAGTGTTTTTGATCGTTTCAACTATTTTAAATGACATTTAATACTGTCAGTGTCAAAACGAATGACAAACCTAATAGGGAACTTGCACATTTTTTTATTGCATAATAATATTCAGTTTCCTTTAAAAATAAGATTTCCAAAATTTCACGCCTTAAAACCTCATAATAACAAGTACAAATTTAAAATCTATATATATTTTTTTGTTTTCTGGCCTTGGTTTAGAGAACCTTTAGTCAATTTAAAATAGTTCAAACGATCAAAAACACTTGTAAGGTTACATAACTGTATTTTCTACTGACGTTAATAATGTCTAATTTGAAATTATGTTTACTTTTTTGGAAGAATGTAAACATAATTTAAACGAATGACGTCACGACGCGTTTTGGACCACCTGTTTTAATTTGAATTTTTAATCATCTTTAGGGGCCAAACGAAAGCCAAACAAAACTTTTTAATCTTTGATACATGTTTTAAATTATGTTCTGTTGTGATTTATAACATTTTTTTCGAATTAAAAATTTTATGCAAGTTCCCTATTTTTTACAAAGTGTGTACTAGAATAGAAATATTTAAAAAGTTTCTAATTTGCCAGTAGCGCACCTATTATTTTTACGGGAATGTCTATAAAAACCAGAGACAAATTTTTGCTTTTCTTTTTTAATGAAAAATAATATGGATTTTTTTTTGTTAAATTAACTGAAAGAACTCTACAACAAAATGGCTAATTTGTCAAGCACGAAATTAAACATTTATTGACAAAACTGTTGTTTGTTCATAACATTGTTGTGTCATAACATTCCAATGTGTTGAAAAAATTTCAAGCTTGTGGTTTTGATAAGGAGAAATATTTCTGCTGACAGAAATATTTAAAGAATCGGGAGTAAGAATACAGCATAAATAAAAACACAAGGACTAGTTTAAAAAAACCATACGAATACATTTTTCCAGAATATAATAATTATTGTCCTTTTCATGAGCATTTTCCAGTGCGTAACAAATGATAGGAAAAAGGGTAAGTCCGTGATAATACACATTTATGACATTTATTCTAACATGACATTTTAGTTAAATCTGACAGTTGTCACATTTTATTTTCAATTTGGAATAAAAACAAATCAAATGTGTTTCTTGCATTTATAAAATGGTATTTTCTTTCGATTTGTATAATCTTATAAATTATACAGATTATATTTGTAATATTATTATCTAATTAAAAAAATTTTTTTTTTATTATGGCGCCATCTATTGACAACTAGAATAACTAGAATAAATGTTATAAATGTCACCGACGAAATGTAATCACCGACGTGCGTTTTTTTCTGTCACATACAATTTAATGTGTTAGAAAGAAATCGAAAAACTGTGACGTTTTTGAACGTCAAAGATGATCATGAGAAAAAGAGTACCATATATTGAATGCAAAATAATACATTACATTATTTATTAAACATTAATAAATTAAAAATTAAACAATTTTGTTTTGTTGCTTGATAAAAAATATTCTAATAATTTAATTTATCTGACTAATCCATATTGATAATTCAGACATATACATTTTAAAGTAGAAGACTTTCAAATGATATTGCCAACATTTATCGAGTTGCGTTCCTGGGACGACTTTATTAAAAGATAGTTTCATTCGATTACATGAAATCAATCCCAACTCAAGAATATCCGTCACAAAAAAAATCATAGCATGTGATCTGTCTTTAAAAAGCCAACCAAATGCAACGATGGCAGTAAAATTCTCGTGTTAGTGATCCCATAGTAAATCACGAGGAAAAAACCTCATGATACTATTCCGACATGGTTTCATTGGTTGTAATATACTTAAAATGGTATAAAATTGTATTAGAAAATTTTTAAAAATATCCAAATGGGTTTATACTTCAGAACGTTTCGCGTTTTACTTCGGAACATTCGGAATATAATTCAGAACGTTTTCAGTCCTATGGGACCTTCATCAGTGAAAAATGTCTATGCATCCAGTAAATGGAACTGGTCACAGAATGAGGTCAAAGGACCCTTAAATTACATACAGTCGGAAAAATGAAAGAATACCCATGAACGATCATATCAAGCACATATTTTGCATATAGATTATTAAGTGTTTTCTACAAAGCAAAAACGTTTAACGTTATCCAAAACATACGCAGTTACATATTTATAATTGACAGAGTGAGACGGCGATACAATTGTTCAACGTAGTTATATTAATTTAGTAGAAAATTTAAACTCACACTTGACTATTTCTGTACTTCTAATGGCATTCTTAGAAAAACATTCAGCATGAGTAGAGATAATGATTGTATAAACTACTATTCGAGTAATCGTGTTGGTCAACTATAATCTGACTGATTCGATTTCTGTCACTTTGACAGTGAAACTGGGTTAGGTTCGGTAGAGTTTATAAATTTTAATAAACAGTCGTATTTACTTGAATAAATTAAGTTCTTTTAAGAGCTATTTTGATATTATATTGTATTTTTGGTTTGGTAAGTATTTATTTAATTAAAATACGTCAATAAAATTTATAAGTAATCATCTGACAATATGGTTAACTTCTGTCTATGAGTTCGCCAAACGTGTACATATTACTCTGACTTTTTAATCATAGTGTATGAAATTACAGATTAGTATATTTTTACGAATGTACATTTATTTGCAGATAATGTCTGAAAAATGATCTGGATACCTAATGATCATTAAGTTTACTTCCATTTTAATCACTTAATGCAGCTGACATAAACGACATTTTTTAAATTCCTGTTACTATTTACGTCCACTGGCAACTTTAACGTAGAGAAATTCATAATACTATTTTTGCTTACTCATTATTTTTGTATTATTAATCTCTATCAAATAATTAATTACGGTAGTAATAGTCACGGTTATTAGACTTTATTACGGTTGCCTTGACCGACGGTGGTGGGGAGACTTATATTTTTGACTTTACGTCACAAGAGTTCACATTCCCATATTTTTAAATGATTTTCGATCATTGAATGTGTGTTATTGTGTATATATGTGTATTATTTGTGTTATTATGAAATAATAAAACAAATAGTACACATTTTATCTTATACCGGGTGGTGAATCGTAAAAAGGGCCATAGGAAACTCAATGTAAAATTCTAAATTGTTGAATTCCTGCTTCCCTAATTATTTTACATCAAAAGTCATGAGAGAATAATTGTAGAGAATTAAAATCTGTATTAAAATCAAAAGTTAAAATTGTTCTACGATTTAAATGCATTCCAAAATTTTGAAAAATATGATACATTTGCCACAATAGGTATGCGTGTAAAAGTTAAGCCACATGTTACTATTTAACTGACAGTGCTCACACCATTGACTGAATAAAAAATCTTTATTATTAATACTTTCTCCGCAACTGAGGGTATCTTATCAACTGTATTGTTTTTAAACAATAGATGATAAAATAAAAATATTGACAGTTCAAAAATGTGAACATTATTGCATTGTGTGTGGCCTAAGTTTGGGCTGAAAACTAAAATGTATTACATTTTTACAAAATTTTGGAATATGTTTAATTACGTAGACCAATTTTAACAGTTGTTTTCAATACAGATTTCAATCCTCTACAAATAGTTTCTAATGTCTTTTGATGTAAAATAATTAGGGAAGTTGGAATTCAACAGTTTAGAATTTTAGATAGAGTTAATGCAAAATTTTGACGCATGTCAAAATTCTCAATGTGTTTTAATTGTATTCATTTTTTTCGAATCCTGAGAAAGCTAATAAATATTTTTGAAAAATTTAAACTCAGAATGAAAGAATACATTATTACCGAGGGCCGAAAGTCCCTGAAAACGTCTATAATGTTTATTTTAATAAGTTACAGGGCTGAAAATAAAAGAGAAGTGTGATATTTAATTTCAAATATTTCATTCAATAGAAACTGCTTGTTTATTCTAAGGGGCTTTCCGCCCTCGGTAATAATGTAATCTTTCATCCTGCGTTTAAATTTTTCTAAAATACTTGGTTTTCTCAGGATTCGAAAAAAATCATATTACGATTCAAATGACAGTACACTCTCGTGACGTAATCGCACCCTTAATGTTCATTGGTTAGTCGATTTAGGCAACCGTAGTAATGTTTAAGAACCGTGAGTAATAGTAACATTTATCACCAATAACTATATATTATCAGAAAAAAATAACATCACAAACATTTTTTGACACATTCTTACGTAGCGAAAAGTCGTACGGTGGGGTAATAGTCACATCCGTTTATTTTCAGTATTAACTTAGTTTAGACTTTGTTTTGACTAGAAATTTTTGATTTGATTCATATGCATATCATCGATGACGCATGGGTATTCTTTCATTTTTCCGACTGTAATTAAAATTATAAATATTATAAATGTTTTGACACAAGGTCGATGTTAGACGATAATATTTTGTTAAAGGGAACACACAGATCCCCACTCGAAAACATAGACGCCATCCAATGAGAATTGGTTGTTACCTCTTATTTGTATTTAAAAATAACATACATATAAAATCAGAGTTTGGCGTTACTTTTGAGAGTAACCTAACTGTACGAACAAATGCTTACCATGTCGAGATAGTATCATTAGGTTTTTTCCTCGAGATTTACTAGGGGATCACTAACACTGATTGCATGATCTTTTTAAATACAAATCATATGCTATGATTTTTCTGACGGATATTCCTAAGTTAAATTTGATTTCATGTATTCGAATGAACTATCTTTCAATAAAGTCATCCAAGGAACGCAACTCATTAATACTGGCAATATCATTTTAAGCTCATCTACTTTAAAATGTATGTCTGAATTGACAATATGAATGAGTCAGATAAAATTAAATTATTAGAAGAATTTTTTACCAAGCAACAAAAAAAAATTGTTTAATTTATTAAGATTTTTATTTTGATAACGATTTCCGAAGTGGAAATCGAAACGTCAAATAAACTTAATGTCAAAGTAAAATTGTGACTTATTCCCAACCAAAATAGTAAATTACACTAAAAATAGATATTATAACCAACATATTAAAAAAAAAACAAAATTACTTTAGATAATCCTGCATTGTAGGGTAGTTGTGATCTCTAATAGCTGTTCCTAAAAACTCGTCTAAAGCTTCTTGATGCAGAGGCAACTTTGCGAGCCTACAAGCTTCATTGTGTAAGTAACTGGGATCCGCATTTGGTAGAGCTGCTTTAAGCTGTTCGGTAATAATTGTAGGATCAGGATTCTTTGTTGGCAAGTCACCTGCAATAAAAAATAAGCCTAATTAAACCTTATGAAATCTGGTTCAATCGTTCAGCAGCAAAAAGAATGGGGGTACAAGTTAATATTAATGAAACTAAGTATATGATGGTCTCAAATAATAATCAAGTAGCAGAACCTGAAGATCTAACAGTTGGAACATTTTTGAAAGAGTAAGAGAGTTCGTATATTTAGGCTCACAAATCAACCAAAGTAATACAGTAACTGCAGAAATTAACAGATGTATACAGGGTAAGTGGGGAGGAACGCGCCAAACTTTAAGGCTGTATAATATACGTAAAAATAATCGAAAATAACTCATATGTTGTTATTCGATTTTCATTTGTTTCCGAGATATGGGGTGTTAAAATTTTTCTTACAAACTGACGATTTATCTATTGCTCTAAAACCGGTTGAGGTGTGCAAATGAAATTTGGTGGGTTTTAAGACATAGATATTGCGCATATTTTGACACACAATTAAGAATTTTATATTCACCATTACGGATAAGGGTCTGAAATTTTTTAAAGAAAAAAAATAGTACGCCACTGATATATTTCAAATTAAAAATTATTTTTGAATTACCTGTTTAATTGCTGACAAACCATCTATCTTCATGTTTGTTCATACAACGCTTCGTTTTCATGCAAAAAATAAAATATCGTAACGCTTACAAAGTATTCGAAATAAGTTTCTACACATTCATATAGAAACTTCGTCGAAAACTTTGTAAGCGTTAAGATGTTTTATTTTTTGCATGAAAACTAATCGTCGCATGAAAAAAAGGTAAGGTAGATTTTTTGTCACAAATTGAACGAGGAATTCAAAAAAATTTTTTAATTTGCAATATTTAGTGGAGTACCATTTTTATCTTTAAAAAATTTCAGACTATTACCCGTACGCGCGCCATTGGTGAATATAAAATTCTTAATTGTATGTCAAAACATGCGCAATAACTATGCTTAAAACCCACCAAATTTAATTTGCACACCTCAACCGGTTTTAGAGTAATAAATAAATCGTCATTTTGTAATAAAAATTTTAACACCCCGTATCTCGGAAACAAATGAAAATCGAATAACAACATATGAGTTATTTTTGATTATGTTTACGTATATTACGTATACAGTCTTAAAGTTTGGCTCGTTCCTCATCACTCACCCTGTATATCTAGCAAATAGAGCGTACTATGGAGTAAATAAACTTTTAACATCAAACATAGCCACAAAAAGAACAAACATATTGATATACAGAACTCTAATCATAGTCTGGGCTGATTATCGGAGAATAGGCCATTTTTGGGAAAAGTTATTTACCAGCAATTTTATTGCTGGAATCAAATTATAAGATCCTATATATTAATAATATAGGTATGCAAAGTCCTCAGATAGTGTGCTACTTTTTTTATAAACAAAATGGCGCCCGAAAATCGTGTTTTTTCAATTATTGCTCTAGAACTCCGAAGATTTTAACTTTACAACAAAAACACTCAAATAAAAATTCACCGTGATTAAATTCTGCATAGAGACGTGTTTTTCCCGATCTGCTCCGACGAAAATTTTCCTAGGAAAATGCGGGTTTTCCCAACAAAATCTTTAATTTTTAAATAAAGTTTTAGATAAGTAATTATTTACCAATAATTAAATAATTTGGTGACTTAAAAGCCTTCTTGGTTTAGATTATAGTTCCAGAAGCTGGTGAAAATTAAACGAATATTTTAGCAACAATTCAATTGTTAATTAATAATTTACGGTCGCAATAATAACCAAAATAATTATGATACACTGATCAAACTTTGAAATCTTATAAAGATGAGGTGCCTATTTAACATTTTGTCGACAAAATATAAATTTTTTATTTTTTTGCATAATCTTCAAAATAGCTTTCAAAGCGTAGAAGTGAGTTTAAAGTACAAGATAATTATTTATAAAACAATATCGATTATCAGCTTAATGGTTATATTTTAATTAAAGATTATAAATATATTTTTTTGTAATTTACACGCGCGAAAGTAGAATAATACAGTACCGTAGCTACCCGCCCACATACACAACTCGCGCGAGTTTAAGCGTGTCAGTCGCTTCGAGTGAACATTTTATCTCCGGCTCTGTATCAAGCCTACTTTCGCGCTAAAAATTACAAAAAAAAAGTATTTTTAATCTTTGATTAAAATATAACCATTGCACTAATTTTTGACATACTTTGTGAGTAATTAGATTGTACCATAGACTCACTTTTAAGCTTTGAAACAATTAAAACAAATTATAAACAATGGAGATATCGTATATTTATTTTGCTGTTTCCTAACTTTTTTGCAAATGGTTGGAAAAATTTTTTAAAGCATTCATTTTCAAGACCTATGAAATACGCATTTTAAGTATCTTTTAAAATTAGAATATAATAAACAATTTCTAAGAAATGTTAATTTGTTTATAACAATTTTTTTTAACATTTAAAGATTATGCAAAAAAATGAAAAATTTATATTTTGTCGACAAAATATTAAATAGGCATCACACCTTTATAATCTTTCTAAGTTTGATCAATGTCTCATGATTATTTTGGTTGTTATTGCGACTTTAAATTGTTAATTAACAATTGAATTGTTGCTAAAATATTCGTTTCATTTTAACCGGCTTCTGAATTTATAATCTATACCAAGAAAGCTTTTATTTCACCAAGTTATATAATTATTGATAAATAGGTAATTACTGGCCCAAAAAATTTATTTGAAAATGCCACACCTGTAATTTTGAACCAATCAAAATACGTTATTTTGACAGATCACCATGGCAACGGAGGTATTTTATCGGAAATTTTTTGCTCGTGGGGTACCCAACAGCGAATTATAGTGGAAATTTTTTGACGTTTACAATAACAGAACATTTTTGACAGACTGGTTTTTATTTGTTTACATAATTTAAAATAAAACGCCAAAAAATAATTTTCTATCACTTGTAGTTACTCAAAACTTATGTAAAATTGAAGAATATACTATTTTCTATCTTGAAATGGTATTCCCATGCAACTACAATGAGTAGAAATTACGAATTTGAAAGCCTAAATAATTGCTGACAAAGCTATGGCGCGCTGTTAATCTGTTCATGCAGCTTTGGATTTTCAAATGCAAATTTGGTGTGGAATTTTCTTACCGAATACCACGCGAAGTCAAATTAATATCCGGAAATTTTTTTTTGATCATGAATATTTTTAGAAAATTTCCCTCGTCTGCGACTCGGGAAATTTTCAAAATATTCATGATCTCAAAAAAATTTCCGGAAATAATTTGACCTCTAGTGGTATTACTAGTGAAAATTCGAGATTTTGTTGGAAAAAACCCACATTTTCCGAGGAAAATTTTCGTCGGAGCAAATCGGGAAAAACATGCCTCTATGTAGAATTAAATTGGGGTGAATTTTTCTTTGAGTATTTTTGGTGTAAAGTTAAAATCTTCGGAGTTATAGAGCAATAATTGAAAAAAATACGATTTGTCGGCGCCATTTTGTTTATAAAAAAAGTAGCACACTATCTGTGGACTTTGCATACCTATATTAATAATATATAGGATCTTATAATTCGATTAAAGCAATAAAATTGCTGGTAAATAAACTTTCTTTGTACTTTACTAATTAGACCAACGTATTATAACTATTTTTTTTTCAAAATTTAAAGATTATGCAAAAAAAAGAAAAATTTATATTTTGTCGATAAAATATTAAACAAGCATCTCATCTTTATAATCTTCATAAGTTTGATCAATGTATCATGATTATTTTGGTTATTATTGCGATCGTAAATTGTTAATTAACAATTGAATTGTTGCTAAAATATTCGTTTAATTTTCACCAGCTTCTGGAATTACAATCTATACCAAGAAATCTTTGGTGTCACTAAGTTATTTAATTATTGATTAATAATTACTTACCTAAAACTTTATTTGAAAATTATAGTTTTTGTTAGGAAAACCAACATTTTCCGAGGAAAATTTTCGTCGGAGCAAATCGTGAAAAACATATCTCTATGCAGAATTTAATTGCGGTGAATTTTTATTTGGGTGTTTTTGTTGTAAAGTTAAAATCTTCGGAGTTATAGAGCAATAATTGAAAAAAATACGATTTGTCGGCGCCATTTTGTTTATAAAAAAAGTAGCACACTATCTGCGGACTTTGCATAACTATATTATTAATATATAGGATCTTATAATTCGATTCCAGCAATAAAATTGCTGGTAAATAACTTTTCCATGAATTTTGCTAATTAGCCCAGAGTATCCAGCCCGTCCTCACTTACGCGTCAGAAACGTGGACGATAACAAAAAGTGATGAAGAACGGTTAGGCTGTTTTGAACGTAAAATACACAGACATATCTATAACGGCGTGGAGGAAAACAGATTATGGCGTAGACGCTATAATTTTTAACTTTACCACATTTATAGTGACCCTAGTATTGGTAGATCTATCAAAATAAACAGGCTGCGGTGGCTAGGCCACCTAGAGAGAATGAATGAGAAGGAGACGTCAAAACACATTTATATCCAGAGAACGGATGAAGTGAGGAGAAGAAGCAGGTCCAGAGCACGATTTAAGGACCAGGTGGAAGACTACTTGTGAGTGTAAGGGTAAGAACAGAACAAGTGGGTCGAGGTGGAGGTGTAGGTCGCGGTGGATGCTACTAGTTAAGTCGCGGTTGTGTTGGGATACACGACATCTCTTAGTAATCTTCTTATTAAAACAAATCCTTTTAATAATTAAAAATGTCTTTAGCAAAACAAACTACATTTGTTTATAGTAAATACGATCGACCTACATAAGGTCGGTTTGAAATAACAATAGTATTCATTATTTTTATAACCTAGTCGACTCAGCGCTTTTAACCAAAACAATGTTACTTTCATTATATACCAAAACAATAAACAGGAGAAGACTAATTATTATTTTCTAATTCCATCGCGAACAGTAAGTCATTAATATTTGAGATCCCAAAGGGAAAACATCACAGCTACTGAGAACTAACGTACCACCAGCTCTTTACCGTTAGCACTCTAACTTACAAAATAAATGCATCTACGGTGATACGAGTTATTTCATCAACCCTTATGGTAGGGGGTAACCAACCCTTAATTATCTAAGGTGGCTCAGAAGGTAGGAGCCACCATAAATATGGCGATCCAAGACCAGGGAAGAACTCAGGACTGGTAAACGGAACAAGGATGGGAGGAAAGTCGTCCAAGGATGAACTCCAGGAGAATGGAGTAGTGAACAGCAACTTTATCGTCAAGAATAAGGACGTCAAACCCGATACGGAGCTGAAGGTGCTGCTTTACATAATTACGGCTGTTCTGATTCTTAGATTGGCGTGGTCACTATGGAAGGCCCACAGAAGGAACCTCAAAAGGAACATTCATCGTGGACTGGCAAGATCAACAGCGAACATTGAAGTGTAAAAGTGGTAAGTCCATATTAGCTATTTTTATGGTATTTCCTGATCCGTATAATAATTAAGTATTTTATGATATTAGTCCTGATTCGTATAATATAAAGTATAAAGTATAAAGTAATATTAACGTAATTGTAATTTAAGATGCACATAACCTTTTAAGTTTTACCTATTTTTATTTAACTATTCTATTTTTAATTACCTTATTGGTATTATAAGGAATTTTTTTTAACCCTGATATTAGTTATTATAGGACGCAATGATACAATTTTTATATGATTTTTATATATTTACCAACATATATTTTATCTTTACTGACTTTTTATCCATTTATTATTTTACCTACTGATTTTTATTACATTTTTATTGGTCTACTGATTTCTATGGTGATTTATATTGATTGATATAATGATTTTTTATTGCAATTTACTATATCTTTACTATTTTTGACATAATATTTTATATACATATGTATATTTACTATACCTCGTAAGACTGTCAAATTTATGCGTTCGTTACGGGTACAGGAATAAGGAAAATGAATATTACAGGAATAAATGAATTATGAATAAATGAGTAGCAACAAAGTTATTTGGGAAGACTTCGTCAAAATAGTTGAGGAGATTACGCAAGAAGTAACAAGACAAAGTAGAAGGGTCTTGAAGAAGAAAGTACCTAAATCTAAGGATATACAAGAAGAAGTAACGACACAGCTAATTAAATTGTATAACAAATTCACACATTTAACGAAGAAAAATTGGGAAGCGCTATCGGACAAACAAAGAGAAGCGTGCAACAAATATTTCGGAAAAATAAGAGACAAAGTTATACGCTCATTTCAAGCTGTAAACTTAAGAACAGTAGTTCCAAGTTCAATACACCAACCAATCGACAAGGAAATAGAGGAAGAACAAAGCGACGAAGAAGTAGAAGAGGAAAAAAGTGACGAGGAGATAGAGGAAAAAATTGACGAGGAAATAAAAGAGGGAAAAAGCGACATAAAACAAGATATAAAAATATTAAACATGGCTCTGACAATCAACGAATTTTTGAATATTGCAAGCAAGGTATTGCCCAACGAGTTTGATGGAAGCGCAGGGAAATTACAACCATTTTTAGACGCATTAGAGTTACTTGGAAAAATAGCAGAAGGACATGAAGAAACAGCGATAACATTAATAAAAACAAGATTGACTAATAAGGCTAGAAACCTGATAACCACAGAGGATACGATCCCACTTATAGCAGCGGCACTGAAGAAGGAATTAAGAGGCGACAATCCGAAAACGATAATAGACAAGTTAGCAAAGAAAAGGCAAGGAAACAAAGATGCAGCAGTGTACGCATCCGAAGTAGAGGAATTAGCGGAACAGTTGAAGGTAGCATACATAGCGGAAGGAATGCCATTGGAGCTAGCGAAAAAATACACAACGGAAACAGTCGTAGCAACAATGAAACGAAATGTTAATACGGATAGAGCTAAGTTAATACTGGAGGCAGGTAATTCACAACAACGCAGGAAGTAGTATCTAAATTTTTATCGATTGATACGACAGAGGAGAACACACAGGGAAGAGTGTTCAATTATAGGACGAATTATGAAAATAGGAGAGGACAACAGCAATACCGAAGAGGATACCATAACAAATACGACAGAGGAAGAAGAAAATAACTTCGGACAACGGAACGAAGGAGAAGAAACAGGAAACTAACGGAATTATTCCAACAGAGGATATAGACAATTCAACAACCAAACGTACAGAGGAAACCAGAGAGGAGGAACGAAACAGAAACGTAAGGCTACTGGAGTTAGAGGACAGCCAAGAGGAACCAGAAAACCAGCAGTTGGGGTTTTGAATGAACGAAACAAGGAAAGTACACAGTCAGAAGTGGAATATAATATTTACAACTTCGATTTAAACCTAACGAATTTTGTACGAATGAAAACAGGAATCCTAGAAAACACAAATACCTTTATCATAGACACAGGAGCTGATATTTCAATACTGAAATGTTCACAAGATTTTATGAAGGAACATGTGAAACCAAACACAAAAGCGAAAATAAAAGGAGTAACTAAAGGAGAATTACAAACAATGGGAGAAGTTGAAACAACGCTAGAAGTAAAAGGATCTCGATTTGAGCATATCTTTCAGTTAGTGGAACCTAGCTTTCCTATTCCAACCGACGGAATCATTGGGAGAGACTTTATTTCAAACTTTCAATGCATACTAGACTACGCTAACCTTAAAATGCACATTAAAGAGGACAACGATTGCTACATTAGTACAAACATTTTGGATAATATAGATAATGACACGATAGTAGTACCGCCTAGATGTGAAATTTACAGAGTCGTAAAAATTTTTCAAACGCTGAAGAATGACAGGATAGTGGAACAACAGGAAATACAACCAGGAATATTCATAGCGAGAGCAATTATTTCAAGTAATAATCCGTACATCAAAATTTTGAACACAACCTACGAAACAGTAAAAGTAGAGACAAACGCAATCAAAACATTAGACATTAAATTATTCAACATATATAGACTGATCAACGACAGCAAGGATAGAAAAAAGGAATTACGGGAATCATTGAAGTTAGACATTCCAGAATACATACGCGATAAGTTAGTATCTTTATGTGAAGATTATTCAGATATATTCGCCCTAAGGCATGACATGCTAACATGTCACAACTTCTACGAGCAGAAACTGAGAGTTAAAGACCAAACTCCGGTATATATTAAAAACTATAGGACACCTCATGCACAAACAGAGGAATTAAACCGGCAAGTGCAAAAACTGAGAGACCAAGGAATAATAGAACCGTCTACATCAGAATACAACAGCCCAGTAGTGCTGGTACCGAAAAAGGCGATAGATGGAAATAAAGCATGGAGATTATGCATAGATTTTAGACAACTGAACAAGAAAATAGTCACAGACAAATTTCCTTTACCAAGGATAGACTCGATACTAGATCAACTAGGAAGAGCAAAATGGTTTTCTGTTATAGACTTAATGTCAGGTTTTCATCAGATACCATTAGAAAAATCATCGAGAAAATACACATCGTTTAGCACAGAAAATGGAGCATTTCAATTTACCAGATTACCTTTTGGATTAAATGTAAGCCCAAATAGCTTTTCAAGGATGATGTCAATAGCATTTTCGGGATTAACACCGGACAAAGCATTTCTTTACATGGACGATATAGTAGTAATAGGAATATCCGAAAAACATCACCTAGACAACCTGAAAAAGACATTCGAGACATGTCGAAAATTCAATTTGAAACTTAGCCCAGGAAAATGTCAATTTTTTAGAAGAGAAGTAACATATTTAGGACATGATCTTTCTCAGGAAGGAGTATCACCAGACAAAGCGAAATATGCAACGATTGAACAATACCCGACACCTAAGACAGCGGAAGAAACAAAAAGATTCGTAGCATTTTGTAACTATTATAGACGTTTTATTCAAAATTTTGCTGAAATATGCAGACCACTCAACAGATTATCAAGAAAAGGAGTAGAATTTTTTTGGTCAGAAGAATGTGAAAAAGCATTCAATAAGCTTAAATCATCTCTGATGAAGCCACCGATCCTAAAATATCCGGATTTCAATAAACAATTCATACTAACAACAGACGCATCCAACGAGAGTTGTTCAGCAATTTTAAGTCAAGATTATAACGGAATAGACCTACCAATAGCATACGCATCAAGAAGTTTCAATAAAGGAGAATGTAATAAACCTATAATCGTTAAGGAATTACTAGCGATTCATTGGGGAATTAATCATTTCAAATGTTATTTATATGGAGCACCAACATTTTTAGTAAAAACGGATCATAAACCACTAACACATTTATTCGCAATGAAAGAACCAACTTCGAAACTTACAAGAATCAGATTAGATTTAGAAGAATACGATTTCGAAATAGAGTATATAACAGGGAAAAATAACTATGCAGATAGTCTTTCAAGAATAACCTTACATCAACTAAAGAACCTATACATAGACAATACCCATATATTAGCTATAACACGAGCTCAAGCAAGAGAAAACAAGAAGGAAGCAAGGCAAACGAAGGCAGAAAGTGAACTCGCACTACAGCCAGAAGCCCACAGACAAACAGTAAGAAAGGTACTAAATAATTTAGAGGCGCATAGACTACCAATTTTGTCTTTTGGAGCAGAACTAATCTCAATAAGACTGAGCATTAGGGTCAAAAACAAAATAAAGTGCAGCAAGAGCATAGCCACAGGATTCAATCATCTCGATTTAAACCAAATGTTGGCACAGCTTGATAAGCTGGCGGTAGAGAATGCAGTACGTAAAGTAAAAATATACGTAAACGATATTATTTTTAAAGTGTGCACAATTGAGGAATTTATTAAACAAGGAAACGAAATATTGAAGAATGTAGAAATATACATATGTGAAGTACCAGAAACAATAGAAGATGACAAAGAAAAACACAGGTTAATAGAAGAATATCATAATCATCCGATGTTTGGAGGACACTTAAGGAAAAATAGACTAATAAAGAGGCTAAAAGCAAGATTCAGATGGAAAAATTTGGAAAAACACGTAAGAAAATACGTTAAACAATGTCATGAATGTCGAATTAACAAACCGAAAAGAACACATGTCAAAGAAGACGTGATATCGGACACTTCTTCGAAACCAGAGGACACAGAATACATAGACACGATAGGTCAATTCACTAGAAGCAATGAAAGCAAGGAAGACAAAAAAGAGCGACAAGAAAAGAATAAGCTCAAAGCAACACCACAACACTTTAAAATAGGAGACCTAGTCCTGGTAAAAAGGGAAGAGAATGGTAAGTTTGATAGTCTTTATGTAGGCCCCTTCACAATAACAGAGGTAAATAATGTTAATTGTACGATCAGATTGGAAAACAATAAAATCAGGGAAATACATAAGAATAGATTATATGCTTACAATCCGAGAACACAGTGAGTGACAAGTGAAACGGGAACAATGTCGATAACGAACATTTTTATTTTTTTTTTTTTTGTATTTAATTATTATTTATAGGAAATAAAAAATGTATATATTGTATTTATTAAAACGCAGTAAGCAGGTGGTGGTACTAATAGAAAAAGTTTCTTCCTTTTCCGTAGTCAGAAAATTTTCGGAAGGAAAGGAAGATGTGTTGGGATACACGACATCTCTTAGTAATCTTCTTATTAAAACAAATCCTTTTAATAATTAAAAATGTCTTTAGCAAAACAAACTACATTTGTTTATAGTAAATACGATCGACCTACATAAGGTCGGTTTGAAATAACAATAGTATTCATTATTTTTATAACCTAGTCGACTCAGCGCTTTTAACCAAAACAATGTTACTTTCATTATATACCAAAACAATAAACAGGAGAAGACTAATTATTATTTTCTAATTCCATCGCGAACAGTAAGTCATTAATATTTGAGATCCCAAAGGGAAAACATCACAGCTACTGAGAACTAACGTACCACCAGCTCTTTACCGTTAGCACTCTAACTTACAAAATAAATGCATCTACGGTGATACGAGTTATTTCATCAACCCTTATGGTAGGGGGTAACCAACCCTTAATTATCTAAGGTGGCTCAGAAGGTAGGAGCCACCATACGGTCGATGTCGACAGCACATAGCAAGGAGGTCACCTGCGCTGTCAGTCGAGCTAGAACCACTATCAAGTGAAGTAGTTTAATGAAATTTGAATGACAAAAAGACTGTGCTTTTGCGATGTTGTGTCAGTCAAGTGATGATAGTGATGAAATGTCAGCTGTAAATAATCAGATCCTCCTTCATATTTCAAAAATTTACTGAATTTAATTACTTTACTACTCTGTTCTCTTACATTCACTACAATGTGTTTGTTTTACATGGATATCGACATCGACCGCGACCTCCACCTCCACCGCGACCCACTTGTTCTGTTCTTACCCTTAGGAGTGCGAAATTGGAAAGCCAAGACGAAGGATAGGAAGGAATGGAAGCTGATTCTGGAACAGGCTAGACCCAACATGGGTTGTAGAGCCAATGATGATGATGAAACCTCATGAATCAAATTAAAGCGAAGCTTCTATTAAAATTTAAATAATAGCAAACAAATGACGTATTAGGTAGTAGAGACCTCAGATTAAATCTTAGAAAACGAATACTAATGTGTTATGTACTTTCTGTTCTTTTGTATGGTGTGAGAATTTATTGTGAAACATCAAGAATTTACTGCATTCTCATCCAAAACATTATTACAACATATCTCAAAAAATCAGTAAAACAATATAGTCCTGTCGCCAGGGGGGGTACAACGGCCTCCTTTATTCAGATGGACTTACCCAAGTTTTTTTATGTATTTTGACCGGTAGAACACGAATTTTTTGGGTAACAGTTGATGCGGATGTCGATAAACATTGTTATAAACAAAGAACTTGAGGAGTTACATAACAGCGATTTCTCGCAAAACAAAACATTTTTTGTATTTTTTGGTTCATTCTAAGCAAAAATTGTTTGTAAGTTTTTTCGTAGGATGCATAGTTTTCGAGATAAACGCGGTTAAACTTTCAAAAAATCGAAAAATTGCAATTTTTGAACCCGAATAACTTTTGATTAAAAAATAAGATAGCAATTCTGCTTACCGCATTTGAAAGTTATAAGTCAAATTATATCGGTTTTGATTATTTGCATTGCTAAAAATTTATTTTTTTATTGTTAAACAAAGCTATAAACGCATAGTGTTTCCCGTGTCTAATACATGCGCTTACATACGTAGAAATTGCCTCGCTTGCACTTGTACCTATTCTACCTACTCGTTCGAATTTAAATGAGAGATCATTGAAAACATCAGTCAAGCACTAGGTGTTTATAGCTTTGTTTAGCAATAAAAAAATAAATTTTTAGCAATGCAAATAATCAAAACCGATATAATTTGACTTGAACTTTCAAATGCGGTAAGCAGAATTGCAATTTTATTTTTTAAATAAAAAGTTATTCAGGTTAAAAAATTGCAATTTTTTGATTTTTTGAAAGTTTAACCGCGTTATCTCGAAAAGTATGCATCCTACGAAAAAACTTGTCAGGATATTTTTTGCTTAGAATGACCCAAAAAATACAAAAAATGTTTTGTTTTGCAAGAAATCGCTGTTATGTAGTTCCTTAAGTTCTTTGTTTATAACAATTTTATCGACATCCGGATCAACTGTTACCCAAAAAATTCGTATTCTACGTTAGGGATGGGAAAATCCTACCGGTTATAACCTAAAACCGGTTTTTTTCCTCAGCAACAATCGGTTTTTCCGGTTGTTTTTTTGTCCCGGTTATAATCGGTTGTCTCTTTTTAAAGTAATAACCGGTGAAAAAGCGGATAAGTGGAAAAATACTGAATTCAGAGAAAAAATGGGAAAATTTTTCGTCCCCGTCCCCGCGCGTAAATGAGAAATTTTAAGCTGACTGAAACCGATTTCACAACACTGATGACTGATTGTTATACTGATATGGACTGATATCTATTCGAATGGAGTATCGCAAACTAAAGCGCAATGTAAATGTAACATATTGGGTATAAAACCGAACACCGGTTTTTGGAACAACCGGTTTTTTGACCGGTTATAACCGGCAGGTTAAACCGTAGATAAAAAAACGGTATAACCGAAAACCGGTGTTTTGTCAAAAACCGCCATCCATATTCTACGGATCAAAATACATAAAAAAATAACTTGGGTAAGTCCATCTAAATAAAGGAGGCCGTTGTACTCCCCCCCCCCGGGGGGGCAGTACTAATACTAAATAATAATTATAATGTTTCAATATAAAAATTAAAAAGTTCAGTATATTAATTCGAATATAATAAAAATTTGTTATAAAATATATGTAGTCGCATTTAACTTAAGCCTAATTGTTTGTCAAATCCTTTAGACAACAGAATGCATTGTAAGAACTTGACCTAACAGAAGACAGAGGGTTTGAGTTCTCTGAAAAGATCATTTTCTTTTAATCGCCGCCGCCTACGAAAAGTATAACTCCGAAAAATGCCGTTAAGAGTAGAACTTTCAATGAACTCCGCGAAAAATATTATTTTCGATTATATGATTGTGAAAACTATAATCCCTAATAAAGTGTTAGCGAAAAAAATTATTTTTTGAGGAGTATCAGCAAAAAACATCAGTTCTTCTGTGGGTCCACGAAAATTATAATTACTAAAAAGTTCTCAGAAGCAATACTGTGTCCTATTCACAAAAAAGGAAATATGGCTGATTGTCAGAATTATCGAGGCATAGCGCAGCTAAACATAATGTATAAAATATTGGCTATGCATATTAAAAACAGATTAACAACGAAGGTTGATAAAAGCATAGGAGAATATCAAAGTGGGTTCAGAAAAGGCAGAAGTACAGTGGAACCTCGATAACTCGGATTAATCGGGACCACGACCGATCCGGGTTATCGAAAATCCGAGATAGCCGGAGAATATGGTAAAAATTAATAAAATACGGTATACTTACAGATAAACTCCGTTAGAATTGAAATAACATGAAATATTTTTATAAATATGCACAGTACATATTACCTACTCATTACAATTCTAAAAAAAACACCAAACCCAAACAATACAAGACACACAATACTAAAGACCATTGTTTATAAAAGAATTTTTTAAATAGTCTTTCCTAAACAATGCTGACAGTTTGAAATAAAAAGGAATAGATACTACAGACAGGTGGCTGTTGTTTCTGCGGCGTGTACTATGAGTAATTTTTAATCTCGTGTTCAAATTACACACATAAGTACACGACACAGAGAGTCTAGACACATTATCTCTCAAATATTATATTACATACACTTTTATTGTTGAAAGGATTGTCTGATAATTAACTATTTTGATTGGAAATAAGCCACAATTAAATTGAAAAATACAAAATATTGAAAATCAAAATGTTTATCTGATGAAAATCGGTCCGGGTTAGCCGGACTTCCGGGTTATCGGGGGCCGCCTTATCGGGGTTCCACTGTACTGTGGATCAGGTCTTCACACTACGAGAAATACAGGCTGAAAGTTACGAATATAATAAAGACACCATGGTTCTTTTCATTGACTTTAACCAGGCTTTCGATCGAGTGAAAAGAAGCGAGTTATTCACAGCATTGCAAGACATGGACGTTTCTCCAAAGCTTATTAGAATTATAAAATTAACTCTCCAAAGAACAATGAATAAAGTCAAGATAAACAATACTATAACAGAAAGCTTTGAGGTCAAACAAGGAGTGCGGCAGAGGACGGGATCGGTAAATAGACATCAAAATTTGAATTTCTGGTGGAGTAGTCATGACGAGGCCTTCCTGGAAAGACATGCATGTGTTTACGAATTAAGCAAACAGTTTCTAAAATATATAAAGATGTAAGGGTTAAAATGCCGTGATCTTTGAAGTAACTTCTGCAATGTGTTGTTCTTCTGAGGCCAAACAGATACCTTATTGCTCTTTTTTGTAATTTAAAAATAACATCTAATTGGGCAGCTGTACTAGAACCCCAAAAAGGAAGACCATATCGAAGATGAGACTCGAACAAAGAAAAATATGTTAGTTTAGAAGATGCTAAATTGACTTTCGAAACAGATCTTATAGCATAGCTGAGGGGAGTTTCTTATTTAACAAATCGATATGAAGGGACCATTTGAGGTTGCTGTCTAAAAAAATACCAAGAAATTTTACAGAATCAACGGTAGAGATCTGGCTGTTATTAACAAGCAGGGGTTGAAGAGCACTTTTATAGGATAATGCTACTGTCTTATCCACGTTAAAAGAGTAAATTAGAGTCAGACCAGGCTTTTATCGTAAGAAAATCCGAAGTTATAGTTGCATGAAGAGATGCAATAGTTGAGTTGCTCCAAGTGATACTGGTATCATCAGCAAAAAGAAAAATTTTTCCATCGATTTTTAAGTTAGTGATGTCATTTATAAAGATAAGGAACAGTAGAAGACCCAATACTGAACCTTGTGGTACTCCACATACAATGTTTTTGAGACTAGAGTCAGTATCATTTGCTCTAACTAGTTGTTTCCTATTATTCAAGTAAGATTGGAACCAATTCAAAGAAATACCTCGAATCCCATAGAAATTTATTTTTTTAATCAAAATGTCGTGATTTACACAATCAAAAGATTTGGCATAGTCACAGAAAACAGTGGCAGTATAAAGATTATTGTTTAGTGCTTGGTAAACCTCATGAAGCACAGAAAACAAGGCATCCGTGGTACATTTATTAGTTAAAAAGCCGAACTGATTTTGTGATAAGATGTTGTTATCAATGAGAAAGGACATAAGACGGGTTTTTATGAGTCTCTCAATAATTTTTGAAAGTACCGGTAGTAAGGCAATAGGTCTATAGTTGCAAGCATTAGATTTTTCACCACCCTTATGAAGGGGAATAATAATGGCTATCTTTAGGCACTCTGGGAATTTGCCTCTTTCAAAGGAATCATTAATTAGTGAGACGAGGATTTCCAACACATTTTCTGTGAGATTTGAGAAGACTTTTATGGATAGTCCATCAGTACTACAGGATGATTTGCTTTTGATACTATTGATAGTTTGGATCAGTTCAGATATATCGATTGATCTTAAAAAGAATGAATTCGAGAACACTCCTGAATTGGGGAGATAGGAAATGGGATCTTTTTGTGGCAAAATAGTAGAAGTTATATTTTTACTCACATTAACGAAATATTCGTTTAGATTTTCCGGGTCTGGAAGGGCAAATGTTTGAACTGCGTGAGTTCTATTTCGAAGATCGTTTATTATGGACCAAGTTTCTTTTGCAACACTTTTAGAGCTTTCCATACGATTTTGATAGTAGGCTTTTTTAGCTGATTTGATGAGTTTTAGATAGGTTACCCTGTACTTGGTGATATATTGAGTGACCGAGACGTTGGTAGCAAATTTCTTGACCCGTGTTGAGCTGCCCCCCCCCCCACTTGCAAAAATTAAAAAACAAATAGCCCTGATTTATGAGCTATTTATGAGCTCTCATATTCCGCAAACTAAAAATTTTGAGCTCGTTCCACTGAGCAGGAATTTAATACCCTAGTGGGGGGGGGGGGGCTGAGTCTACTTAAAAATAGGAATATTGAATCGGTTTTTGCGGCAGAATTACGAGCTATTTATGAGCTCTTGAAATTATATACTTTCGATTTTTGAGCTCATCCCCTTCACCCCCAAACAACCCTTTAATTGATTTAACTTAAGAGAAAGATGCTGAGGAAACTTAAAATATATCGTATTGCGGATATAATTCATATAGCTTATATACTCTAAGAATAAACTATTAAATCAAGAGCATTTCGATTATTGAGCTACAACCCCTTCGCAAGAAAACCACCCTATCTTCCCGGCTTAAGAGAAAGTTGTACTTAAAATGCATTAAACTAATTATTTGGCGTCTACATATCATTTAATAATTTATAACCTTCCAAATTACGCGCATTTAGATCAGTAAATTGCAATTTATTTTGTATAGTGCAGTCACTGAAGGTAAAAATCAACGATTACCTTCAATTTCGGTGAACCTTCATCGATTTTCACGAAAATTGGTTAGTAGTTAGAGGATACGTCAAGAAACAAAGGTGACATGGTACCACCTTGCGCCTTTACCCTGAGGGTGGATACCGCCCCTTCTCGGGGGTGAAAATTATTTTATAAAAAATAAATGCACAAATCAATAAAAAAACAAATTAAAAGCAAAATTTATTATATAAAGTTAATAAAATAAGTCAATACTTTTTAAGTTATTAAAGATCAAAGATTTTAATTATTTGTGAAAAAAATGCATGTTTTGAAGAGGTTTTTTGTAAATCACTGAAAAACTTTAAGTTTTTACAAAAAAGTTAATAGTAGTTTAATTCGTATAGCTTATATTCTAAGAATAAACTCTTAAATCACGCGTCTTTCGATTATAGAGCTACAACCCCTTCGCAAGAAAACGACCCCATATTCCCGGCTTAAGAGAGAGTTGTTCTTAAAATAATTTAAATTAATTATTTGGCGACTACATATCGTTTAATAATTTATGAGCTTGCAAAATATATGCATCTCAATTATTGAATTGCCATTTTCTTTCTATAGTGCAGTCACTGAAGGTAAAAATCAACTATTACCTTCGATTTCGGTAAATCGCCATTTATTTTCACGAATTGACAATAACAACTTGGGGTTTTAGCCTGGGGTATATGTCACCCCTTCTCGGGAGTGAAAATTACTTTATTAAAAATAACCCCACAAATCGAGAGAGGGACAAATTGTAAACAAAATTTGTTATATAATGTGATTAAAAGAAATCAATTCTTTTTGAGTTATTAAAGATCAAATATTTTAATTTTTGGAAAGAAAATGCATGCTTTAGAGCGATTTTTCATAAATGACTCAAAAACTGTAAGTTTTTACAAAAAAGTTTTCATCACTAAAATTGAAGCTAATAAAAAATATAATAAATTGCTTACTTGAAAAACCCTTTAATGTTAATTTAAAGTAAATTATTGGTAATTAAATGTATATTTTTTCCGCGACTGTTCAAATCTAAGGGTTCAAGCTTAAATAACGGGAAAGAGATGCATTTTATAACACTTAGGTACTAAATACTTGTCAAAGTACTTAGAAATACCTATGAAAAATAAGATCCAGAAAAAGTTGATAGTATCAAAATCCGCTCACCAATTTTCGTGAAAATGAATGGAGATTTACCGAAATCGAAGGTCATAGTTGATTTTTACCTTCAGTGACTGCACTATAGAAAGAAAATGGCAATTCAATAATTGAGATGCGTATATTTTGCAAGCTCATAAATTATTAAACGATATGTAGTCGCTGTTAGCTTCAATTTTAGTGATGAAAACTTTTTTGTAAAAACTTACAGTTTTTGAGTCATTTATGAAAAATCGCTCTAAAGCATGCATTTTCTTTCCAAAAATTAAAATATTTGATCTTTAATAACTCAAAAAGTATTGATTTATTTTAATCACATTATATAACAAATTTTGCTTACAATTTGTCCCTCTCTCGATTTGTGGGGTTATTTTTAATAAAGTAATTTTCACTCCCCAGAAGGGGTGACATATACCCCAGGCTAAAACCCCAAGTTGTTATTGTCAATTCGTGAAAATAAATGGAGATTTACCGAAATCGAAGGTACTAGTTGATGTTTACCTTCAGTGACTGCACTATAGAAAGAAAATGGCAATTCAATAATTGAGATGCGTATATTTTGCGAGCTCATAAATTATTAAACAATATATAGTCGACAAATAATTAATTTAAATTATTTTAAGTACAACCCTCTCTTAAGCCGGGAATATGGGATGGTTTTCTTGCGAAGGGGTTGTAATTCAATAATCGAAAGGCGCGTGATTTTAGAGTTTATTCTTAGAATATAAGCTATACGAATTAAACTACTATTAACTTTTTTGTAAAAACTTAAAGTTTTTCAGTGATTTACAAAAAACCTCTTCAAAACATGCATTTTTTTCACAAATAATTAAAATCTTTGATCTTTAATAACTTAAAAAGTATTTACTTATTTTATTAACTTTATATAATAAATTTTGCTTTTAATTTGTTCATTTATTGATTTGTGCAGTTATTTTTTATAAAATAATTTTCACCCCCGAGAAGGGGCGGTATCCACCCTCAGGGTAAAGGCGCAAGGTGGTACCATGTCACCTTTGTTTCTTGACGTATCCTCTAACCACTAACCAATTTTCGTGAAAATCGATGAAGGTTCACCGAAATTGAAGGTAATCGTTTATGTTTACCTTCAGTGACTGCACTATACAAAATAAATTGCAATTTACTGATCTAAATGCGCGTAATTTGGAAGCTTATAAATTATTAAATGATATGTAGTCGCCAAATAATTAGTTTAACGCATTTTAAGTACAACTTTCTCTTAAGCCGGGAAGATAGGGTGGTTTTCTAGCGAAGGGGTTGTAGCTCAATAATCGAAATGCTCTTGATTTAATAGTGTATTCTTAGAGTATATAAGCTATAGGAATTATATTCGCAATACGATATATTTTAAGTTTTCTCAGCATCTTTCTCTTAAGTTAAATCAATTAAAGGGTTGTTTGGGGGTGAAGGGGATGAGCTCAAAAATCGAAACTATATAATTTCAAGAGCTCATAAATAGCTCGTAGTTCTGCCGCAAAAACCGATTCAATATTCCTATTTTTAAGTAGTGGGGGGGGGCTGACTCAGCCCCCCCCCCCCACTAGGGTATTAAATTCCTGCTCAGTGGAACGAGCTCAAAATTTTTAGTTTGCGGAATATGAGAGCTCATAAATAGCTCATAAATCAGGGCTATTTGTTTTTTAATTTTTGCAAGTGGGGGGGGGCAGCTCAACACGGGTAATTTCTTGATATAAAATAGTGAGCGCATATTTTTGGCTGATATGCGGATACCTTTGGTAGCCCAGGGTTTGTGATGTTTTGGCTTAATTGAAATTAAAGGAAATGCCTTATTGAAGATAGAGACAAGCTTTTCTATAAAATCGTTGAAATTATAGTCCACGTCCGCAGAAGGAAAATGCCACTCAGAAGTTAAGCATAAATTTTGAAATTTATGAAAATTCCGAGCGGAAAAAATCCTACCTAAACGTCGGGTTTTCGAGGAGGGTTTGCTGAAGATGTTAAACTTCGTAAATACTGCTTCATGATCTGATAATCCCGCATTAATAATTGTAGAGCAGACATCAAGGGGTGAGAAATCTGAGACAATATAGTCAATTATGGTAGATGAAGTTTTTGTAATCCTTGTAGGAGAATTAACGTGCATGGAGAGACCATATGATCCAAATATGTTGACCAAGGACATTTGGGTAGCACACGCAGCATCATAATTAATGTTGAAGTCCCCGCATAGAATTTTTCTGCTTCTATGAGGCAAGTCATCTAACAAATTTAGCAGGTTCTGAAAAAATAGTTCCACAGGGGAGTCAGGTGATCTATAGATGCAAATAATGTAAAGATTAAGATTTTTATTATAAACTAGGGAAAGCTCAAAGAAGGCTTCATTTAACAGAAAGTCATATTTTGTAATCAGAGAAAAATCATTATTTCTAGAAAGAATTAGGGTGCCTCCATGAGCTGAACTTGGACGATCATACCTAGCAATTGTGGTATATTTTTCTACAAAAAAGGCTCGTTGACTTCAAGCCAGTGCTCTGTAACCGCAACTATCGGGGGAAATCCTAATTCTTCCAGAAACAAAAATAATTCGTCAGTTTTATTTCTTATACGCTCTGAGCTTCGCTGGTGGCGCTCCTAGCGGATTACTAATTCAACTTTCACCGGTAATTTTTAAATTTATTATTTAATTGTTATCGCGTAACATTTACAACGCAAAAAATTAATCAAATTGTAATCGATTTTTTTAAGATTTTAATCATTTTGACGTTCTATTGATAAAATATGAATTTCTTACTTCGGATACTTTCACAATTATCGTGTAGATGGCGCTAAGATTTTTAGATTAAATTATAATTACATATTACGGAACATTAAAAAAACTTAAATTCAGTATTTAAAACGTAAGTATATTTAAGGTAAAAATATATACCACAGCTTTGACCAACAATATTTTTTATAATTAATGTTTTTAATTTTAATTTTACATTAATCACTTTGACATTTATGTCAAATTTCCGGTAAACGTTTACAGACTTGCCACTACTGGCGCTCGAGAATTTGTAAATATCCCCTCTACGTACGAGCTCACAGCGGATAGAACGAATATTAATCAGAATCATACTAAAGTTGTCATCACTAAATGACAACTAGTTGTCATACTAAACTGATAATATTGACCACTTAAAAGATTTTAACTGTTTTAACTTTTATCAACATTTTAAAAACTATGTGGTACGCATTATGTTCTTTGATAATAAGTAAATAAAATCATAGGCTGGCTTTTTAAAAAAAAAAAATAGTTACAAATGGAGAAAATTAGCATGTTGTGTGTGGCTGTATGGGAATTGCCTAGGCAAATTAAAAAAAAAGTAACTTACGCATTGATAATTCACCAATTGCATCTTCTATATCATAAAACGGTGGTTTATAAGCCACATACTCATGTAAATAATCTTCATCAACATCAGGAAAAATAGAAGTCAAATTTGAAAATAAACTATTTGACACATTGTCTACGTTTGGCATAGGTCCAGCGGCTCCGTCTCCAGATAGTAGATTTATCATATTTTCTATTTTTCCCTCAAACACATCATTAGGGTTTTCACGTTCAACAATTTCAATGATATTCTGTATCATGTGTTCATTTGTTCGAGGAAAGATTTCTCGGAGTATTTCGAGATAGGTTCTATTCATTGCAGCTGCAGCCATCTTGAATATATCTGTCTAAAACAAAAACTGCATGTAAGACATAAATAAAATAAAAATTTTTAGTAGGCGTACAATAAGTACAAGGTGAAATTGAATACCTACTTTGCCCTCTTATTCATACTGCATTAAGGACATGGGTACATAATTCGCAAATTTTTACGGCTATCCCTACTTTTTCTGTCTTTACATGGCAAATTATGTGTAGTAAAATTCACACTGTTATGGATATGTAAACATTACTAGAATGTCATTCTACTTGACAATGTCATCAATAACTTTAAAGAGATGGCTTTTTGAATGTTCTTGGATAACTGTTATTTGTATAATTGCAAATTATTAATTCAGTTAATAAATGTGATAATTTTTTCACTAACTATGTATGCAGTGATTGTAATAATTTATATGCACAACAAAAACTAATACTCAATCGAGAAAAGAGGAAAAGTGTTAAAGTGATTTTTTAATAATATATTGTTACTATGGAACGCTTAAAATTATTTTGAAGATCTTTAATAACCAAATACTTGAATCACAGAATATAATCCTGACGTATTCTCTGCTTGGATCTTCCATAAATAACAAACAATAAACAACTTTTTTTGACGTCTTAAATCAATTATTTATCAAATACATAATCAGTAGTAATTGCACAAGAGCTCTAAAATTATCGACTTTTTCCCGAGTGACACTTCGATAGTTTTAATTTCACGACCCGAAGGGGAGTGAAATTATGTCAAAGTGGCACGAGGGAAACAATTCGATAATAATTTTAGAGATCGAGTGCAATTTGCTGCGATTATTTCATGAATAAAACTGTTCAAAACCAAAATTTTATTGTAATTTATTTATGTAAGTACAAATTACTACAGTTAAACACACAGTTGTTTTAAATATTTGACGGTTGAAAGTCATCACTTTTATAACTTTTAAAACAGTAATTGTCATTAATGTCACTGAATGTATTTTTTCTTAGCAACGAAGGGCATGTGACGTAATATACTTGACAACGGGATATTATCAAAAATTATCGGATATAATATCACAAGAGAGTGAGAATAAATTGAAAATAATGCGACAGTTTTTCGAAAATTTGTTGTCTGGCAATAGACACGAGAGCCCGCAGGCGGCGGGTGTAATTTCCTCACCAAAATAATCTTTTGCCTGCGTTTATAAGGGTATGTCATAATCCCACAGGTATTTTCCTCACCAAGACCAAAATGGTTATTTCAGTTATTTCAGGTAGATTTTACTAAAAGGCATTCAATTGAATTATTTATTTATCTACTATTAAATTACCTATAATTATAGTAGGTACCTATAATTATAATAATTAATTAATTAATTATTATAGTATTTTATTTTTAGTCACAATTGGAATTTTGACAAAAATGGCATGTTTAATAGAAAATGATCGCGGTAAGGTAAACCTTACGCGGTATTGGTATTTGAAAATTTTATTTTTTATAAAGTGAAAGTTTTAAAAAGTGAAGAAGTGTTCTAGAGGATAAAACAACTTGTATTGCGAAATTTTTTACTATGGATCATTATTGATTGTCAGAAGTTAGATCGAGAAATTGTTTCTACTGTCTGAAACAATTACTACGATTGTTGTCAGTTACATAAGAAATAGTATATTAAGTATGGAGAACGGTAAGGGTTTTATACCGATCGAAGACAATTGTTTGGAGGAGGAGCGGAGCGACGACTCCAATTATTGTCTGAGATCGGTTACCCTTAACGTTCGACATGCTTATAACGTTTTTTGCACGATTTATACCATTATAAATTATAAAATTAAACATTTTCGTCATATTGACTAGTTTCATTCATTTTATCAAGATAGATACTTTGGTTGTTAGGTAGTAACTAGGGTGCATAACAACAATGGAGAATTGAGTTTTTATTTAGTTGTCAATAATTTTAAGTACAATTTTGAGTATTATAAATTAGACAAGGCGAAAACGGCGGGTTCGAAGGGAAAAATATTCCCATGAGATTTTTTTCCATAATCACATTGGTGGGACATCCCAGAATAAGGTTCAAGAAGTCGCCCACGTGAAAAGTGGGTCAATTTTTTTAACAGTTTTTTTTTAATCAAATTGCAAGGATCAATATTTTTGGCCCGAACAATTTTTTCTTTATTTTTTTGGACCATTCTGGACAAAAAAGGTCTCTTATAATTTTTCTCTGAAGTTGATCGTTTTCGACTTATAAGCAATTTAAAATTGAAAAAAACGAAAAATGGCGATTTTCAAGGCTTAATAACTCGGTTAAAATTTATTATTATGAAAGTCAATATATGACTAAATCAAAGTTTTCCCTACAAGATCCTTAAGAAATTTTTGTCATTATTTAATTACTAAGCTGTTATTTTTAAGTAAGAATAATAAGCGCCATGCACGTGTGCGGGGCTGTAAATGCTGAGTGCGAGAGAGAAGCCATTCCAGCAGTCCAATTGTGCATCTTACTCGCACTCACATTTACAGCAGCGTCAATACGATCTAACCACTCATTGTTATTAATTAAAAATAACAGCTTAGTAGTAAATTAATGACACAGATTTCTTCAGGATCATGTAACGGCGACTTTAAACTTTGATTTAGTCACTTTCTGACTTTCATAATAATAATTTTTGACCGAGTTATTAAGTCTTAAAAATTGCCACTTTCGCGTTTTTCAAATTTTAACTTGCTTATAACTCGAAAAATATCAACTTTAGAGAAAAATTATAAGAGACCTTTTTTGTCCAGAATGGCCCAAAGAACCTAAAAAAAATTAGTCCGGGCCAAAAATACTGATTTTTGCAATTTGATTAAAAAAAATTGTTAAAAAAAAATTGGCCCACTTTTCTCGTGGGCGACTTCTTGAACCTTATTCTGGGATGTCTCACGAATGTGATTATGCAAAAATATCTCATGGGAATATTTTTCCCAACGAACCCGCCGTTTCCGCCTTGTCTAAATTAAAATATGAGCGAAAGTGAATTTGAAGAAATTGAACGGGCTTGGGAAGAAGGGTGTTCCGCAATTATTCCCGAAAAATCCAAAATCCGTTATCAAAATACCTACCAAAGTTTTAAAAAATGGTGCGAAGGCAAGAATTTAAGAATCGAAGAAAAGACTTTATTGGCATATTTCGTTCAAAGACATATGCAGTTGAAAGCTCCTGGAAGCCTCTGGGCAGAATATTCAATGATTAAATCCACCGTTTTCTTTATGATGGCATTGATATTTCCAATTTTTCAACTTTGAGCGCGTATTTGAAGAGAAAAAATGTAGGCTATAGGCCTAAGAAAGCGAGCATTTTTACACGGGAGCAATTTGAAAAATTTCTGATGGAAGCACCGGATGAAGAATTTCTAGTTCACAAGGTAATATAAGCTAGTTTAGGTAAAAGAAATACTCTAATGAAGATTTTTTCATAATTTGTAGGTCGCAATGATATTGGAAATATCTGGTGCCTGTAGAAGAGAAGAATTATATAATATTACTATGAATCACATCCAACAAATTGTACCATAAGTTTCAATATTAATAAATAATTCGTTAGTTTTCTTTATTCTTTCAAAAAATAAATTAAAATTAAGAGATTTTTTAACTCGACGGTAAGTGAATTACTTACCATCGAGTTGGAGTACTTACCGTCGAGTTGGATTACTTACCGTCGAATTGCTAGTAAATGTCACCTACTGACGTAAAATCTGTCACGGCAAACAGTCAAAAATGATCAATCGTGCAAAAAAATATATAATTATCGACGAAAAATGATGCCTGGTCGACTTCCTTCCAATATTGATGAGGTTCAAGAATTTGTGATGGGGTGTGCTCAAAAAACAACCAAGAGGGAAAATTTTCTCTTTATAAACTGTGTCAAAAGTAGGATAATTGTATTTAGTTGTGAAACAAATATAAGACTTTTAGCCACATTGAATTTTATTATATGGATGGCACATTGCAATTATTCATTATCCATGGGCTAATTAATGGGAATTATATTTCTTTATTATACTGTTTACTGCCAAACAAAAAAACAGAAATTTACAACGATATTTTTTATTTGTTAAAATCAGAAATTTTTAAAGCTCTCAAAATTGAGTTTAATGCTAGTAAAATTTTTGAAGATTTTGAAAAGGAATGCAATCATTGAAATGTGTCCGAACACTGAAATCCATGGTTGTAAATTTCACCTACACTAAGCTTGTATAGAAATGTCTTGGTCTCTTGATTTAATATCAGAATATAAAAATGATTCTGAAAGAGGCAAGTGGCTCAAACATACTTTTGGCCTTATATATAAAACCAGAAGAAGTATCAGATTGTTTTGTGTTTGATTTAATGTCACGCAAACCCGGAAATGAAATTTAAGATAGATATGTTGATTATTTTAGTTGAAACATATATAGACGAAAATGCCATATTCTCCCCATATTTGTGGACAGAGGCAAATTCTTCTGTTATTCGTATTACGAATGCTTGCGAATCTTTTCATTCGCATTTTAATTTATCGTTTTGTAATACGCATCCATCCATATATATTTTCTTTGAAAAAATTAAAGAATTTCAGGTAGATACGTATGTTAAAATTTAAAGTTTGCATATTGCAAAACCCATGGACGTATAAATAAAGAGCCTATCAAAGATAAACAAGTTAAACTGAAATTGAAAAATGTAGTAAATTTATTAATAAGATATCAGTCTAATCAAATGACTAGAATTGATTTTGTAAAGTGTCTGTCTTATTATAATAAATATTAAATAATAATTTATACGTCTTGCATATTATCTATATTATAAACTATTATTATAATGTAAGGAAATTAATGTCTTGTATTCGGATTTCGGATGCTTTCATAATAGACATTCTTAAATTAAACCTATATTTTTGTTTTATTCCCTGAGTGAGTTGGTGAGGAAAATACCTACCGGATTAATAGGAACCTTTAAATTTGGTGAGGAAAATACCTGTCGGATTATATGTTTTTACTGGTTGGTGAGGAATTTACCTCCGCCCCCCGCAGGGCTCGAGTGGCTATTGCCCAATGACAACAAATTTGAGTAAAATTGAAGCATTATTTTCTTATTTATTCTTACTGTCGTGTGATATTCGTAAGATTATTTTTTAATACGTATATTATGGATATTTTCTTAAATGTGACAGTTGTCAAAACTAGGAAACTGGTTGCCATTAAACAGAAACAATCTACTTAAAAAAATTCTATCGGTAATTTTCTACAGTAGATAATTCTCAGTATAATTTTAATCTGATTGGACAGAATTAAACACGTGATCAGATATCTTACTATACGCTGTGAGCTCGTACGTAGAAGGGATATTTACAAATTCGCGAACGCCAGTAGTGGCAAGTCTGTAAACGTTTACCGGAAATTTGACATAAATGTCAAAGTGATTAATTTAAAATTAAAATTTAAATTTAAAAAATATTAGTTGGTCAAAGCTGTGGTATATATTTTTACCTTAAATATACTTACGTTTTAAATGCTGAATTTAAGTTTTTTTAATGTTCCGTAATATGTAATTATAAATTATTCTGCGCCATCTACACGATAATTGTGAAAGTATCCGAAGTAAGAAATTCATATTTTATCAATAGAACGTCAAAATGATTAGCAAAATCTTAAAAAAATCGATTACAATTTAATTACTTTTTTGCGTTGTAAATATTAACTGATAACAATTAAATAATAAATTTAAAACTTACCGGTGAAAGTTGAATTAGTAATCCGCCAGGAGCGACACCAGCGAAGCTCAGAGCGTATACGATCGGAAGTTAAAATCATCAAAAAATAATCTCTTTAATTTTTATTTCTGTAGCTTTCTATTGGTCAGAATCTCCTATGAATGAAATAATCAATATTATTTAATCAACAACTCAAAATATTCCCGGTGTCATGTCAAATATTTAAAATATTTAAAACTGTCACTGTCTATCATATTCTATTTGACTCAGTGCGTTGTATGACAAAGATAGCGAATGTTCGATTTGGAAAATATCACCACGGACATGGTGTCCATTTTTTTCGAATCTTGACAAAAGTAATAAACGTTTTTAAAAAATTTAAACGTAGAATGAAAGACTAAATTATTATCGAGGGCCGAAAGTCCCTTAGAATAAATAAAAAGTTTCTTTTGAATGAGATATTTGAAATTAAAAATCACACTACATTTTCTATTAGTTTTTCACCCCTGTAACTTATTAAAATAAACATCATAGAAGTTTTCAGGGACTTTCGGCCTTCGGCAATAATGTAATCTTTCATTCTGCGTTTAAATTTTTCAAAAATACTTATTAGTTTTCTCAGGATTCGAAAAAAATGAATCCCCATTTGAATAGCATTGCAGCCGAAAATACGTACCAATCCACTTAAGTTATAAATAGTTGGATAGATCGATACTTTATCGGCATTATTTTTATTTACTTTTAATAATCATTATTATTATTATAGTTCAAACATTAGTAAACATAAATATTGTGAATTCAGCACATACAACCCAAAATAATAACCACTATAAAAAACAGCAAAAAAATGAGCAATAGATCCCTGAGAAAGCCTCAACATTCATAATGACTAAGCATCTAAGAATGTGCACATATCCACTTTCATATTAATTATTTTTATCGTAAATAGCATGTTGCACTAATTTGATAATTCCATTCTTGATGTTTAGGTTGTGGATAATTTAAATATTTTGAATAATTTAATTAATTAAAAAATAAATTCGAAAAATTCCAGATATGCAAACATTCCTGGGATAACTAGCACAAAGTACAACGGAAAGATGCATGAACAATCATGAAAGAAACAGGCACAAAAAAGAAAAAAGTCAAAGAAGCATCCCTCATTCCACTTAATGAAGAAAAATGTGTAAAGTTTGTTTAGCAGTAAATGGTTGACTTCAATTAAAAGTATCCCGAATAAAGTATGTGCCTCCTAGTAGCAGGATACGGGCAACAATACATTGGCTTATAGGGCAGTCCTTACAGTACGGATCCTGGCCTATACAGAAAAATGTAGGCGGGTGTGGGGTAATACTGCACTTTGGTTGCATTGGCTAAACGTGCAGGGAAGGGTATGGTGCTGATAGAAAAGGCATTCAGGCATCAAATATCCAAAAAATCTTTTCAGGTCATAATAATGAAAAGACCTTCTCCAACGCAATAAAAACTTATACTGAAATGATGGCATCTCTTGAGGTAAAATATTCCGGAAGTAAAATGAACCTCCGTTCGGATCTCCGGCTGAGGACTATCTCAGGGGGAACACCATTACAGGTTAGAACAATCAGGATAGGGTCTTGGAATCTTGGTAGTCTTACAGGTAAGAGTCTGGAGTTAGTGGGTGCGCTCAAACGAAGAAGAGTTCAAATTGGTTGTATTCAAGAAACTAGGTGGAAAGGACAAAGGGCGAAAGAACTAGGTGAAGGATACAAAATTGTGGTATGTAGGGAGTAGTAAAAATAGAAATGGAGTTGCTATAATTGCTGATAGTGAAATGAAAGATAACGTAGTAGAAATTGTAAGAACGAGTGATAGAATGATGTCAGTGAAATTTGTAATTGATAAAGAGGTATTGAATGTTGTGTGTGTATGCTCCTCAAACAGGTCTGGGTGAGAATGAAAGAAGAGCTTTCTATGACCAATTAGGAGACGTACTGAGTGATATTCCAGCACAGGAGAAAGTTATAATAGGAGGTGATTTCAATGCACATGTGACACAATGCACAATGCACAAGCCAAGACAGGATGTGAAACAATACATGGGGGATTAGGCTTTGGAACTAGAAATGAAGCTGGAGATGACATGCTTGAATTAGCAACAGCATTGGATATGGCGATTGTTAACACATTCTTTAAAAAGAGAGAAACTCAACTTATTACCTACAAAAGTGGACAACATCAATCCCAAATAGACTACTTCATGATAAGGAAAGAACACATACGTGAATGCAAGGACTGCAAGGTAATAGTTAGTGAGACAGTAAGCCAACAACATAAGCTGCTTGTTCTGGACATCGAAGTAAAAAGCGAAACTAATCAAAAATATCGAAGAGGACCACAAAAAATCAAGTGGTGGATGCTAAAAGATGAGAAAGAAGGTCTATTCAGGGAAAGAATAGTAGAAAAAATATGTTGGAACATGAAAGGAAGCTCTACCACAATTTGGAGAAAAATGGCCAATATTATTAGACAAACGGCTATTGAAATACTTGGGAAAGCGTCAGGAAAGAAGTTTGAGGATAAAGAGACTTGATGGTGGTCAAATGAAGTACAAGGAAAAATAAAAGAGAAGGGAAAATTATATAAAAAGTGGCAAGAAACCAGATCGGACATAGATCTTCAAAACTATATGGTCGCCAAAAAGGAAGCGAAAGTAGCAGTAGCAAAAGCTAAAGCAGAAGCGTATTCAAACCTATACGATCAACTTGATCGGAAGGCGAAGCAAAGATATATAAAATAGTCAAACAGAGAGCAAAGAAAGCAAGAGATTTTAATCAGATTAGATATATCCGAGATGAAAATAATAAAACACTTATTCACGAAAAGGATCTCAAAAAGAGATGGAGAAAGTATTTTGACAGTTTATTAAATGAAGAATTTAACAGACAGCCTGTGGAGTTAACGGAGACAGTAACAACAATGGTTACCAGAATAACAAACGAGGAAGTGGCTCAAGCCCTTCAAAAAATAAAGAAAGGAAAAGCAGTCGGACCAGATGATATTCCTGGGGAAGTATGGAGAGCATTGGGAGAGACAGGAATAAGTTGGCTAGCAGGTCTATTTAATAGAATTATGGAAGTTGGACAAATGCCAGACGAATGGAGAAGCAGTATATTAGTACCTGTCAACAAAAACAAGTGAGACATACAACAATGTATAAACTACAGGGCTATAAAACTACTTAGCCACACCATGAAAATATATATATATAACCGAAATATCCGATAATCAATTTGGCTTTATGCAGGGCAGATCAACAACAGATGCAATTTTCATTGTAAGGCAACTGATGGAAAAATACAGGAATAAAGAGACCAACGCTCATATGGTATTCATTGATCTTGAGAAAGCATATGATACAGTTCCTCGAGAGATTCTGTGGTGGGCACTCAATAAGAAAGCAGTCCCTGGCGAATATGTAAAGATTGTGAAAGATATGTATGAGGGAGTAACGACTAGTGTTAGGACAGGTGTGGGACAGACTGATAAATTTCAGGTAAAAGTAGGATTGCACCAAGGCTCGGTGCTTAGTGCTTATTTATTCTCATTACTTTGGACCAGATAACAGCTAAACTACAGGGTAGCATTCCATGGTGCCTAATGTATGCTGATGATGTAGTGTTAATAGAAAATAGTGAAAGAGACTTAGAACAAAAACTGGAACAGTGGAGACAAGCTCTGGAGGAAAAAGGTTTAAAACTTAAAAGGACAATAACAGAGTATTTGGAATGTTCATTTAAAGATGGAGTTACTACAAATAAAATGGTATCTTTGGATTGTGAAATGATTGTGAAAAGCAATAGTTTTAAGTACCTAGGATCGGTATTACAGAGTAATGGAGAAATAGATGGAGATGCATGCAGTATAATTAGGGCTGGATGGATGAAGTGGAAAGAAGCGAGTGGTGTGTTGTGTGACAGAAAAATTTCAATGAAGCTGAAGGGAAAATTCTATCAAACAGCCATAAGACCGGCTATGATGTACAGAACTGAATGTTAGGCAGTAAAAAAGAAAGAGGAACAACGAATGCATGTGGCGGAAATGAGAATACTTAGATGGATGAGTGGAGTGACAAAGAAGGATAAAATTATAAATGAGTATATTAGGGGAAGTCTACGTGTGGCACCAATTGATGCCAAAATGAGAGAGCGTAGGTTAAGATGGTTTGGTTATGTTCAACGTCGAGACGTTAATCACCCAATACGAAGAATAGCTGAAGTGCAGATTCCTGGAAGCAGTAGGAGAGGAAGACCAAAGAAGACCTGGGGGAGACGATAAGGCAGGACATGTTGGTAAAGGGGATTAACATTGATATGACCCAAGATAGAATTGTGTGGAGAAATGCAATTAGGGAAGCCGACCCCGCATAGGGATAAGGCAAAGAGAATGATGTTTGACTTCAGTTAAAACATCCTGGGTTAACTGATAATAGTATTGAAGGCCCGGTTTCAGGTAAAATTTAAATATGTTTCACTTCCATATTTTAGGTAAAAAATTTGTGGATTCTTTGCTTTATTATAGGAGTACCGTCTAGTCAGTGTTAATTGTCAAAAGACCAACTCTGTCTACCTCCTTCGCTTATCGCTCCGGACCGGTCTTAACAATGGGCCAAGTCAGATAAATTTAATAATATTTACGACCGCACTAATTGTAGTCAACAGTGGGAATTGTAGTCATCAGTGGGAAGACCATGAAAACGATGGAACGACAACTTACTAGAGGCACATTGAAAAAACAGACAGAGTCATGTCTATACAAAAAGGAGAAGAAGAAGTCATCGACAATCTCATACACAACACATACAAGAACCCTCGACCATGTACCCACAAAAATTAAAAAAATTAATTTACACAATCACATCATGATACAGACTACATAAACAAATTAATACAAAATAAATAACACACAAAAACAGTTAGAATTTCATTAGAATTGCAGAGTTGAAATTTTCTCCTTTTGAAATTGGCTTAATACCTTTGAAATACAATTTCTGGATTTAAAAAACAAGGAGGTATGGCGCTCTAAATTCGATTGTGTTCTTTCTCTTTTCGGTTCTACATATCATCATCATTCTCTTTGCCTTATCCCTATGCGGGGTCGGCTTCTCTAATTGCATTTCTTCACACAATTCTATCTTGGGTCATATCAATGTTAATCCCCTTTACCAACATGTCCTGCCTTATCGTCTCCCCCAGGTCTTCTTTGGTCTTCCTCTCTTCTATTCTTCGTATTGGGTGATTAACGTCTCGACGTTGAACATGACCAAACCATCGTAACCTATGCTCTCTCATTTTGGCATCAATAGGGAACTTGCATAAAATTTTAAATTCGAAAAAAATGGTATAAATCACAACAGAACATAATTTAGAACCTGTATCAAAAATAAAAAAGTTTTGTTTGTCTTTCGTTTGGCCTCTAAAGACGACTAAAAATTCAACTTATACCAGCCACCCCAAAACGCGTCGTGACGTCACTGGGTTGTATGTTTACATTCTACACCAATTGTATATATAATAATTTTGAATTAGACATTATAAACGTCAGTAGAAAATACAGTTATGTGACGTTACAAATGATTTTGATCGTTTGAAATATTCACAGAAAATTTGTACTTTTACAAAATGGTTTTATTTTCAATAGTAAACCTTCTTTCCTTTCCTTCAAAAACTGTATCAAACTGCAATCTCAACAAACTGGTATATTTTATTAGTGACATACGATAAACGTCATGAGAATATAAATATTTTTCCTTTATTCCCCGACGACGATCTGGCTAAATACCCAAGTAGGTGGAGGCCAATAAACTAAAGAAGAAGAAGAAGAATATACGTAAATATAACCATAAACAGAACCACATAGTCAAACTCTGTGACGTCACGGGTCGCTTGAACTATTTTAAGATGAAGAAGACTTTAAATTTGTACTTCTAAGTTATTATGAGTTTTTGAAGCGAGAAATTTTGGAAATCTCATTTTTATACAAAACTGAACATTATTATGTAATAAAAAAATGTGCAAGTTCCCTATTGATGCCACACCTAGACTTCCCTTAATATACTCATTTCTAATTTTATCCTTCTTTGTCACTCCACTCATCCATCTAAGCATTCTCATTTCCGCCACATGCATTTGTTATTCAAAAACAATAAATGCTGTATAAAAGGTATATTTAAAAAACCCTCAAAAGGGCCACATCAATTCACATAACTAGTTTTCGACTGGTTTACCAGTCATCATCAGTGCTTACGTGCAATGTACATGTTAGCCACCAAAATGCTATTTTACAAAAATATGTGGGTCAAAGCCCATTTCAAGTAGTCCGTTAAGGAAACATAAGTATAAAAAGCTACCTTAAGCCTTGATGTTTAAAATATAATTTAATTTGCCCTAGGTAACATCTGAAATTTGGGTGTGACTTGTTCACATGTTGGAAGTTTGACGGCAAGTGACTTCCGTTTGACTTGCCGTCAAACTTCCAACATGTGAACAAGTCACACCCAAATTTCAGATATTACCTAGGGCAAATTAAATTATATTTTAAACATCAAGGCTTAAGGTAGCTTTTTAAACTTATGTGTCCTTAACGGACTACTTGAAATGGGCTTTGACCCACATATTTTTGTAAAATAGCATTTTGGTGGCTAACATGTACATTGCACGTAAGCACTGATGATGACTGGTAAACCAGTCGAAAACTAGTTATGTGAATTGATGTGGCCCTTTTGAGGGTTTTTTAAATATACCTTTTATACAGCATTTATTGTTTTTGTATCACATGGTATACAGCCAACTACAGGAAAACTTTTTTCCTTGTGGACATTTGTTATTCCTCTTTCTTTTTCACTGCCCAACATTCAGTTCTGTACATTATAGCCGGTCGTATTGCTGTTTATAGAATACTCCCTTCAGCTTCATTGGAATTTTTCTGTCACACAACACACCACTCGCTTCTTTCCACTTCATCTATCCAGCCCTAATTCTACTGCATGCATCTCCATCTATTTCTCCATTACTCTGTAACACCGATCCTAGGTACTTAAAACTATTGCTTTTCACAATCATTTCACCATCCAAAGATACCATTTTATTTGTATTAACTCCATCTTTAAATGAACATTGCAAATACTCTGTTTTTGTCCTACTAAGTTTTAAACCTTTTTCCTTCAGTGCTTGTCTCCACTGTTCCAGTTTTTGTTTTAAGTCTCTTTCACTATTTCCTATTAACACTACATTATCAGCATACATTAGGCGCCATGGAATGCTACCCTGTAGTTTCGCTGTTATCTGGTCCAAAACCAATGAGAATAAATAAGGACTAAGCAACGAGCCTTGGTGCAATCCTACTTTCACCTGAAATTTATCAATCTCTCCCACACATATCCTAACACTAGTCGTTACTCCCTCATACATATATCTCACAATCTTTACATAATCGCCAGGGACTCCTTTCTTATTGAGTGCCCACCACAGAATCTCTCGAGGAACTCTATCATATGCTTTCTCAAGATCAATGAATACCATATGAGCGTTGGTCTCTTTATTCCTGTATTTTTCCATCAGTTTGATGGAATGCAATGATGCAATGAAAATTGCATCTGTTGTTGATCTGCCCTGCATAAAGCCAAATTGATTATCGGATATTTCGGTTTCTTCACGTATCCGTCTATCAATTACTCTCTCCCATATTTTCATGGTGTGGCTAAGTAGTTTTATAGCCCTGTAGTTTGTACATTGTTGTATGTCTCCCTTGTTTTTGTAGACAGGTACTAATATACTGCTTCTCCATTCGTCTGGCATTTGTCCAACTTCCATAATTCTATTAAATAGACCTGCTAGCCAACTTATTATTCCTGTCTCTCCCAATGCTCTCCATACTTCAACAGGAATATCATCTGGTCCGACTGCTTTTCCTTTCTTTATTTTTAGGTTCGGTTCTACATATCAACATTAAAAAAATGGATTTTGCGCCAAAAATTTTATAAAAAATACAGTGTTGTAAGAAATAAAACCTTACAAAACGAAAGAAAATAGAAGTTTCTACGATGATTAGAAACGAAAATATCGCCAAAAAAACGAAAAAAACACGTTTTAATTTTTTGAGAGGTTATGGAGCGGTTTAAAAAAATTTTTGTCGAATACTTTTTGATGTAGAAAATATGTTTTTTTTTTATTTTTGGAATATCGCTGGGAGCATTTTTCACTATCTTTACCGACTAGAGACTAGACCCTTTAGTTTTATTTAGTGTAATAAAAGTTTGCTGAACAAGCAGATTTGGCTCCCATTTTTTTTTTAAATTGTTGTAATGTTCATATTTGGCTCTTTGGCTAAAAAGTTTGCCGACCACTGCCCTAGGGTAATATCACCTTCAAACAATTTTATCAACCACACATTACTGTGGCCTATAAGATATAGGCTAAGTATGTCACTTTTTAAAAAGAAATATATATCCTAAAAAACTAGGATATAAAATCTTTCCAGATTTTTTTTAGAATAATCTTTTTTGGGAACAAGTCCCGGAGTGGAAATTGAAGCATCAAACATTAATTAATTAAAGATGTAATTTTCATTGCCACAATTATTATGGCTCAATCCCATATACACATAATACTTAAATTAACTAATTTTGGAGTCAAAAATATCCCTTTGTCTTGGCAGGCTATTAGCACTCCGGACCAATTGTGTAGTCAGTTCATCGATACCATAATTAGTGTGGTAAAATGGCACTGAAAAGATTTCTGATTGTCTGTTGCTTCTACTAGGAACTTTAAGACTAACAAGTGATAACAATTGAGGACAATCTATAATAGCATTAATGACTTTGTGTACGAAACATAAATCTAACACAATCTCCTCCTTGACTCAAGTGTTAATAAATCAAGGATATCTCTTAATAATAACAGTAATTAAACTCAAAGGAGTGTTGATATAAGATCTTCTTCTTCTTTAGGTGCCATGTCTGTATTCAGACACTGGCGGCCATCATGTTTACAATTTCCTGAAATCTTTCTATATTATCACCTGCCATGTCAAATGATCCTTCTACTGTGAAACCACACCATTGTCTAATATTACATATTTATGAAAGTTTTTTTCAACCAATCCATCTCTTTCTTTCCACTTTATCTTGTGATTTTCCTTTTCCTTGAGATGAAGTAGAAGAAATAGACCAAGATGTAATGTAATGTTTATTGAGATGAAGATTTAAGATGAAGTAAATGGTATTTAGGTCCTCTAATAAAATTATATAGCCGAAGTATTCTGTTCTTCTCCTCTTTATGATGTTTATGATCAGACATTCTGAATTCATCATTTTGAGAAAATAATCTTCTTTGGAAGGGTGTGAAACCCACTATATTTTTAGAATCCGTTGATAACATCACAATTCAAATACTTTTTATTTGCTAAGTAGTGTGGTTTTTAATATGCATGTCTGAAAACCATATTAATAGGATAGACTACACATAACATTTCAGGACTTTCTTATGAACATACATTGACAGGTTTATGTTAGATAAATATTGTTTCCAGGTCATAAAAGCAATATAGACAAGGTGAAAACGGCGGGTCCGTTGGGAAAAATATTCCCATGAGATGTTTTTGTATACCTAATCACATTCGTGAGACATCCCAGAATAAGGTTCAAGAAGTCGCCCACGTGAAAAGTGGTTCAATTTTTTTTTAATCAAATTGCAAAAATCAATATTTTTGGATCGGACAAATTTTTTTTAGGTTCTTTGGACCATTCTGGACAAAAAAGGTCTCTTATAATTTTTCTCTAAAGTTGATCTTTTTCGAGTTATAAGCAATTTAAAATTTGAAAAACGCTTAAATCGCCCTTTTTAAAACTTAATAACTCGGTTAAAAATTATTATTATGAAAGTTAGAAAGTGACTAAATCAAAATTTAAAGCCTCCGCTACATGATCCTGACGAAATCTGTGTTTTATTACTAAGTTGTTATTTTTAATTAATAACAATGGGCGGTTAGATTGTATTGACGCGGCTGTAAATGTGAGTGCAAGTAAGATGCACAATTGGACTGCCGGAATGGCATCTCTCTCGCACTCAGTATTTAGGGCCGCCTGACACGTGCATGGCGCTCATTATTATTACTTAAAAATAACAACTTAGTAATACAATAATGACAAAAATTTCTTCAGGATCTTGTAGGGGGGGCATTAAACTTTGATTTAGTCACTTTCTGACATTCATAATAATAACTTTTTTCTACGACCGTTTAGTAATGTGCTCATTATTCGCTATTTTTAAATAGATAATAACACCTATTACTTTACCCGTGAGTAATAGTTCATTACTCACGGGCTGAAGTTACTCACGGGTCATTACTCACGGGCTGAAGTTAGGTTCAAGTGGCGAATATCACTTTTAATATTAGTCTTATATAAACTGCAAATAAAATTACTTACAATAAAATTACTTGTTTATTTAACAAAATAATTATTGTAATTATTTATATCAATAATTAACTTCGACAATTTTTTAAAGGATTTTTAACTGTAACAATGCGTCCGTATATTTTTTACTTTTATACTTTGTTTACTATTATGAATTTTGACGTTTACCATTCTCAATGACAGTGACGTTAGCGTATTTGCTGTGTTTATTGGAATTTAAAACTTATATTGTGTTTATTTTTTAAAGTTATCTTCTGATATATATTTTAAGTATAATATATTATTTATATAGTAATATTCTTATATTATATATAGTTAAATATAAATGTGCATTATAACTTTTTAAATACGTCCACCGACAATAGCCATTTCCTGTTTATTACAGTGACAGGAGGTACAAATTTATACTCGTAATTTTTCGGAAATGAATATAACATGAATTGACTATTTATTTCTTGTTGTGTCTTTTACAATAGGTACATATAAAGACAGCATTGCTAATTAATAGTAAGCAACCAATTAGGTATTCAGCCGTGTAGTACTGGTAAACAAAATTTATTTTTTAAATTATAATTTTAATCTCGAATAGTTAATAATTATATTTATTTACTAATTAAAATAAAGAAGGTCGTAGAAAAAGTATAGTATTCTACTTGCATGTAATGGCTATTACTCACTCTGATGAATTACGACACTCGCCTACGGCTCGTGTCGCAAACTTCATCATCGTGAGTAATAGCCATCATTACATGCTCGTTGAATAATATACTATTAACCGAGTTATTAAGCCTTGAAAATCGACATTTTTCGTTTTTTTCAATTTTAAATTGCTTATAACTCGAAAATGATCAACTTTAGAGAAAACTTATAACAGACCTTTTTTATCCAGAATGGTCCAAAAAACCTACAAAAAAATTGTCCGCGCCAAAAATATTGATTTTTGCAATTTGAATAAAAAAAATTGTTAAAAAAAATTTGGACCACTTTTCACGTGGGCGACTTCTTGAACCTTATTCTGGGATGTCTCACGAATGTGATCATGCAAAAAAATCTCATGGAAATATTTTTCCCAACGAACCCGCCGTTTTCGCCTTGTCTAATATGTTCCAGGTCATAAAAGCAATAAAATCACAACATTGCTAAACGCAAAATGTGAGATAAAGGAAATAACCAAGCTAAACAAAAGAATGTGTAAAGTGGAATTATGTTCATCCAAAGATAAGGCAGAAATAATGAAAAACAAGAAATTGCTAAGACATATTAAAGAAACAAAGATTTTTATAGATGATGACTACACAACCCAAGAAAGGGACGTACAAAGACAATTAAGAGAAGTTGCAAAACAACAAAGAGCACAAGGAAAATTCGTCAAAGTCAGATATCAAAAGATCATTGTAAATGATGAAATATGGAAATGGGATAAGGTAACCTGCTCGATTAAAAAGGAAAGCAATGATACAAATTCAAAAAACTAATGATAAAAAAGGTACCTGATAAGAAGACAAATTTGGCAACGAAAAAATGTAGAAAACGAAAATAAGAAAATTAATGAAAAAACATCAGTTATATGGAAAATAGCAGCATGGAATGTCAGAGGAATAAGTGGTAAAGAATTGGAATTAATAGAAAATCTTTGTAACACTGATTACAGTGCAGTAGCCATCGCAGAGACAAAGAAAGGCACCGGTACTCAAATAATAGGAGATGGTAATATGCTAATTTTTGGAGGAGTAAAGGAAACGGAATGGGCTTGTGCAGGAGTAGCTTGTTTGATACCCAAAAACAAAATAAAAATGATAAGAAATTGGGAGTTTATTAATGAAAGATTGCTGAAGGTATCAATGAGCTGCAATAAAAATGAAGTGGAACATTAATTATAGTATACGCACCAGGCGAAAATGATAATGTCGAAAATAAACATAAATTTTGGGACCAACTGTAACAAGCAATTGAGGATTATGAGGGATCACTTATAATATTGGGCGATTTTAATTCCAGAGTGGGAAATGAAATCAAAAAATGGCAAGGAACTATTGGAAAACATGGAGGAACAACAATAAATACAAATGAGAGAAGATAATTAGAATTCTGCATTGATAACGACCTAATCATCACGAACACTTTCTTCGAACATAAAGAAATACATAAAATAACCAGAGAGGTTCCCCAACGCAATGAAAAATCAATAATAGACTATATCATAGTTTCTCGGGAAACAGGAACTAGAATCAAAGATGTTAGAGTAAAGAGAAGCTTCGAAATAAGTAGTGATCATTATTTACTAGAAGGAAAAATTAAAATAAGTAGAAACGAAGTTGATAAGACTCAGGAACCTACAAGAAACTACAGCGGAAGAATTAGGACATACAAACTAAGGGATATCGAAACCAGGAATATGTATGTAAAAGAAACAGAAAAAGAGTTTGAACAGATTGATAAAAGTGAACATATATAAACAATGTGGAAGTTAAATGGACTAGATTTAAAGAAATACTCTTGACAACGGCAGAAAACGTTTGTGGATTTACAAGAAGAAACAACAATAAAAAACAGACGAGTTGGGTGGAATGCAGATATTAAAAAACAAGTGAAAGAGAAGAAACGTTTATGGAAAATGTATCTACACAACCGAAATCAGTTGGTCTACGATAAATATAAAGACCAAAGAAACAAAGTTAAAACAATGGTTAAACAATAAAAACAAAATGCATGGAAGATTTTGGGAAAAGTATGGAAGAAAATAGAACCCATAATAATAAATTATTTTACCGAGTCCTAAAAAATATGAGAAAGGAACCACACATGAAGCTTCAGCAGGTTAAAGATCGGAATGGGAATATAATAACTGAAGAAGACCACATTATAGAAAGATGGAAAGAATATTTTATGGAACTTTTAAGCAAAGACAAGACAACAGCAGACAGTAAAACAGTAACGTTAAACAATACAACCACAGAAGAACAAGATGTAATTGGGGACAATAAAATACAAATGAATGAAGTGGAAGATGCCTTAACACAACTAAAAATAGGCAAAGCTGCAGGTATAGATGGATTAGATGCCGAGTTGTTGAAATATCTGGAAGAATTGGGCAAAAAGGAATGTTATGAACTGTTAAACCTAACATGGAAAACTAAAAAAATACCGAGTGACTGGAACACGGCTATAATATTGCCTATACACAAAAATGGATATTCGAGAGAATGTGGAAATTACAGAGGCATATCGCTGCTCTGTTCAACATTAAAAGTCTACGGAATTATCCTAGAACGGAAGCTCCGGAATATAGTCGAGCCTAGATTAGCAGATATTCAAAGTGGGTTTAGGCCAGCACATAGCGTCCAGAACCATATCTTCACTCTACAGCAGATCATCGAAAAAGCCATACTAAAAGATGAAACGGTATATTTAGGATTCCTAGATATGAAAAAAGCTTTTAAAATGGTGAGCAGGGAGGGAATATGGCAAAGCTTGACAAATAAGGAAGTGGATATGGAACTGATAACCACAATCCAGAGTTTGTATTGCAATACCATAAATCAGGTAAGAACAGGCAATCTTATTTCCAGCAAATTTACTAATAACGACGGAGTCAGACAAGGAGGGGTATTGAGCCCCCTACTGTTTATCTGTGTAATAGACGAAGTAATTAAAAAATGCTGGCCAAAAACAAAAAAATATACCATAGGATACAGAAACCTACAACAAATAAAAATCGAAGCCTGTGTATTTGCAGATGATATTGTTGTTGTGGCAAGAACTGAAAGAGCTCTGAAGGAGAACATAAGAATCTGGGAGGCAGAATTAAAAAATTACAATCTAATAATTAATATGGAAAAAACAAAATTAATGACAATATTAAAGAAAGATGTTAACTTAAAATATTGAAATCCAAGGCAAAAAAATAGAACAGGTAGATACATTTAAATACCTTGGAATAATTTTAAATAAGAAGGGGACACAAGAAGACGAAATTGGAAATAGGATAAAAGCAGCCACAAAAACATATCATTCGCTGTATAAAAACTTCTTAAATAAAAAAGAAATAACTAAGAAAACCAAAATGATAATATAATTTAAAACAATTTACGTACCTATCACTACATATGGAGCAGAGAATTGGGTATTGAACAACAAACAAGAAAAGAGATTGCAAGCAGCGGAAATGGGGTGTTTAAGAAAAGTCGTGGGAGCTAGGAGAATCGGTAAAAGACGTAGCGAAGATATTAGAAGAGAATTCAAAGTAAAATCATTAAAGGAAAAAATTCATGAAAAGAAATTAAAATGGACTGGGTACTTATTTAGAATGAACGACGGCAGACAGGTTAAAATGACATGGGAAGCGAGGCCGATAGGGAAAACAGGAGAGGCTGACCAAGGAAAACGTGTGATGGAAATATTGCAGAATAGAGGAAAATCGTGGCAGGAAGCCAAAGAATTAGCTAGGGACCAAAAAAAGTGGCGTAAGTTCGCAGAGAATAACGAGTAAAGAAGACACCTCGACACCTTACGGTATAAGACGATCATCGATTATGTATGTAAAAGCAATATGTGATATTTCTATTTTGGTTAGTATCTCTTCATCAGTCACAAATTACATTCAACCAGCTGCCAAGGTATTTAAAATGGTTTACACATCCTATCTCCTCTCCATTAAGAGAAAGCAGACCCATGTTGTCTTTAACATTTTAAGGCCTCTCCAATAACTTGCTTCACTGACTACATTTACTAATGTCTGCAGATCTTATAAATTGTCTAAAAGAACAGCTGTATCGTCAGCTTATTTGATATTGTGGATTACTTCTCCGCCTAGTCTTATTCTCTCTTGTTAGTAAATTATTTGAGTATTTGCACTACACGTAGAAACATTACACAAAGTATTGTTTATTATTTAACATTGTTTATCATTAATTAATATGAAATAGAGTTAAAATAAAATGGATATTTTAAAACCATACTTCCCTATTTTCGTTACCTATTAAGACTATAATCCATTTTATTCAAAAAAACTTCTTTCTATACTATCCATGTTGTTAAATTTTTTTTGTAAAATATTTGTATTATTTTGATTTTTTAATTTTAATCAACCTACTGTAGATACACCACTGTTAACGTCACTTTGTCGTAAAAGGTGGGTTTAAACGAGGTACAAATTTAAAAAATTGGCTCCTAGATACGTAAGCTTGTAAACTATTCAATGATCGTAACTGTACTTACTTTTTAACCCTTAACTACAGATATTCCATTATTACCACGTAACAACAGATCCCCAGTATTTTTTACCAGTCGTTATAAAATAGAGTCAAAATAATAAAGTTAATAATAAAAAACAAAAAAATTATGCGTTATGTGTCTTTCTGGAGTCTATAGATATGGGAAAAATGGTAAAATGAGTGGATGTTAATAATGTAATACAAGATTTTTACAGAGACACATGAACTTGGAAGTGGTGAGGTTACCACGAAATCCGCATTTTGGGAATAGCCACCGGTAAAAAACAATGGATCTCTGTAGTTAAGGGTTAAGAAAATCAATTTTGAATGTTCCTGTAGCCTGTAGCACAGAAATCGATTTTGAAGCTCCTATAGCACAGCGCTATAGCGCGGTTTTGAAATGTCATTTATACCACACCAAACGTGTTAGAACATGCAATGTCTGTGCAGGATGATAGACTGTTAGGAGGTCATCAAGGCACAGTGCATAACTCAATAACAGAAAAAAATGGACATACAATAAGTGTTCTAGGCGTTCAAGAAGTAGTGAGATGGACAAGAGCATGACTACACATATGGGGAGACCACACATAGATTGAATGGACCCTGAACGTATGGTGAAATGGGTGAAGACACAGAAGCCCAACACCAAGCAACCCATAGGAAGACCCAAAAAATGATGGTACGAGAGCTGAAGCTCTGGTTCATAGCAGAGACTGTAACAGAAGTAACAGGACATAGTGCTAATGAAAGAAGAAGAAGAAGAAGGCAATAAGTGTGCTTTAAGCCATAGATATTACACATATGGTCAATCACATGAAATGGAAAAGTAGCAAATAGAAAAAAAAAATTAGCAACACAGTCACTGTACTCAGCTACTGTAAGAGCCACGTGTGACCCACCTAATATCCACCTGCAACCAACTGGTTGGGAACCTCTGCTCTAACATCATTCTACCGTGTAGCATTGTTATTTTCATAATTTCTTCAATACCGACTTAAATACTTGTCAGAATATGCAGCAAGGAAATGTCACACCACAACCCACCACACCGCTAGCATTAGTCAGTTATCATTTTTGATGCTGGACATTTTTTCCCAATTTCACTGGTTTTTTATTTTTTACTTTGATTACTGTGTTAAAATTTGTTATAAATACTAATATAGAACTAATTGGGGGGACAGCCTGTTCGGATTCCGAAAAGTTCAGATTATCCGACAGTTAACTTATAATAACTCAAAGCTTTCGTTATCGTTAATTTTGAGCCGCTGCACCTGTGTCACTCTCTCCCTCTCCCACCCATCTCAGATTAATGTCACTGTTAACGGTCATTGGCAAATCTAAAAAACCAAGAGCTTTGAATAACATAAACGCTTTGCCTGTTTATTATAGGGCCCAAAGGAAATCATGGATGAATAATACACTTTTTAAGGAATGGTTTTAAAAAAAAGTTGTTCCATCCGTTTCAAAATTCAATAAGAAAGTGGGGCTTCCCAAAAGAGCCCTACTTTTCTTAGACAATGCTACATCACATTCTGAAATAAAGGGAGCTTATGTGTTATGAAATTAAAGCTGTTTTTCTACCACCAAATGTGAGCCCGTTATTGCAACCCATGGACCAGGGTGTTCTGCAGTTTATAAAACTGTACTATAGAAAAAATTTGGTACGGACTGTATTGAAAGGTGAGGAGAGTTCATTACTGACAACCTGAAAAAAAAATCACCATAAAAGATGTCATTTAGTTGGTGGCTGAGGCCTGGGACAACTGCTCTGAGACTTTAATTAGAAAATCATGGAAGAAGTTGTGGCCAGATTTATAATTTGAAGAAGGTTCATTTTTCCAATCTCCATTATTAGATAATCTCGTAGAAGTCATACAACAACTTGCAGGATGTGAAAACAAAGAAGAAAGTGCAATTACAGAATGGATTAACGCTGGTGACAATTGGTGACCAAGAATTTACAGATGAAGACATTGTATTGGTTCAACCTAAGGAAACCCTAATGAAAATGAAGAAAGGGTGAAAGAAGTTTTTAGCCAGATCGAGTGACACACGCAGATGCTACTAAAGCTCTGGATGTGTCTCTACGTCACGTGAAGCAGAACACTGCTGCATCACTGGTCGATGTAATGTTCATGCGTAAATAGTTCAACATCGCTGCGTCAAGTCGCTACATCTCCATTCATCAGAAGAAAGTGACCGTCTTCTTTAAGAATGTGCTTTAGGGCTGCAAACAATCTCGTAAGAGTGAGGGCAAGGTTTTTTGACTTAAGTTGACTACAAGAGAACCGTCTGATGTCTACTACTACGTATAAAAAACATATTCATTTAAGACACTTTAAATGCCAAAGTCCTATTAATCCTACATTGTTCATTTCTGTAGGTTTACTCTGTATGATAAACATCTTTTTAAGTTTTTGTCTTTAATTTTTTAATTTTTATCACTTTCTGTTGGTTCGGATTTGCCGAACGTTCGGATTAGCTGGGTTCTACTGTATGTGTAGTTATGAAGAAGAGTTGATTGAAAAGAGCTGAAGGTGAGGTTGCTAAGATTGTGGGAAGAGGTACAAAGCGATGAAGATGAGCTTATTTCTGATTCCAAAAAGTGCTTGAGAAACCAGACTGCAGATTATAATGACCCTTTGTCTAAACATCAGGAAATGCAAGGTAGATGTGTGGTGTGTTGGAGAACAAGAGGCAGAAAAGTCGCTACATGTGTTACGATTGCAATCATTTTTGTTTGTTTCCAATGCCCCACCACACCACTACACAAAAACAAAAACTGTGAAGCAGATGAGGGAATTAACTTATAAAGGAAAGGTTCTGTTGTTTTGAATACAGGGAGATCCTTTTTCTACTGTTAGTGTGTTACTAATTTTTGGACCACCCAGGTTGAGCGTACTTAGGAAATAAATTTAATGAAAAAGAACTGAAATCATATAGCAAGGGAATAGCAAATACATATTGCGGTTTAAACAGAGTACAAGAGGTTGTAAAGATAGATGTACAACAGATTAAAAACATATTATTTTCACCTTATGGCATATATACAAATATATTTTTAACTTCCAATATTTAATCATATCATAACTGATAAAAGTGAGATAATAATATTTTGGATCTAAATAAATAAAATAATCATTGGAATTATAATAATAATAGAATAACTAATTGGTGAACTTACCTATTATATTTAAGATCCTAATTGATCCACACCTACTTATTTTTAATACAATGGCAATGGATTTAAGAAAAAAATTAATACAGGTTTGGTAGGGCAACTTTATGTAGGTCAGCCAGTATGGGAACTACCGAGATCTGCTGAGAGATAATTTATTAAAGAAATCACATCATCACTATGGAAACCCCATGTAGTACATTGATTCACGAAAATCTAAATTGTAATTATACCTAATCATCAATGTAATCACTTTCCGGCTGAGGAACATAAATATTGACGGTCGATTAATATTACTTGAAATTCCTATCAAAAATAAACAATGAAATGAATGAACAATTGATTTCCTTGTCTAAATCCTAATCTAATCATGTTATCCTCGTCTGGGATCGGGATCTTATTTGACAGAAGGAAATGACAGTTGACATGGCGGTAATATTAGTAAAATTGTATGGTTCTGTAAGGAGAGATACTTCAAAATGGAATTAAACCGCAATTAACTATAATAAAAACTATAATAAAATTACAAAAAAATTGTATATGTCTTACCTTATACCCTTATTGATCGTATTTTAACCATAGTAAGTAAATGCTCGTGTTCGTTGTTCGTTAACTTTGTTCAATGTTTTGAAATTTTAAAAATGGCACCTACAGTGTTGCCAGTATCAGAATAATGTTCTAATGCACTCCTTCATAGTATGTAAAAACTTTTGCCTGACTGGTAGTAAAAAATAAATCATAGTACAAAAATGAAATTATACTGAATGCAGAAATAGGACCTGCATTCATAGTGTGTTCAAACACACATTTTATAATTACTACTTACTATTCATGAATAATTACTATAAGCATGTGATACTAAAATTGTAAAAGATAAGGATTTTTTCATAAAAGCCATTGTTTGATCAAAGGACAACTATAATTGAATTTTAAAATGCCGTCTGCAAATTGTTGTTTGCATTTGTTTTTATCAGTTATTTTAATTAGATGTGTACACAATAATTACACTTATCCATTTAACGTTGTTGCACTAGTAATTGATTTAAAAAAAATCTACAGGAATGGAATAACTATAGAAAAAATACCTACACTTTAAATTTTTATACAGAAAAAACTACGGGAAGAATAATGACACGTGTAAAAATTGCACAAGTCTGTAGTGGCGCACACCCAGGGGGTTTTGGGGGTTAAACCCCCCTCAGGGCATATTTATAAAAAGTGATGAGCGCGCTAATAACCGGCAAAATAGCTCAAAAGATGGAAAACATAATAAATTTGTTAAACAAAAAGAGATGAAACTAGTGGAGGTGGAAATTATCGTTATAAACGTATAAATTAACATTATTACATAATTTCCCACCTTTAGACGTCTGTGACGGGAGTATTTTATAAAATTCTACTGTCACAGTCACAGTTGTCATACTCCTCTGAAACGTCTAAACAGTGGCGACACGTGACTTTTTCTAAAGTGTTACCAAACTCAGATGTAAATAATCTTGTTTAAAAGAACCTCGCAAATATAAGCTTTTGTTTATTTTATCTGGAAAAATGTTAATAACAGAATCGTAGAAAAAGGGTTCTGTCATTAATCCTTTTAAAAAGCGTTACTCAATGAAAATAAAAGAAAATGACGACATTCGATCTTGCAATATATTTCTTTAAAGTACGAGCCTGGGTTGATATAATATCTAATTAATACAACAGTAATTTGGAATTACTACCCGTTTATTTAAACGTAGGTACATATTACGTAAATATAACTAATTACATGTAAACAACAAATGCATGAGGACGCCAAGCCAATAGGTGCGTTCGCGGGTACAGTTGACAAATTGTCGCCGACAATTTCTAACCTCACTTAATATAAATAATACCGTTAATAGATAAATATACAAGGTATATTTACTTTTAATTAATATTAATAACTAATTATTAAATTATACTATGTAAATATACCTTGTATATCTATCTATTAACGATATTATTTATATCATTTTAAAGTGCGCATGCGTCTTGCTGCTAATTTGTCGCCGACTAGTCGCCGACAGGCACCCGCGAACGCACTTATTATGAACGTAGTTGGCGCATGCGTGTAAATAATTCTTCGTTGCGCGCGCACCACGCAGTTGATAGTCCGAGAGCTGGATACATTACACTCCTCCCTCCTAGATGAATTTACTCATCATAGTCCTCCAAATACTTTGGAGGTTTTCTTATTCGAGCGGGTGGCTTCTTGACTTCAGAGACCTGCTCTCCAAGTTCTGGTTCTGGATCTACCAAATCGTTAGCATGCGGGAAAAGCTGTTGCGGAGTTTCGCGTATTCCCGTTTCCATCGAGGTTGACGGTGTAACTTTGTCTGTGTTTTCCTGGTCACATACACGAGTTCTTATTTGGTCAGAATGACGACGTAAAATTTTACCATCAGGTGTTTGAACTTTGTAGCTTAATGGTCCGGTGGTTTCAATTATTTTGGAAGGAAGCCACTTTTGACCAGGAGTAAATGACCTTGCAAATACAGTCTCGTTTTCGTGAAAAACTCTGGGCCCTGCTTCCTTAGGATATTTGATCTCTTGTTTGGATAGCATCTCTTTCCTAAAATCAGGCTGTAGACGATCAAAAAGTGAGCCTAACTTCCGCCCCATTAATATTTCGGATGGGCATCTCCCTGTCGCACAATGGGGTGTAATGTGCTGAGTAAGGGGATATCTGTGCAATGCTACTTGTATGTTGGTTTGTTCATTGCTATCTGTCATTTTCTTAAGTGCATTTTTTACATTTTGTACCATGCGCTCCGCTTGCCCAGTACTACTTGGATGGTACGGTGCAACTAATGCTTGTCTAATAAGGTTTTTCTTTAAAAAATCTTGGAACTCAGCCGACGTAAAACTAGATCCGTTATCCGATACGACAACATCTGGAATGCCATGAGTGGCAAATAAACCGCGTAAAATGTCTATAGTCACAGCACTAGAGGTATTTGGAACGATTTTTACCTCCAACCACTTTGAATATGAGTCTATGATTATCAGAAACGTTTTCCCTTTAAATGGACCGGCAAAATCGAGGTGTATCCTTGTCCATGGAGCTCTGGCCCACTCCCAAGGATGGATTGGAGCCTTTTTTGGCATATTTCTAGACTCCTGGCAGTCGCTGCATGTATTTACTAGGTGTTCAATTTGCTTGTCGAGATTTGGCCAGCAAACATATGAGCCTGTCAGTGACTTCATTTTTACGATTCCAGGGTGTGCTGAGTGTAGCAAATTCAGTATTGTTTTCCTCCCTCCAAGTGGAACTATTACCCTCGTACCCCATAACAGGCAGTCTTGATAACAGCTAATTTCGTGTTTACGTTGTAGATAAGTAGTATATTCGTCTGAAAATTTAATTTTCTCCTGAGGCCAGTCTTTCTATGCCCACTGCAAAACTTTAGATAGCACTGGGTCTTTCTTAGTTTCATTAGCGATGTCTTTGGCACAGATTAGTTTTTCTGGGATGTTCTCGAGCATCAAAAAGTCATCTGAGTTTGGCGGTTCTGGCGCATTTACCTTTTGTGGCAACCTGCTAAGAGCATCTGCATTCTGAATTTTTGCACCCGGTATGTAGCATAATTCGTAATCATACGCAGATAACATAAGGGCCCATCTAAGCATTCTGGGTGACAGTATCTCTGGGACACCTTTTTTTGGATTAAAAATACCCAGCAATGGTTTATGGTCCGTTTTTATGCTTATTCTCCTGCCATATACATATTCATGGAATTTTTTAACGCCCGATATTATGGCCAGTGCTTCTTTGTCGATTTGGGCGAAGTCTCGTTCCGCAGACGATAGAGTACGACTATGGTACGCCACTGGATATTCGCGTCCCTCATCATCGCGCTGGCTAAGCACACAACCTACCCCGTAAGGGCTAGCATCACACGTCAAAAATAAATCCTTCCGTTCACTGTAATGTCCCAACACCGGTTCTTTTGCCAAAATGTCTTTTAAGAATTCAAAAGCTTTTTGTTCCTTGAAACGCCACTGCCAAGGAACGTCCTTTCGGAGCAGTGCATGTAACGGATTTGCAATAGTTGCCTTGTCTTTTAGGAAAGCATGATAAAAATTTAAAAGTCCAAGAAAAGCTTGTAATTCGGTTTTATTAGTCGGAGCAGGCGCATTGGTGATGGCCGCGATTTTGTCTTTAGTGGGACGTAAACCGTCTTCACTAATTTGAAACCCGAGAAATTCTATTGTCATTGTTCGAAAAACACACTTTTCCTTACTTAAAATACTTAAAAGTTACCGAACTGTAAACGATTGCATTTAAAAGCTCCCTTATGCGTAATAATTGTCTGTGCCTCCGCAGCTTCGCAGTTGACACTTAACTTCAGATAAGCTTGCGCCATGTCCAGTTTTGCAAAAACTTTACCGCCCGCGAGAGTGGATAAAATGTTCTGTACCGCTGGCACTGAATAAGGTTCTGAATTTAGCGCTAAGTTCAATGTCGATTTGTAATCGCCGCAGATCCGAACCTCTCCGTTTTCTTTGCAAACGGTCACAATTGGGGTGCACCATTTTGGGTGTGTAATCGGCTCTAAAACACCCTGCGTTATAAGCCTGTCCAACTCAGCTTCAATCTTGTCTTTTAGTGCAAAAGGGAACCTTACACACGCTTTTAGCATAATTGGCCTTACATTTTTGTCTAACGAAAAACTTACTGGGGGACCCCGGTTAGATCCCAAATTCGTGTTAAATACATCTGAGTATTCTTCTGGATAATTAATAATGGAATAAATCTGACTTGCCCCTGCTATGGTTAATCACAACCTCTCAAACCAGTTTCTACCCAGAAGGCTGGCGCGGTTTCCTTCCGTGACTATAAGTGGAAGCTTGGCTGACCGTTGACCCCTTTGCACCTCCACTAGACACTCACCCAGTATGGGTATCACTGTATTTTGATAATCGCGTAGAATAACACTGGATTGATTTAATTTAGGTAGATTTTCACTAAAAATTTTATGGTAGGTCGATTTGCTAATCACTGAGAAACTTGCGCCCGAATCAACCTCCATTTTCACCCTTTTGTTATTGAGTAGCACGTCTACTAAATATTTACCGGTAATGCCATCAGACGTCACGTTAAATAACGAAAAATTATAGTCGCTACTTGGATAACAAACACTGTGAGTATTTCCTGAAACCGGCTCGGTATTTGATGTCGATTCCTCGGTAGTCTGATGCACTTTGCGTCTTTGATTTTGGTCTTTCTTTTTACCAAAACAAGCTATTTCAATGTGTCCAATTTTCCTGCAAAATGTACAGGTTGATTTAATGTGTTCACAATGTTCAGGAGAATGTTCCTTTTCGCACCGAAAACACTTTTTCCGTTCGCGATCAGCTGATTTTTGTTTTGATTGTCCTGGCTGATTTCTACGAAGACTTACTGATATAATATCTAATTAATATCTAATTAATACAACAGTAATTTGGAATTACTACCCGTTTATTTAAACGTAGGTACATATTACGTACGTATAATTAATTACATGTAAACAACAAATGCATGAGGACGCCATGCCAATATCATAGGTAAGGTATATATAAGTAGGAAATAAGTATATAAGTACATATATAATATATTATAAGTAGTGGCCAATATGAAAGTAGTTCGCGCATGCGTGTAAATAATTCTTCGTTGCGCGCGCACCACGCAGTTGATAGTCCGAGAGCTGGATACATTACAATTTCCTTGGCATGTTTTAATCCGTTTCATTGCTAAAAAACTTCTTTCAACGGATGCACTTGTAGCCGGAATTATAAAAATAGGTTTGCCAATTTAAAGGGTTCCTGAAATGCATTATCAAGTTCTGAAGACGTTAAATATTGATACAATTCTTGTACATTTTTTAAAACATAATCTAGATCATTATAAAGAACTGTCAATTCTGTTTTTTAACTTTACTGTGTCAAATTTTTGTCCATATAGCTGTACAAATTGATAAAAATTTTTATCTGAAAATTTTTTGCTTTAAATTAGAAAACCTATTTTTAAGTTGGATAATCATAGTGTCAAAAATTTCAAAAAAAAGTCGTCAACGACACGCATCCATGTTTAATTGCACGCACACTGTAATAGGTAAGTAAAATTAACCATTGTAACCATTCCAAAAAATGGTAACAAGAATACTAATATCCACAGCGCGCTTACGCCTGCGCCTTTCAAAATTTTCAAACACGATCCGTCTCCGACCGTCCTACCGATAGCCGATAGACCTTCATTTGTATCCACATTTAAAAGTGGTAATATTAACCTGCAACCGAGTCGCACAAATTCGCCGATATTTTCGTGCGTCTAGTTGGCTTTTTAGTGAATTACTATTAACCCTCATATTTCTATTGAAAAAAAAGGAATTATTTCACAGTAGTCATAAAATATTTATTTGCAAGATTTTTAACTGTTACCAATGGTAACAGTGGTTACATGGACGTTTCGCCAGTGCGTATAAAGATGGGAAAATATATATGTTGTAATGTTAATTTATACGTTTATAACGATAATTTCCACCTCCACTAGTCTTATCTCTTTTTGTTTCGCAATGTATTAGGTAGGTATGTTTTCCATCTTTTGAGCTATTTTGCCGGTTATTAGTTATTAGTGCGCTCATCACTCATCACTGTATAAAAAATAGTAGGAAAATGTCAGGGGCGACGCGTGACTTTTTCTAAAGTGTTACCAAACCCAGATGTAAAAAATATTTTTTAAAAGAACCTCGCAAATATAAGTTTTTTGTTTATTTTATCTGGAAAAATGTTAATAACAGAATCGTAGAAAGAGAGTTCTGTCATTAATCCATTTAAAAAGCGTTACTCAATGGAAATTAAAGAAAATGGCGACATTCCATCTTGCAATTGGGTATTTCTTTGGCATGTTTTAATCCGTTTCATTGCTGAAAAACTTCTTTAAACGGATGCACTTGTAGCCGGAATTATTAAAAACAGGTTTGCCACTTTGAAAGGTTTCTGAAATGCATTATCAAGTTCTGAAGACATTAAATATCGATACAATTCTTGTACATTTTTTTGAAGATAATCTGTATCATTATAAAGAACTGTCAATTTTATTTTTTACCTTTATCTGTGTCAAATTTTTGTCCATAAAGCTGTACAAATTGATGAAAGGCCCTATCTGAACATTTTTTGCTTTAAATTAGAAAACCTATTTTTGAGTTGGTTAATCATAGAGTCAAAAATTTCCAAAGAAATGTCGTCAACGACACTCATCCATGTTTAATTGCACGCACACTGTAATAGGTAAGTAACCCTTGTAACCATTCCAAAAAGTGGTAACAAGCCTACTAATATCCACAGCGTTCCCACGCCTTCGCCTTTCAAAATTTTCAGACACGAGCCGTCTCCGACCGTCCGACCGATAGGCGATAGACCACCATGGTGTATCCACATTTAAAAGGGGTAACAACTAACCTGCAACGGAGTAGCATAAATTCGCCAATATTTCCATGCGTCTTGTTGGCTTTTTAGCGAATTACTATATTAACACTCATATTTATTTCGATTGAAAAAAAAATAAAATGGAATTATTTCACAGTAGTCGTAAAATATTTATTTGCGAGATTTTTAACTGTTACCAATGGTAACAGTGGTTACATGGACGCTTCGCCAGTGCAAAATGTACTTAATTTGTCTCACAAACAATACAAAAAAAAATTCTGTGTCCAAGCCAACCTCCACCTCAGAGAAAAATTCTATGTACGCTACTGCAAGTCTGATTAAAATTATTTCGTTTTTCAGGTACTCAACTTCTATTGCAAATACATCAATCAATGCATATCCACTTCAATCGTAAACTGACAGTAGGTAAAGTATCTATCTGATTGTGTATGCTGAATTTATAATCATCATCATTCTCTTAGCTATTATCCCTATGCGGGGTCCTATTGCATTTCTCCATAAATTTCTCTCTTGGGTCATATCAACATCAATTCCCTTTACCGACATGTCTTGTTTAAGCGTCTGTCCCAAATTTTTTTGTTTTCCTCCTACTTCTTCCAGGAACTCGCAGTTCAACCATTCTTCATTTTGGGTGATTAACGTTTCGACGTTGAACATGACCAAACCAACTTAACCTATGCTTCCTCATTTTGGCATCAATTGGTGTCACTCCTAGACTTCCCTTAATATAGGTAAGTACTCATTCCTAATTTAACATCCATCTAGTCATTCTCATTTCTGCCACATGCATTCGTTGTTCCTCTTTCTTTTTAACTGTCCTACATTCAGTTCCGCGTCTAAATCATAGCCGAATAGCTGTTTTATAGAATTTTCTATTCAGCTGCATTGGATTTTTTCTGTCATACACCACGCGCTTCCTTCCGTTTCATCCATCAAACCCTAAATCTATTGCATGCATCTCCATCCATTTCCCCATTACTCTGTGATACCGGTCCCCCTGAGCTAGTGTGTACATCGACACTAGTTAGTTGAAACAGGGTTAAAGATGTAAATGGTGCCGGAACCTCTTCGAAAGGATCTCCCCGGCAAAAATGCCATACGATATTATTATTATGCCGATCCTAGACAGAGCCTATTTTACTTCAAATCAGGCCCGAGGCACTACACAATTTTCGGGCCCCTAAATATCATTTAATAATAATAAGAATAACTTTCTTAAATGAATTAATTACTTAATAGAAATATAGCTGCACCAGAAATTTAAATTAAACATTGTTTAAATACAGTGTGTTGCATTTAAGATGAAGCCAGCTCTATATTTCCGCTATCAAAATAAATACAGATTTGAAGTTTTGCACAGTCATACAGGTTGAAGGTTCACATTTTTTAAGATACTCAACTGAAATTTTAATTTTAATCGCAGTTGTAGGCACACGCGGCACAAGGATCGGTATGTATTTTCGGCTGCAATGCTATTCAAATGGGGATTCATTTTTTTCGAATCCTGAGAAAACTAATAAGTATTTTTGAAAAATTTAAACGCAGAATGAAAGATCACGTTATTAGCGAGGGCCGAAAGTCCCTGAGAACTTCTATAATGTTTATTTTAATAAGTTACAGGGGTGAAAAACTAAGAGAAAATTTAGTATGATTTTTAATTTCAAATATATCATTCAAAATAAACTTTTTATTTATTCTAAGGGACTTTCGGCCCTCGGTAATAATTTAGTCTTTCATTCTGCGTTTAAATTTTTCAAAAATATTTATTGGTTTTTTCAGGATTCGAAAAAAAATAAACACAATGCCGTGGTAATATTTTCCAAATCTATCTTTGTCTTACAACGCACTCAGCCGAATATAATATTGTCAGCATATATTTATTGTCAGTCAGACACTGACAATCAGTGACAATTTTAAATATTTGACATTGCATCGGGAATACGTTGAGTTATTGATTAAATATTATTGAAATATAGTGTATTTGATAAATAATTGATTTAAGACGTGAACTTAATAAAAAGTTATTTATTGTGTATAGGGCTTTTCATCGAATGTCATTTGTTTCGAGCTTCTGTCATGTGTCACATAATATTAATATATCTCATAGAGGTATATATTAACATAGAGGGAGCCTACCTTCCGCGCTTCCTGACGACAAGATCTCGGGGACTGGTTTGCTGCATCTCCTTCTAACACATTGTATCGAGAATCTATAATGACATTCAGTGTGATAATAGGCACGGAAGAGGAGGACAACTGTAGCAGCTTTACTATGCGTAAGAGTGAAACAGCACTAATCCAAATAAAAAAGATGGTGTCGTCACTTCGCTCTGAATGACACTTTCTCTATGCTAATATTTAACTCTATGATATATCTACGCCATACGTCTTTGGTTTGTATCATTGGTATATACATAGATATAACAGAATAGATTAGGCCAGTTCGAAAAATAGCGTAACGCGGAACAGTTCGGGTCGGTGGTCTATCTATCTCTCTCTACCGGCGCTTAGCTTTCTCTCTCTAGCATATGATGGCCGCCGCCTGTGTGTCACTGTCGTTCCGTTATTCCCACCTCTTGGTAGATACGCTCACACTGGCACGACAGACAAAGATAGCTAGACCACCGTACTTGATATCGGCGTTACACCCCGATGCATTGAGTGGCATAGGACTAGCCTGATCTATTTTCTTTACATATCTCTGGGTATATATCAATAACGTATGACGTAGATAAATTAATATTATGTGACGCATGACAGAAGCTCGAAACAAATGACTGTGAATGAAAAGCCCTATTATTTGTGAAAGATCCAAGCAGAGAATACATCAGGATAATATATTCTGTGATCCAAGTATTTTGTTGTTAAAGATGTTCAAAATTGTAAGCGTTCCATAACAATATATTATTAAAAAATCACTTTAACACTTTTCCTCTTTTCTCGATTGAGTATTAGTCTTTGTTGTACAAATAAATTATTACAATCACTGAATACATAGTTAGTGAAAAATTATCACATTTATTAACTGAATTAATAATTTCCAATTATAAAAATAACAGTTATCCAAGAACATTCAAAACCCATCTCTTTAAATGAATGATGACATTTTCAAGTAGAATGACATTCTAGTAATATTTACATATCCATACCAGTGTGAATTTTACTACGCGTAATTTGCCGTGTAAAGACAGAAAAAGTAGGGATACACGTAAAATATTTGCGAATTATGTACCCATAGCCTTAAGTTAGAGATATTGGAAAAAGTTATTTAAAAAAGTACTTCCAAATCTTATTCTAACCCCACATACCGAATTGCATGACAAAATTCGCACTTATAGTTTTTTAGTATTTGTAATCAGGACCCTAAAATTCATCTCAGCTGTCCCGAGATGCATCTCGGGCCAGCCAGTTTTAAGTTTTAGGATCCTGACTACAAATAATGAAAAAACTAAAAGTGTGAATTTAGTCATGAAATTTGGTATGGGGGGTTGGAATAATATTTAGAAACACTTTTTCAAATAGGTAACTTTTTTTGATATCTGTAACGCGAAGCAAACTATCAAAAATATACTCTTACTGTTTATGGATTTGTTGTAGGCTACGTTTAAAATTTAAATTTCAGCTGAGTATCTTAAAACTGTGAACCATCAACCTGTATGACTGAGCAATACTTCAAATCTGTATTTATTTTGATAACCAAAACATCGAGCTGATGTGGCACTCTATGTAATAATTTTTCCTTTCGTTTCTCCAATGTTCCTTTTCTTCTAAATAACTTTTTTCCATTAATTTTACAATTTGTCCTGCTATACTACTTCTCTTGACTAACGTACCAATTGATGAAATATGTTCAGGATATCGCTCATGTTGAATAAGAAGTGTTCTATTGATTATTTCTAGTCATTATACGCATCGAAAGTTAGAACAATAATTTTTATGGAAATCAGTTTACAAATGTAACAGTAAATACGGCTACATTTAGGACTATACACTAAAAGAATTTTTCCCCATTAGCTTTCCTTTAACAAAAATCGCACTTTGCAAATGACTGGTTTTTTTATCCACTTCTGTAACACATTCACTAATTTTATCATTATATTGATTCGGCCGATTATTTATAAAAACAAAGTTAGAACAATAATTTTTATGGAAATCAGTTTACAAATGTAACAATAAATACGGCTACATTTAGGACTATACACTAAAAGAATTTTTCCCCATTAGCTTTCCTTTAACAAAAATCGCACTTTGCAAATGACTGGTTTTTTTTATCCACTTCTGTAACACATTCACTAATTTTATCATTATATTGATTCGGCCGATTATTTATAAAATATTGTTGAATTTCCTGATATAAATGTTTTGGCCAATCCCCTATATTGCTTGGAAAAGAGTTATTGACATTGTCGTTTTCTATAGATGACGGAGATGTATTTGTGACAGGTGAAGTCGCTTGGAAATAAACAGTGGAGTCAGCATTAATCATTTTCTGTTGGTAAAATGTAAGAATTTTAAAAATTCATTTTGTTATTGCAATAAAAAATTGTTTTGGTGATCTTTCCGGGCCCTATTAAAATGCGGGCCCGAGGCAGGTGCCTCACGGGCCTAGTGGTAAAATAGGCCCTGATCCTAGATAGGTAATTAAAACTCTTCTTACTTTTCGCAATCATTTCACCATCCAAAGATATCACTTTATTTGTAGTATTTTCATCTGTAAACGAACATTCCAAGTACTCTGTCTTTGTCCTATTAAATTTTGAAACTTCTTCCCCAAGAGCTTGTCTGTACTGTTCTAGTTCATCATCATCATCACGTAGCGCTACAACCCTAGGTGGGTCCTGGCTGACTGTACAACTTTCTTCCAATTTGTTCGGTCTTCCATCAACCTAGGTAGTCCAGTGCGCATCTGTTTTGAGATGGACGTTGAGAGGTGACTCAAATTTTTTTGCACAAATTGCTTGAAAATAAATCAAATAATAATATTTGAGATATCCTCCCTCTCAAAAAGGTCCGGAACATTGTTTAAATAATCAAAATTTCAAAAAATTAAGGAAAAATTCGATATTTTTTTTCGTTTTTTGATTATAACTGTAAAAGTATTCATTTCCCAGAAAAATTTTACTAACATAAAAGTTGCGTAATTAAATTTTCTACAATATAGAATTGGTAAAAATTTTTAAAAATAGTCGCCCTTGTTGCAAAATAGCAATTATTGCGAAAAAACAATACAAAAACAAGTATTCGCATTTTACGTTTTTCAACCATTTATGCTATATTTAGGACCTTCATATTTCACCCAGAAAAACTTTATGATACAGTAAAACAATACTGTAAATTCTATTAAGATCGGTTTAATAAATTTTGCAAAATAAATTTTGCAATCCAGCTTTCGCAAAAAAAATTCATTTTTTCAAAATGTTACAGGACTGAAAATAAAGCAGATAGCAAGTTGAAATTTTTTTTGCTTATAGAAGTGTACTGTACCTTTCATTTGCAATTTGCAAAATTAAAATAGATTAATTACCACGGCGTCAGGAAATTTTTTAAATAAACATTAATTTTTGGTGCTACGCGCAGGACAGCGGTGTTCGATTCACACAAGTTGATTTCCACCAAAATTTCTTCTAATCTTTATCTAATATATTATTTTCTTACTCTATATTTTGTTGTATTTTAATATTTTAATTCCACAAAAATCAAACTAATTTTATAATTGTTTGTGAAATATTGTTTAAACAATTACATATGTTTAAAAATAATAAACTTTTATTCTCTAAGTTAAAATATATAAACAATAAAGTTTTTGCTAAAAAAAAGTGTTATTTCAAAGGATAGACTATGTGTTTTTATTTTGCAATAAACAAATTTATTTATTTATACCGAAATGTAATAAAAATTAAAATGTATCAATCATTATCAAAGGTCACTGGAATGCCCAATAAGAGCAAACTATCCGCTGTCCTGCGCTTAGCACCAATAATGAATGTTTATTTAAAGAAATTCCTGACGCCGTGGTAGTTAATCGATTTTAATTTTGCAAAACTGCGAATGAAAGGTACAGTAGACTTCTATAATCAAAAAAAAATCAACTTGCTATCTGCTTTATTTTCAGTCCTGTAATATTTTGAAAAAATGAATTTTTTTTGCGAAAGCTGGATTGCAAAATTTATTTTGCAAAATTTATTGAACCGATCCTAATGAAATTTACAGTATTATTTTAATGTATCATAAAGTTTTTCTGGGTGAAATATTAAGGTCCTAAGTGTAGCATAAATGGTTGAAAAACGTAAAATGCAAATACTTGTTTTTGTATGTTTTTTTCGCAATTATTGCTATTTTGCAACAAGGGTGACTATTTTTTAAATTGCTAACCAATTCTATATTGTAGGAAATTTAATTACGCAACTTTTATGTTAGTACAACTTTTCTCGGAAATGAATACTTTATAAGTTATAATAAAAAAACGAAGAAAAAAATCGAATTTTTCCTTCATTTTTTGACATTTTGTATATTTAAACAATGTTCCGGACCTTTTTGAGAGGGAGGATAACTCAAATATTATTATTTGATTTATTTTCAAGCAATTTCTGCAAAAAAATTTGAGTCACCTCTCAACGTCCAAATGTGCTAATATTTTTACAGATGAGCCCTGGTCTAAGGGTCAAATGGGATGTTCGATGTTCATTTTTCGAAAATCTGCTTGGATGTTATCTCTCCATCGCATTCTGGGACGTCCTACTGGTCTTTTGCCTGTAGGAATCTGCTCCTCCCATACCAGTCTTACAAGTCTCTCGTTATGAAGTCTGTGCACTTTGAAATTTGAAAGTGATCTGTTCGTAGCTGGAATCACTAACTTTTGCTGGTGCAACCAAAGACCTTATAATTTCATAAGTACTTGCCCCACACAGACTCAGAAATGTGTCTCTTTTCTTCTCTGGACCCATAATATTATTGGCCGTGAAGAAGAAATCCATTCGTTCCACGTAGGACTCCCAATTTTTTTGTTCACTAATATTAAAGTTTTCTATGTTTCCGTAAGCTGCCATTTTCTAACCTTGTCTATTAATTTATCGCCGGGATGAACAAAGAACAAAGCACTTAATTTTGTTGTGTAATCCACAAATCCCATTTATCTCCGTCGCCAGTTTTATGTACGAGTCCGGGTTGACACAATATATAATTAATACAACAGTATGTCGAGGAAATGAAGCATTTTGGCTCGCAATTTTTTCGTCCAGCATGGATTTACTTGAAATTTTCACAGAAGGTAGGGAATAGTCCAAGGATCATTTTCTATATCATGCCGCTGTACGCTAAAACCTTGGGGGTGGTTATCACCCCATCTCGGGGGCGGGAATTTTTTATTACTTTTTGCCCATGGAAATCGATGTAAAAAGTAACTCTAAGAAAAAAATGTTTTTTACATTTTCTTCGTAAAACTAATATTTTTCGAGTTATTCGCGCTTGAAAGTAACAGTTTTTCGATGAAAAAATCGACTTTTTTAGAGGATTTTTGAGAATACCTCGAAAAATATGCATTTAATCAAAAAAACTGTGAATATCAAAATTGTGTCTTATAGTAACACAAACCAAATTATTTTTTTTGGAATATCTTTAAGACCAATACAAACCGAGATACGGCATGTTAAAAGTTAGCTTTTTTCGTCAAATGCATAATTTGAAATATTCAAAGTAAAATAACGGAAAAACTTTGCATTTTTCGAGGAAATCTTAAATAATATTTTTTCAAGCATACAGTTAGACCTTATAAAAAATATTAATTAAAAGTTTCTAGCCTGAAAATTAAGCGACTTATGATCCTAAAATTTCGGTACCTGCTTTTCTCTATGAAAAAATTAGTGAAAACAACCTCCTAACTACCCTCCTAATTCAAAATTGGTCTTTACTTTTCTGTAATTCATTTTATATTTGTATTATCAATACACCTAAGAAGTTTGACCTATTTAAAAGGGCTAATTTTAGAAAAATTGGAGTTAAAGAAAAATTAATTTTTTGGAATTTCCCATTTTTTACCTTTTACTTAAAAATATCTCCGCAAATACTGGAGATACGAAAAAAAATGATGGGCTACTTAATTGTAGCTTTTATAATAACTAAAATTCCCTTTTGCATAGATTTTCATTACAGTGAACATTTAGCGAGATATAGCTATTTAAAACCTCTATTTACCAGTAGTCCTGTCGCCAGGGGGGGTACAACGGCCTCGTTAATTCAGATGGACTTACCCAAGTTTTTTTTATGTATTTTGACCCGTAGAACACGAATTTTTTGGGTAACAGTTGATCCGGATGTCGATAAGATTGTTATAGACCAAGAACTTGAGGAATCAAATAACAGCGATTTTTGGCAAAACAAAACAATATTTTGTATTTTTTGGGTCATTTTAAGCAAAAAATATTTCTACAAGTTTTTTAGTAGGATGCACAGTTTTCGAGATAAACGCGGTTGAACTTTGAAAAAATCGAAAAACTGCAATTTTTAAACCCGAATAACTTTTGATTAAAAAATAAAATAGCGATTCTGCTTAGCGCCTTTGAAAGTTCAAGTCAAATTATGTCGGTTTTGATTATTTGCATTGCTAAAAATTTATTGTGTTATTGTTAAACAAAGCTACAAACAACTAGTGCGTGAGTGATGTTTCTATGATTTCTCATTTAAAATCGAACGAGTAGGTAGAATAGGTACTAGTGCAATCAAGACTATTTCTACGTTACATGCGTTAAAACGCATGTAAAAGCACGGGAAACCCTACGTGTTTATAGCTTTGTTAAACAATAAAAAAATAAATTTTTACCAATGCAAATAATCAAAACCGATATAATTTGACTTAAACTTTCAAATGCGGTAAGCAGACTTGCTATTTTATTTTTTAATCAAAAGTTATTCGGGTTCAAAAATTGCAATTTTTCGATTTTTTTAAAGTTCAACCGCGTTTATCTCGAAAACTGTGCATCCTACGAAAAAACTTGTAGAAATATTTTTTACCCAATGGCCCAAAAAATACAAAATATTGTTTTGTTTTGCCAAAAATCGCTGTTATTTGATTCCTCAAGTTCTTGGTCTATAACAATCTTATCGACATTCGGATCAACTGTTACCCAAAAAATTCGTGTTCTACGGGTCAAAATACATAAAAAAAACTTGAGTAAGTCCATCTGAATTAACGAGGCCGTTGTACCCCCCCTGGCGACAGGACTACAGCAAATACCCCCTCATTCGAGCCCTTTAAACCCACCCTAATTAAAAATTAAGGGATCTTACGGAATTTAGTTTACACAGACTTATAACTCGTCAAAACTCCTAGAAAGTCGTTTTTGAAAAAAACTTTTTATCGCCAAAAATGAAGGAGCTATGTTTATAAAACGAATTTTTTTTTTTCGAAAAATTCGGATAGTCCGCTTATGGATAATTGTGAATGTATGTATAATACCACAGAAAAGGTTCCTATACTGGAAGATGACTTCAAAACTATTTGTATTTGTATTTGTACATATTTGTAAATTCGTATTTTTCTGTAAATAAATGTTTTTGTAATTCTTTAATTCTACTTTTTTTTCTGTATAATCTATTAAAATATCTACTTGTAACAACTGTAATGTTATTAAGGGTGGTTTTTAAGGGTTGAAATATTATGGTATTATATCCTAAAGTATAAAACAATCATTATTTAACCAATCAAAACCAAATTTTACTCATATTAAAGTTTACAATGTCTTATATAATTTTTGACAATAAGGGGTAGTTTACACCCCTAAAAATAATCAACGCCCTTAAGCATGATATAGAATATGAAGTACAGGGTGAGATGATCCTAATCCCAATTTTCTATGTAAATCGATGCAAGCCGAAATTATTAAGAGGATGGCAAGAGACTCGAATTGAATCAAAACGAAAACGATTATTTTCTTTTCTTTTTCATACCTTACTCGGTTTAGAGTACAAAATGACCACGTTTCGTTAAAGTAATCTGAGACGCATTGTTGGAGTGTTTCTCCTAGCGGCGCCGCTTGGTACTATCGTATCTCGGTTAACAGAATACTGACTCGTGGTCGAAATTTATTTTTACTTATTTCGTCATTCCCCGTTAGAGGACAGTCTAACCACACTCTGCTGCAAATATTTTAATATATGCAGTTCTTTTTCGTTTCGTCATGATTCAATTCAGTCTACTTGCATAGCCTCTTTGATAAAGGGTAGAGACCCCGAAACACGGTGTCAGAGGACGGCAAGAGACTCGAATTGAATCAAAACGAAAACGATTATTTTCTTTTCTTTTTCATACCTTACTCGGTTTAGAGTACAAAATGACTACGTTTTGTTAAAGTAATCTGAGACGCATTGTTGGAGTGTTTCTCCTAGCGGCGCCGCTTGGTACTATCGTATCTCAGTTAACAGAATACTGACTCGTGGTCGAAATTTATTTTTACTTATTCCGAAATTATTCTTTTAGGATAAGTAAATTTTTTATATATAGCTCCAACAAGGGTGGTTTTAAGGGTTGAAATATTATGATAGTATATCTTAAAGCATAAAACAATCATTATGTAACGAATAAGAACCAAATGTTGACAATATTAAAGTTTAAAATGTTATTTTATAATTTTTTAAAATTAGGGGTAGTTTTCACCCTTAAAAAATCAAAAGCGTACAACGGCTCAATATAGAAAATGGAGTAGAGGGTGAAATGAGGTTAATTCCAAATTTTTGTACAAATCGATGCTGGACGAAAAAATTGCGAGGTTTTGCCATTTTTTCAGCTTCATTTCCTCGACTATTATGAATACCACTCGTTTATTTAAGTTACATTGACGTAAATTACTAATTACATGTTAACAATAATGTCGAGCATGAATATATTTTATATAAAAGTAGTTCGTGCATGTGTGTCAATAATTCTTCTGCGCGGGAAGCTCGGAATTGATAATCCGAGAGCTCGGAAATGATAATCCGAGAGCTCGATACATCACACTAACAGTCACAAACAAGCTTACTTTCATCGTCCTCACACTCCCGAAAAGAAGTTCCCAGCACCCCGAAGAGGCTAAGGCCTAAACGGGGTATAAATAACGATTTCGATTCGGTTTCAATAACTGGCTCTATTAAGTTTTCGTTCCATTTTTTTATGTCACCTTTTAGTTCGAAATTCTAGTTTAGTCGCTTTGTTTTAAATGACTGGCAATAGACAAACTTTTTGTGTTATGTTTCCATAGTTTCATCTTATCCGTTGAATTATCAGTAGTAATTGCACAAGAGCTCTGAAATTATTGAATTTTTCCCGAGTGACACTTTGACAGTTTTAATCTCACGAGCCGAAGGCGAGTGAAATTATGTCAAAGTGTCACAAGAGCAAAAATTCTATATTAATTTCAGAGGTCGAGTGCAATTTGTTGCGATTATTTCATGAATAAAACTGTTCAAAACCAAAATTTTATTGTAATTTATTTATGTAAGTACCATTAAACACACAGTTTTTATAAATATTTGACGATTGAAAGTCATCACTTTTATAATTTTTAAAACATTAATTATTGTCATTAATGTCACTGAATGTATTTTTTCGTAGCAACGAAGGGCATCTGACGTAATATACTTAGGTAACGACGGGATATTATCAAAAATTATCGATTTAATTCAGATTTCTGTAGCTTTCTATTGGTCAGAATCTCCTATGAATGAAATAATCAGTAGTAATTGCACAAGAGCTCTGAAATTATTGAATTTTTCCCGAGTGACACTTTGACAGTCTTAATTTATTATGTCAAAGTGTCACGAGAGCAAAAATTCTATATTAATTTCAGAGGTCGAGTGCAATTTGTTGCGATTATTTCATGAATAAAACTGTTCAAAACCAAAATTTTATTGTAATTTATTTGTGTAAGTACCATTAAACACACACTTTTTATAAATATTTGACGATTGAAAGTCATCACTTTTAGAATTTTTAAAACATTAATTGTCATTAATGTCACTGAATGTATTTTTTCGTAGCAACGAAGGGCATCTGACGTAATATACTTAACGACGGGATATTATCAAAAATTATCGATTTAATTCAGATTTCTGTAGCTTTCTATTGGTCAGAATCTCCTATGAATGAAATAATCAATAGATATTTTAGTTAAGTGATGCGTATTGTCGCCAGTTCTATTTAATGCCTACTAGGAAGAGATCCTGTGTCCTGTGAGATCCTCTTGAGGTCGAAGCAGTTGGAATAATATGTCTTGTGCCGAAAATATTGAAGATCTTCAGAGACTGGTGAACAGAATAGCGATATATAGCCAAGAATATGGTCTAAGAATGAACATCAAGAAGACAAATTATATTAGAATATCTAAAAGTGAAGAAATAACCAGAATATCCTCATAAACGGAACCAATTTCGAAGGAGTAGACTAATATGCATATCTTGTAATAATGATCAACTCCACAGGTGATTACTTCTAGGAAATTAAAATTAGAATAGAAAAGGCTACATATTTTTTTATAGAGAGAATTTTAACAAAATTAGAAAAGTGCTCTGCATAAGAGATCTGAAGTTAGAACTAAGAGTAAGGTTGACTAGGCGCTACGTGTTCTCAACTCTATTTTACGGAATGAATGCGGCATCAATGAAAAAACTGGAATCATTCGAGTTGTGGGTGTATAGAAGAATTCTGAAAATATCATGGACAGAACACGTCATCAACAAAGAGGTCCTGAGAAAGATAAATAAAGAAATGGAAGTCTTAAATACAGTCAAAACCAGGAAATTGGAATATCTGGGACATATTACACGTGAAGAGAGTTACAACTTGCTCCAATTCATCATGCAGGGAAAGATCCAAGAGAAACGAAGCACTTGGAGACGTAGAATATCATGGCTGTGCAGGGACGTATTTATAGTTTTTTAATGGGGGGGGGGGATCCTAATTTCCAAATTAAGTAAAACTTTGAAATACCTATGAAAAAAATAATAAAAACAAATTTCTAAAAAATTTATTAAAACTTAAAATACCGTTTTACAAAATTAAATTCATTCTCTTCCTTCTTTCAGCTAACTTATTTACAATTTCTGAGGAATTTAGACCTATTGTCACATTCCGATGAATACTCATGAGAGCTAATCCTGTAAGCCTCTCGTCTCCCATTCTATTTCTAAGATAAGTTTTTAACCGTTTAAGTGATGAAAAAGTACGTTCAGGTGTGGCAGTAGATACTGGAAGTGTTGCTAAAATTTGAAGAAGTTTCCTAACCGATGGAAAAAAAATTTCATCACATCGGTCCATAGCTTCTAGTGCAGTAGACGGCTGTTCTTGATTGCACCAGTGGTTGTGCCAAAGCTCATACTCACTTACTAAATGTTTTATTTCAACTTTCCTGAGAAATATTTCTCCGATTCCTGCTATACATTTCTTTGCTCTCTCAGTATTTTGGGTGCGATCTGGTAGAAGCAACTGAATTCCTGAAATTGCTTCTTCGTGAGGTTTAAAGCGAGCATCAAGCTCGGTCACTACATGTTCTATAAATGGATAAAATATATTTCGCCGATAGTAAACTTCAGCAGTGTCCCCTGGTATATTATTGCGGTTTAATTGTCTCCTACTTACTCTTGGAACAGTTATATCTGCTGAAATTAATTTTTTTGCTTCCTCAAAAAGATTTGAGAATTCACGTTCGTTACGAAGGTTCTGTAAAGTGGTTTTTATTGTTTTTACGTAACTGCAAGAGTCGGTTAAATCTACATTGACTTTTTGTGGGGTTCGGTTTAAGCTTGACGTATAGGAGAAAACCTTCCTTAAAATAGTTAGTGAAACTATAAATTGACTGTTTTCCATTGCCACTTGTAACTGGTAAGCTTGGGTTGCAATTTCCCTTCCAGATTCTTGAAGTTCTTGAAGCACGGAATTTACTACAGGAAACATCTCAGCAAATCTTTCGACGGCTGTATGTTTTTCTGTCCAGCGTGTCTCACAAAGCGAGATAAGCGTTGAATGAGGTGCTCCAATCTCGTCCGCAGTTCTTTTTAAAAGTCCATCCCGGAGTGCAGATTGCCGAAAGAAGTTAATTATACTTTTAATAGTTCCGATGCAGTTTCGTATTGCAGGGATCTCGCATGAATGACCCAAAACTAAGTTTAATGTATGCGCCACACAGTGTACGAATAGTGCTCGAGGATATTTGTCCATGATTATTGTTCTTACTCCTTTAAATCGTCCGCTCATCACAGCCGCACCATCATAGCCCTGGTCAACTAAATTCTCCAAATCTAATCCAAACGACTTAAGTTTATCGATGATTATCGTAGCTAGAGCTGATCCTGTTACTTCATCAACGTGGATAAATTCAATGAAATCCTCTCGAATAAGTGCCTTTCCAGAAGAGCAGTCTACATACCGAAGGCAAAGTGAGAGTTGTTGGTGACGCGAAATGTCTTGAGTTTCGTCGGCAAGTACAGCAAAGAAACCTGATTGTTTCACTCTATTTATTATTTGCTCCTGAATAGCATTTCCACACAAATCAATAATTTCATTTTGAATGACGGACGATGTGTACATAGCCCGAGAATGATTGCTTTGAGAAATAAGGTGATTTTTAAGTACTTCATCACCAGCTTGCGCACGAAAACGAAGTAGTGCACGAAAATTACCGTCATTATGTAGAGGATCTATAATACCGATTTCACCAGAGTCTTGATTTCCTCTCAAAGGCAATTCCTGCCGTCCGCAAAATAAGATTGTGTCCACTATGGCACATAGTCTCTCTCTATTTTCTCGGGCAATTTTTTTATTTTCTTCATTAAACGACTCTGTAATATCACGAGTTTGACCTTCCATAACGCTTACAAAATTTCTTGCCCGTTCAACAGCATATTTATGATAATTTGTATTTCGATGATGTTCCATTTTTTCCAGAGCTTTTTTCCAGTTATTAAATGGTTTTGTGACAAAACTTCCAAGTTTTTGATCACCGCGACCACCTTCGGTCTGTCCAAATAAAACGCACATTTTGCATAATGCTCCTTGTAACATATTTGAATATACTAACCATGGATTCTTTTGGGTCCAATGACGTTGAAAACAAAGTTTTCTTTTACCACAGACGGGGAACTTAAAAGTCTCTGGAGAGGTCCAAGTTTCTTTTAAAACTGTTAATTTTTCTTCGTCATTTTTTGGATTATTTGATAAATATTTACCAAAATCGTAGTCCATTCCAGAATCCAGACCAGCTAAAAAAAATGCTTTAAAATGGTGAGAGATTAAAATTAAAGTAACTTACCATGGCTTGTTTCTCTGTTTCTATCTGAGGTGGAGGGAATTGGAGCATTCCCATCTGTACTAATATCCATACTCGGCGTAGTTAGGATTTTATCGTTTTGAGGGTTCAGTTCATCATTAGTTTTCCCCTTCTTTGGAAAAAATCCCAAAAGCGACTGCTGTAAAGTTCGTTTCATACTTCTTTCACTAAAACATTAATATTAAGCAATATCCAAATAATAATTATTATATTATCTATATATACGTAACGACACTGTAGATACTTACACAAACACCACAAAAATTTCGACAAATACAACAGTTTACTGAATTTGTACTTGTACAATAGCAACAAAATAAATAAAACAATATACAAATCCACATATGCCCGGCCGGCCGACAAACAAGACTGACACTAGACAGCACTAGACTGCGACTCATATACACGGTATAATTAACTCGATGGTAACATATAGCGCTTGGCGCCGGACGGTCGGTCAGTGAGTGACGTCACTTGCAGAGTTCAGTGAGAATCTAGCATTCGTATAGTGCAGGTATTCAGACAATTTTCGGAGTATTTTCATAGTTGTTTTTTGTATTTTTACGTATTTTAAATTTTTACGTATTTTGAATTTTTACGATATGCGTTGTGCAGTATTTGGCTGTTCCTCTGATAACGAGACGAGTTCCTTGCCCTGACACGAGATTTTTTCGTTTCCCTAAAGAGGAAAATTTAATAAAACAATGGGTGCACGCCACCGGTAAGAAAAATAAATTTAACCCAAAGACGGCTTATGTTTGTTCCAATCATTTCACTGAGACTGATTTTTATATAAATCTTAAGCATCAACTGCTGAATTATCGCCCGAAAACTTATCGAAGCTTGAAAAAAGATGTTCCCAATAAGAATTTTCCTATGATGAAATCTGAGGTTTCTACGATAAGCCATGGGGGCGCATTAAAAAAAAGGCAAAGAAAACAAGTCGTTGGTGAATTATTAAGCAGATAAGCTAACTGTATTTTTTTCTGATATAGGTTTCTTCTTCAAATGCAAATCCACTAATGGATGTTGGCGATCACATTTTCCATTAACTCTCTGTTTCTTGCAATGTGGATCAGTGATTGTATGTCGGTAATCCCTGTCCATTGCCTTATGTTTCGGAGCCAGGACATTTTCTTGCGTCCTATTCCTCTCTTGCCCTCAATTTTACCCTGAATTACAAGTTGAAGGAACTGGTATTTTTCGTTTCGCATGATGTGACCCAAATACGCCGTTTTTCTTTTCTTGATGTTTTCGAAAAGCTGACGTTCTTGGTTGATTCTTTTAAGGACATCCACATTTGTGACTTTCGCCGTCCATGGTATCTTTAGGATACGGCGATAAAGCCACATTTCGAAGGCTTCTAATCTGTTTATATCCCTCGTTTTGAGTGTCCAGCCCTCTATGCCATATAGCAGCACCGACCACACGTAGCATTTAGTAAACCTTAGTCTCAGTGTAAGGTCGAACTCTGAGCAGCTCAGTACCTTCCTGAATTTTACGAAAGCTTGTCGAGCTTGCTCAATGCGACATTTTACTTCCCTGTCCGATGCCCAGTCTTCAAAAAGCCACGTTCCTAGGTATTTGAATTTGCTCACTCTCTCAATGGACTTAGTATTCAGTGTTATGGTGGAGTTTTCAAATGCATCCAAGTTTCTGGAAATGATCATGAATTTGGTCTTTTTGGTATTAATCTCTAATCCCATTCGCTTACTGTATTCTCCGATTATAGTGACAAGTTGTTGAAGATCTGCTATGTTGTCGCAAATTAAGACAGCATCATCAGCATATCGAATGTTCTAATAATAAAACACTGAAAACGTTTGTTTTCTATACTTCCACAGAATTTATTATAACTAAGTGACTACAGCTGTTTCGGCAGAGTGCCTTTCTCAAGTGATATAGTTTACAATGTGTTTGCCTTTTTAAGTCTTCAACTGAAGAGGTTGAGGAGTGGGGAGTTGTTTGTCTCGAGTTGGTCATTCAGAATTATATCTGTATTTTTCAGTTTATTAATTTCCATAGATTCTAAAAAAGATAGCTTAAGGCCTTTATTTTGAATATGCAGAATTTGAAACTCTTCATTGAAAGAATGATTATGATCTAGAAGGTGAAGTGCGTATGTAGAAGTGTCTGTTTTTCTATTGTTGAATGCCCTTTTGTGTTCTGCTATCCGTTTGTCAAAAGTTCTGCCAGTTTGACCGATGTACGTTTTCGGACAGTCACCACACGTTAGTTTGTACACACCACTCTGTAGTTGCTTTCTCTTTCGGCTTTTATTGTTCTTAATATATTTGCTTAAGTTGTTGTTAGTTCTGAAAGCTGGTGTTATTCCTTTCTTTGTTATGTATCTGGCTATTTTTGTTGTTATCTTGCCAGTATATGTGAGAGAGCAGAAGGTACTGGGTTCTTTCTGTGGTGGTGGATACACTAATTTCAGGGCTTTCTTATGGAGTTTTTGGTTTAAAATTTTGTTAACTGTTTGTTCGTTATAGCCGTTCTTTACTGCTATTTGTTTAATGATGTTTAGTTCTATCTCGAAGTTATTTTTTGTCATGGGAATTTCTGTCAGTCTATGTATCATGCTATGGTAGGCTGCTAATTTGTGTTGTGTAGGATGGCATGATGAATTGTGTATAGTTGTGTCAGTATGGGTAGGTTTATGATATACGGAGAACTCATGTTTGTTGTGTAGTCTGGAAATCGTTACATCTAGAAAGTTTATGGAGTTATTCTGTTCTGTTTCTATTGTAAACTCAATATTATTATGAAGTGAATTAATATATGATAGAAATTGGTCAAGTTGTCTGTTAGTTCCTGTAAAGCATACTAGTATATCATCCACGTATCTCCACCAATATAAGAACTGTTTAAATACGGGATGTTTAGAAATTGTTGTTTCAAGTTGGTTCATAAATATATCTGATAGCAATGGGCTTAGAGGATTACCCATAATAAGTCCTGCACTGTTGTTTGTGTATATTTGATTATTGAATTCAAAATAGTCTTGATTTATGCAAATTTCAAGAAGGTGTAAAATTTCAGATGCAATGATCGGATTTGTACTATTATGGTCTAAAAGATTCTTAACTAAAACAAAAGTTTCTGTAGGAGGAACACTAGGAAAAAGATTTTTTACGTCAAACGATTTTACGATTTATATTGGTGGAGATACGTGGATGATATACTAGTATGCTTTACAGGAACTAACAGACAACTTGACCAATTTCTATCATATATTAATTCACTTCATAATAATATTGAGTTTACAATAGAAACAGAACAGAATAACTCCATAAACTTTCTAGATGTAACGATTTCCAGACTACATAACAAACATGAGTTCTCCGTATATCATAAACCTACCCATACTGACACAACTATACACAATTCATCATCCCATCCTACACAACACAAATTAGCAGCCTACCATAGCATGATACATAGACTGACAGAAATTCCCATGACAAAAAATAACTTCGAGATAGAACTAAACATCATTAAACAAATAGCAGTAAACAACGGCTATAACGAACAAACAGTTAACAAAATTTTAAACCAAAAACTCCATAAGAAAGCCCTGAAATTAGTGTATCCACCACCACAGAAAGAACCCAGTACCTTCTGCTCTCTCACATATACTGGCAAGATAACAACAAAAATAGCCAGATACATAACAAAGAAAGGAATAACACCAGCTTTCAGAACTAACAACAACTTAAGCAAATATATTAAGAACAATAAATGCCGAAAGAGAAAGCAACTACAGAGTGGTGTGTACAAACTAACGTGTGGTGACTGTCCGAAAACGTACATCGGTCAAACTGGCAGAACTTTTGACAAACGGATAGCAGAACACAAAAGGGCATTCAACAATAGAAAAACAGACACTTCTACATACGCACTTCACCTTCTAGATCATAATCATTCTTTCAATGAAGAGTTTCAAATTCTGCATATTCAAAATAAAGGCCTTAAGCTATCTTTTTTAGAATCTATGGAAATTAATAAACTGAAAAATACAGATATAATTCTGAATGACCAACTCGAGACAAACAGCTCCCCACTCCTCAACCTCTTCAGTTGAAGACTTAAAAAGGCAAACACATTGTAAACTATATCACTTGAGAAAGGCACTCTGCCGAAACAGCTGTAGTCACTTAGTTATAATAAATTCTGTGGAAGTATAGAAAACAAACGTTTTCAGTGTTTTATTATTAGATAAAATGAACTTCCATCAAGTAACGGTCGAATCCATAAATTATATCGAATGTTGTTGATTAATACTCCATTCACTTTGATTCCCATCTCTGCATCTTCCAAAGACTCTTGAAATATGGCTTCCGAATAAATGTTAAATAAAAGAGGGGAAAGCACACATCCCTGCCGAACACCCCTTCTTATATGTATGGATTTGGATATAGAATTGTCTATTTTTAATTGTGCTGCCTGATACCAGTACAAGTTTTCAATGCATCTTATGTCTTTTTGGTCTATATCAAGCTTCTTGAGGATCTGCATTAACTTGTGATGTTGGACACGATCAAACGCTTTCTCGTAGTCTAGAAAGCACAGGAATACGTCCTTCCTCTGATCGTAACAGATATTAGATCGTAACCTCTGATATAGGTTGGTATATTAGAATTTGGTGAATGTTTTTATAGAGATGGTCCAGAGAAATAAGATTTTTATCGGGACACTTGACCAGCTAGGTTGCAAATAGGTTTTTGTGTACTATATTTTTAATACATTATCATTAGAACATCATGGACGGACAGACTCAGAAATAAGGAAGTATTAAGAAGTTCTAGTTTCCAGGATAGGGAACTATTTGATTATGTAAAAAGTAAGAAGACTGCATACCTAGGGCACATTTTACGGGAAGAACTATACATTTTTCAGCAATTGATACTCAACGGAAAGTTAGAGGGTAAGAGAGGTCTAGGACGTAAAAAGATACCATGGCTGCATAATATTCGTCAATAGATAGGAATCCACAGCTATTAAATGCTTCGCAATACCCCTTCAAATAGAATAATTTAATCCTGACTATCTAACATCTCACGTGACAAGATAATGTAGAAATGCACGACATTTAAGTAGAAGAATTATTTAGCAAGAATATTAACGCGATAGAAATATTTATTTTTTTAAGATCGGCATTGGAACGGCTGTTTTAAGTATCTAAATTTAACCATACATAATTAGTGGTAGTAGTACTTAAAACAACCATTCCAATGCAGATTTTTAAAATAAATATTGCGATCGCGTTAATATTCTTGCTAAATAATTCTTCTACTTAAGATGCCGTGCATTTCTACATAATTATTATTCATAGGTATATAAAAAAATTATTACTGGAAAGTAACTTACTATTTAGTAAGTACGTAAATAGGTATCTATCTATATTTTTTGTATTAATGCACTACTTATTAGTTATAATTAGCATAACAATTAAACATAGTTGACTGTAAAAATATGATAAACGTTTGTTCTCATTTAAAATCTATGTAAAAAGTAAAATAATATGCAAAATATAAATATTTAACATGACTAAGTTACCAGCGCTTATGTACACAATTTGAATACTACTCTGCAAGTGACGTAGGCTGCGCATAGCTGACGCGAATTTACACTTCGGAATAGGTGGGCCTGACTCATATATAACCACCGTTCAGTGATAGAATAAGTTGGGTCACTCTCGATTTAGCGCCGGTTTACCTGCCCCCGTCGTCTCACGCCCCGTACCTACCAAATTCTCTCCAGTCAGTCCTCTCAAAATTTCTATCGTTCAGGCACCGTTCAGTGTATTTGCGGAGCGTTCAATATAATTTATGACTACCGGCAAAAAATCTTTCGGCGAGAGCCGAGGTCAAAAGAGTGAACCTACTATTTGGAATAGGTGTACGGTGATATAACTACTAATAGCGTTCTAATTCTAATAGGTATTAGTTTATCTGTATCTACTCTGCTACTGCGGACCTACAGCATCCGTGCGCTGACTCATTAATTTATTTTTATTTTTTATACATGTAATGATATTGGATTAAAAGTAATAGTTTTGCATGGACTGCAAGGAGGGGGTTTGAACCCCCTAAACCCCCCCCATAAATACGTCCCTGTGGCTGTGCAACATCAGACGTACGGACTTACATCAAATGAACTTTTCAGAGCAGCCATCTCTAAAGTCCAAATAAACACTTGGCACTTGGAGAAGAAGATTTAAGTTAAATTAATAATTTTACTTGGTATCCCTATAATTTCAACAATTGTGCAGCAATAATACACGAGCGACACACCTTCAAAAAGCACTTAGTTTTCCAAATACTGACCACGGAGGGGTAAATAGCTAATTTTATTCATACTTTATATTTTCGAGGGTGCTGAAAACGAAAATGAGGTTTATTTTGAATTTTATGTGGGGGAACATTGTCAAAATCGCAATTTTAACCTAAAAATAAAAAAAATGAAACTACGTTTTTTTGCGTTTACCTCGCTACAACTTTGTTCCATTTTAATATTTTTTTCTAAAATTTTTACATTATATAACACTAACATTTCTGAAGACAACGTTACCTGTTTCAAGCTTTTATTCTTATCTTGATCAAGGATATGGATTTTTCAAAGGAAAAGGTGCGGATTTGTGCATTGCAAAGTTTAATCGCAAAAGTTGTCTGACGAAGTTTAAAATTTAGCTTCTTAATTACGTTTATGTTAAAACAAAGAGTACAAAGAAGTTTTCTGGTAAGTATTAGATCAAACTGTTTTATAGAAAAAAAATAGTGCAAAGTTTAATGTCGACATTAGCAATCCCCAATATAACGCTTATTTTTCGAGATACTGACCATGGGTGGGGAATGGCTAATTTTGGTCTTAGATTATGTTTTTGGCCGTGATGAAAACGATAATTAAATTTATTTTAAATTTTAGGTGGGGGGATACTGTCAAAATTGCAATTCTACCCTAAAAGTAAAAAAAATGGAATCACGTTTTTTTGCGTTTAGCTCGCCACAACTCTGGTCCGTTTTAATATTTTTTTCTAAAGTTTGTACACTATATATCGCTCACTTTTTTGAAGACAATGGTTTCTGCTTTAAGCTTTTAGTCTTATTCAAGTAAAAGTTATGAATCTTTTAAAGTACAAGGAGCTGATTCGTGAATTGCAAAATTTGACTGACAAAATTTGAAATATAGATTTTAAATCAAATTCAACAATAAAACATTAGTACAAAGAAGTTTTCTGGAAAGTTTTGGATCAAAATGTTTTATAGAAAACAAACAGAGCAACTTTTAACATCTACGTTATAATCAAGTATATTCAAATGGGAAATAAGCCACAATTTTACCTAAAAATGATTTTATTAACGTTTCGACGCCCAAGTCGGGTGTCGTTGTCAAAATACAAAATAATACTAAATAAACAAAAATGTTGTTGCTTAGTAAAAAATTCTTCTAATAATTTATTTAATCTGACTCATTTATATCGGCAATTCAGACACGTATTATACATTTTAAAGTAGACGACTTTAAAATGATATTGCCAATATTGATGAGTTGCGTTCCTGGGACGACTTTACTAAAAGATAGTTCATTCGATTACATGAAATCAATCCCAACTCAAGAATATCCGCCACAAAAAATCATAGCATGTGATCTGTCTTTAAAAAGACAACCAAATTATTATTTTGTATTTTGACAACGACACCCGACTTGGGCGTCGAAACGTTAATAAAATCATTTTTAGGTAAAATTGTGGCTTATTTCCCATTTGAATATACTTGATTATAAAAATGCCACAAGAAAATAGCTTCAGAACAACATCTACGTTATAAATCCCCAAAATAACGCAGTATCTCATTTTTCGAGATACTGATCATTGGCGGTGAATCGTTAATTTTGGTCATACTTTATGTTTTTAATGGTGCTGAAAATTTACGTTTTAACGAAAATCAAGTTTATTGTGAGAATTTTAGGTGGGAGAACATTGTCAAAATCGCAATTTTGACTTAAAAATAAAAAAAAAATTAACCACATTTTTCTTAAAATTAAAAGTTGCACCATATTTTTTCTATAACACATCTAGACCTAAAACTCCCCATAAAACTTCTTTGAACTCTATAGTTTAACATAAACGTAATGAAATAGATAAATTTTAAATTTTGTCACTTAATTTTTGCGATTTAACTTTGCAATTCACGAATCTGCACTTTTGATTTTTTTAAATTCATAACTTTTATGAAGAAAAGACAGAAAGCAGACTGCAGTTGCTTTCATAGTCTTCACCAGGGTAAGAAATATATTCTGTAAACATTTTAGAAAAAAATATTAAAATGGAACAGAGTTGTAGCGAGTTAAACGTAAAAATTCGTGACTTCACTTTTTTTTATTTTTAGGTTAAAATTGCGGTTTTGACAATGTTCCCTCACATAAAATTCAAAATAAACCTCTTTTTTATTGTCAGCACCATTGAAAACATAAAATAAGACCAAAATTAGCCATTCACCGCCCATGGTCAGTATCTCGAAAAAATAAGCGTTATATTTTGGGAATGTATTTCAGAAAAAAATATTAAAATGGAACAGAGTTGTAGCGAGGTAAACGCAAAAAACATGATTTTATTTTTATTTATTTTTAGGGTAAAATTGCGATTTTGACAATATTCCCCCACATGAAATTCAAAATAAATCTCATTTTTGTTTTCAGCAACGTCAAAAACATACAGTATGTCTAAAATTGGCCATTCACCCCTCCGTGGTCAGTGCCTGGTCATTTTGGGGGTGCCTGTCGCTAGCCTGTAATTGTTCATTTTAATTTTGGAGCTTTGGGTTCTAAGGAAATTAAATGTAAATCACATGTCCTTATACATTAAGATTTATTTTAAAAGATACAATCCAATAACAATTATAAAAATAAAAGAAGTATAATAATGAAGTATAGATATGTAATATACTGATTATCTATATACATAAAATATATGTGGGTTTTTTGTAAGTTTATATTAAGTATATAAAGAATTTTCTATTTGTGTTTAAGCCATCTTTGAAGTTTCGTTCTTCTTAATTTTCGAATCTGCCAATGTATGCTCTACAATTGGGGCAGTAATGTGTTTTGGCTTGGCATGAATCCACGCAGTACGGAATGCAAGAGCAAAGACAGCATCTGAAAATAGCAAAACACAATATGTTAAACCAACAATATCAATTGAATATAAAATAGCGTTAGATAGGACATAGGTTTATTTACAACATATGTGATAAATAGCCTAGGGCATAATTCATCTGGTATTAAATAAATGTTAGAGATTGCGAACGCAATATTCCGAACGTTAAGTGTAAATAAAGTCTAGCTCAAAGCGTGTGAGTTTTAATACGAACAAATAAGTTAAATATACAGTCCTCTAGTTAACATTGTGCTTCTGTGTGCATTTACAGGAAGGTTTACACTATTCGCGTAAATCAGATCACTTTAGTTTTAAAACCTTTATTTACGCCTACAAAAGATATCCGGCTCGAAGGACCATAATGTTCGATCACTAGTAGACGTTATATTTGACTTATTTGTCCGTATTAAAATGCATACACCGAGAGAACAATTTCTTTTCTCCTAAAACACTGATTTCTTTGAGCCATCTTTCTTAAAGGTTAACATATCATATTAACTTAAACATACCGGTTCACATAATAAAGAAACGAGTTTTTTAAACACAACTCAATAATTTCTTACAGATAATTTCTTCAATACTAAGAAATGCATTAATGGTTACATTTAATTTTCTTATCGTAAAGTTCTAAAGTTTTTGTTTCTTAAATTGAAAACTACAAATATTTTGCAGTATAAGAAATATAATGTTAAGTTAATCCATATTTATATTTGTGAACAAGAAATTTTCTTGCAATCAAATAAATATTTTAAACCACAAGAAATAGTTCTTCAGAAATACCCTCTGTAGTAACTGTGGTTATAAAATAAAAACTTTATCATTAAGCCGAAATGTTACTTGCGCAGAATTGCGCAGATTAACTATTTATGATTTAATCGTCAGTGCTTGTCAAGATGCGTGATATTAGTTCATGTTCATATAGATGGATTTTGGATTTGTTGGTGTTCTTTAAAAATTAACGGATATTTTGAAGGTACGTACATATAGGTATTAAATAAAAGTAAATTGAGTAATTTAAGATGTAATAATAATATTGTTGCGTATCCAAATGGTTATAAAAGCTTTTTAGGTATAATGATAGACAACTCTGAAAGAAAGGAGCTAATTATTCTAACTGGGAAATAAGCCACAATTTAAAGCTCGGACAGAATGATATATTATATAGCTTCAGAACAATACTAAGAAAGGAGCTATTAACCAACTGCGGGTCCTTCCAGAAATGGTAGAACTTTATAGATGTAAGAACCTTTTTAAAAACGTGTATACTTATGTATCAACTGTAATAGGTTTCTTGAATATATTGTCTTCTATAAAAAATATACAATACAACGCTATATCAAACATGGCGGGTGTAACGCTGAGGATGTTTTCTGTCCATTTATTTGTGATAAAGAAATCAGTTAGCCTAAAAGAAATATTTTAATGGTTAAGAAATTTTATTGCCGAAAACTGTGAATTAGTTAATATGTATTAAATGACTTAAGATGTAAACTAATAATACTTTCCCGTAATAAAATTTCTTAATGATTAGGTATGCTGTCTCTTTTAGATTATAAAAATAAAGAAAATTACATATTATGTCTGCTTCAATGTTTTACATTGGTTGTATTTTCCCTCTTGTTTTAGCTAAACAATGTTTATTGTGTGACTTAATATTATACAGATAAATAATTAATATTTCATTAACAAAAAGAAAAAAATTAACAAAGATGTGTAGGTTAAATAATGCCATGTTTGAACTAAATATGATTGGTTATTATTAGTATTAATAGTTCTTATGTGGGGCCGTGTATTTGTTTTTTTTTTGTAAATATTTCCTAAATTTGTCAAAATAAATATCTATATCTTTATAAAAAAAATTATTAAAATAAGTAGTGTACTCTTTCTACATAACGATTTTGTTTTGGTGAATTGCTGATATACAAAGTGCTATTAACAAAAGAAGGAACAATTGAGGAAGTTGGATTTGCCTCTTCATCCTTTTATTGTTATGTAGAAGCCAGTGGTTTAAGAGTGGAGAAAATATTTTTATGTAGTAATAACGTTTTGTATCTTGTTTTTATTAATAAATAATGATTTTACCTTAACACAATGATTATTTCGCCGTATGTAATATCACTTTATTTTCAAGAAATATTAACTTAATTCTAAATATACGATTATATCTGCGAATTATATTTCTTAACATTAAATACATTAATTATTAATAGTAATATAATAATATTCCTTACTAAGAAATATTATTGCTCAGAAAGAATAGTTTTGAAATGTCACGAAAATATATTCTTATGACTAATAAAATCAATTAACATCAAGTGTAATTTCTTTCTGATAAATGGGTTTGAAGTTTGCCAGAAAGTGATAGTTCAATCATGTTTAAAATTTATTTCTTTGGCTATAGTAAAATTTATTTAAAATATTTTAGAAAATTATATATTACATACAAAGATATATTTCTTAGGCAATATGCCAGTCGATCTTTCTTAAATATAAATAAAGTTTCTTTATGTCAAAAATTTTTTTCTCTCGGTGTACGCTTTGAATTAAACTTTATTTACACTTAACTTTCGGAATATAGTACAATACAACTTTATGACATGTCGGTCAGTGTTGAAGTCTCTCTGCAATTTACTAGGTTTAGGTTAGGTTCGCTCCTAGCAAGGATTGGCAAGCTGCGTTGCCGGTGTTCGCAGTCTCTAAGGCTCGATGCACATTTGCGTGTTTTCAAGTTGCGTGCCCGCTGCGAGCAAGCTGCGGGCGATCGCTGGCGGTTCAGCATTACATGAGTTAAATTTATTCACTACACACTCAAGCAAGAAACCCATTATGAACGGCCGGCACGGTACAGCCCGGCCCGGCACAGGACAGTCCAAATTCATTAGTATAAAGCAAGAAACCCATTATGAACGCCCGGCACGGCACAGCCCGGCACGGCACAGCACAGGCCGGCACGTCCAAAAACCCATTTGTAACGGCCGACACGGCACGGCACCGGAAAAATGATCATATATTTTAAAAACTATCGTAAAATAAAAGTTTTTACCAGACATAAACTACACAATTTTAATGAATATGCATCATGTTAAAAAAAAGAATTCATGGTTAAAAGATAATGTACGCACCTGTCCATTGATCAAAATTTTCGGATATTTGTACCCATGTATTGTCCTTTTTCTTACTATCATGATAACTTGAGTCCGATGCATCATACAAAAATGGGTATTCTCTGACACTCTCAATGAAAAGTTCTTCCATATTATTTTTTTTTTCAAAAGAAACAACGCGCTTTCAATTAAAAAATCAACAATATATCTGCTTATTACCAACAATTATGACGCACTGGCGCCGACTGGCCGTTCAGGCCGTTCGACTTCAACTGATTTTATTCTCCTCGGAGAATTTTGGCCGTTCCGTTTGCGTGCTGGCCTGTGCCGGGCCGAGCCGGCCGCTCATAATGGTTTACGTTGCATTTAAAACTATACAAATTAATTTGGACTGTCCTGTGCCGGGCTGTGTTGCTTAAGCAAGAAACCCATTATGAACGGCCGGCACGGCACAGCCCGGCACAGTCCGGCCCGGCACAGGACAGTCCAAATTAATTTGTATAGTTTTAAATGCAACGTAACCCATTATGAGCGGCCGGCTCGGCCCGGCACAGGCCAGCACGCAAACGGAACGGCCAAAATTCTCCGAGGAGAATAAAATCCGTTGAAGTCGAACGGCCAGTAGGCGCCAATTCGTCATAATTGTTGGAATAAGCAGATATATTGTTGATTTTTTAATTAAAATCGCGTTGTTTCTTTTGAAATAAAATAATTTGGAAGAACTTTTCATTGAGAGTGTCAGAGAATACCCATTTTTGTATGATGCATCGGACTCAAGTTATCATGATAGTAAGAAAAAGGACCATAGATGGGTACAAATATCCGAAAATTTTGATCAATGGACAGGTACGTACATTATCTTTTAACCATGAATTCGTTTTTTTAACATGATGCATATTCATTAAAATTGTGTAGTTTATGTTTTTTAAAAACTTTTATTTTACGATAGTTTTTAAAATATATGATCATTTTTCCGGTGCCGTGCCGTGCCGTGCCGGCCGTTACAAATGGGTTTTTGGACGTGCCGGTCTGTGCTGTGCCATGCCGGGCGTTCATAATGGGTTTCTTGCTTTATGTGTACGCCGCGGGCCAGCTCGAGTTTGCAGTGAATAAATTCAACTCATGTAATGCTGACCCATGGTACAAAGACGCCAGGTACAATAGCCGGAATATCCGAAATTCGGATGAGTTCGCGCATGACGTCACAATGAGAGTGATTTTAAATATTCCCCATTTAAAACACTAGCGCTCGGAGCAAAATTATTCTTAAATTGGTCATAAAGATTCATTTTAATAGATTAATATAATTTATGTTTAACTATTTAATATTTATTGAAATGTAGGTGTTTTATTATTTTGATTTAAAAAATTAATTAACAAAACAATGAACAAAAATAAATTTCGAAAATAAATTTGTGATGTATATTCAAAAATTTTTTTGTATTCGTCGCTTTTTAAATAAATTTTACGAGCTTGTTTTTGATTGGCTTGTCTTATTTGGGGCCAGTGTTAAGGAAAGGATCGAGTCATGGGCGTACATATAAATATTTGTAGGGGGGCTAGACTTGAAGATGTTGCACATTACATTTTGTATACTTTGGATGACAATATCTAGTTTAAACCACCCGAAAAGCCATGGGGGCCACGCCCCCCTACCCATATGTATGGGCGCCTATGAATCGAGCCTTCATTTAGTTGCACGTAAACAGATGAAAATAATTGATTATTAATGGTGTGAAACAAAATCACAAAACAAATAAAACACAAGATTAAGTTACAATTTTCTTTAATTTTCTCTTATTTCTCATATTTTATTAAAGTGTTAGGTTAAATTTCTTAATCCTAAAATACATGCGCGACCGAAAAAACAGGTGTTTGGTTTTGTAATCACATTCAATCTTTTCAGACAAACATCAAGTCTTTGCAAATAATTTTCCCTGACTTTTCCCTAACTGAAGTCCAGACCCATTAAAATTATTAAATATAGTATCCAGTTGATTCATTTTTACCACAATTCTTCTGGAGGTTTCTTTAGGCCCCCTTTGGAGACTTGGTCAATCCACGTGTAAGTGGAAGATATTTAATTACCTTATTTTTACCTGTGGCGACTTAAACGAAAAAACTGCCATTTTTGATCCTGATTTGTTAATAACTAAATTTCCCGTCTGAACTGTGACGGCCATTTTTGTATTTATAATGTATTAGGTATATAGTATCCAAAAAACCCATTTGCAACCTGGCTGCTCAAGTGTCCCGACAAAAATCTTATTTCCGTGGACTAAAATGGCAGTAAGTATATACATACATGTGGCAGTATCTAAATAGGTAAATACCTTTTTTATTGCCCAATGCCCAGCCGGGGTTGAGTCATTGTAAGATGATATTTATTTTTTATCTAATAACTTCGGAACTATTGATAACTGATAAGTATTTATGTCAGAATTTTCTTTTGCGATATGGCAAAATTTAATGAATAAATAATTATTACTTTGGCTTGCAATATAAAATATTTACCACAGCAATTTTGAAATTTGAACTATTTAGCATAGGAAAAGTATTGAGTAGGGTGTATACCGACATATATAGCGTAAATTGTAATTAAGAACATTGGATATAATTTATATAGAATATCAAATCATCAATATTATACATAATTATATAGTTATCCATCTTTAAATTTCAATAATTTCTATAAAATTCAATCATTTGTCGACCGAATGAAATTTAAAAACTAATTTGTCCATTGTTTATTTATTAAAGGGATCCATTTATAAAAGTTTTAAGGAAGCTGTACTTTATAAACAATAAATTTTAAACTATCAAACGTCTCAGAATAATAAACTAAAACAAACTTATTTTAAGATACCCCTCAGTTGTTTTTTAAATAAACTAATTTCGGAGACAATACATTAAAGGGTAAATAATAATTCTTTTACACTAACAAGCCTACTAATTAATTTAAATCTCACAAAAATCTCCCCAAAAGCTAAAAAATCGATAAAACTCCCATATAAACATATGTATTCCAACAGCGGCTACTCTCATTGTGACGTCGACAGAACGCGATCAGCTGATAGTCGCATGCGCAATATCGTACCTGGCGTCTTTGTACCATGATGCTGACCCACCAGCGATCGTCCGCAGCTTGCTAGCAGCGGGCACGCAACTTGAAAACACGCAAATGTGCATCGAACCAGTAGCGTACTGATAGATCCGCGGGCCCTAGTTCCAGTTGGGATGCGGGCCCCCCGCTAAATAAAAACACACATTGTGTATTAAAAGTTTTTAATAAACATTAAATATAAATCATCATATATTTATAAAAACTCAAGCTAATTTAAAACAGTAAATTAATATTGATCCTATAGTTTTTCATACTGACATAGTTGATCACTTTACTCCAGTCGTTTTTTTTTAAATAATGAAAATCAAAAATTTGTTACATCTAAATCTCCAGTCATAATTAAAAAACTTAATATCGAAAAACTAAAACAGCTTTTAAAAAATGAATATTAGAATGCAAATTACATCAACAAAATATATTCTCAAATTGCATAATATATTTATATTGCATGTATTTATAAATAAGTTAAATAACTACATACAAACCTCTAAGGAGATAAAACGCTTAGAGAGATAAAAATAACAAAAATAAAACCTTGGATAACTGTGGGGTTGATATATTTAATCAAACGACGAGATTTTCTGATATATACCTGTTAGTTCAGTTGTCCTCACTTTTGTTTATATTTAGAATTTAATTTCAGTTATCAATGTTATCAAGAATTACTTGAAAGTAAAAGCTAAAGAATGATGATGCTATAAATACGAACAAAAAAAGCATCTTTTGTTGAGTTTATTGTCTTGGAATTATTTTTATAACACTCCGTATAAAACTTGCAACGACTGTGTCAATTTCCAAATTTTTACAACTTTCTAGTTTACAACTAATCCATGAAACGTGCTGATACAAATATAAGCTTTTGAGTTAGAAGGTACAGGTGGTAGTTCTTTACATGTGTTGAAACCAGGGCTTGGGTTTTAGCAGATAAAACAAGTACAGAACCTTAGAAAAGTTTTCCCTGTGTCTATTAATAAAGTTTGTTTTCAAATTTTTTGATAAAGGTGTTCTTCGTTTTTATTTATAAGTAGGTACCTGCACAAAAATAAAAATTTATTAAGAAGTCACATTTTCTATTGTGTACTTGTCTAGTGTAAAATGTCCCCATCAAATTAGAAAAAAAAGCAAAGAGCGCGTTAGAACGGGTCCCTGTGGGGCCCTGGTTCCGCGGGACCATGTTCAGTACTTCAGTACTTCAGTACGTCACTACATCTAACCTTACAATAAGCACAGTAGGTATTATAATAAGAAAAATAATTTAAGACCAGTAGAACATTTTAACATTTTAAGTAACAGCTGATAGTTAAATTCTTGCCTATTAAACAGGTACAGCATGACTGTAATGGGTCGTAACAACGACTACAAGATCGTCAACCATATAGAGTAGATATAAAAAGCTAGCTTAATTCATCTGTTATAAGATATGCAAAGTAGATATTAAAGTAATACAAACAATTACATAGGGTAGTAGCTAGGAGAACATTTTAATTACACACCATAGCAAATACTAAGCTGAGAGATAATATTTCGTCTATTAACTGGATACAACGTTACCTTAAATGGGCCATCATAACAACTACAACGTAGTTAACCACTAGAGTAAATAAAAATTGCCAGATCCATCAGGGAACTTTACTAGGAGCCACTCATCATCCAATACATCGAAATATACGGCATATATTTCCTAGTCTGAGCTATCACAGTAATCAGAAATATGTCATAGTTAGACATCTATTATAAACAGAAAACGCAGAGACTTGTGGAACATCTTATTTAATTTTTTTTTCGTACGCTGTCTGTTATAAACCTGTAGTACTGCATTTCAGAATTCTGCTACCCTGTACCATCATATGTTTTAGAATCTCCGAAAGTCTTTGTCGTCTGTTAATCTACGAGGTAGTAGATTGCTACAAAATTTGGTTGGCTGTTTCAAGCTCTCCATTCCAGAATCTGCAGCTTAAGTCCTCATGAAACAGCCCCATTATGTACAGGTTTCCGTTGACTAACTGAAAATAATCACACTATTCTTTATTTGGTCTAGCCCTATTAGCGTATATCCATCCGTATTGCCATCTACTTGACCGGATAGACTGTAACAGTAAGTTATGTTGTGTTCAGATCCAGACTTTCTTCAGAACGTGGCATTACTAAGATCTGATCTGGAATTTTCAAATGTTTTTCGAACTCCTTGTATTTATATTAGGAATAACAATCTTACTTGGTAACCTTATTCTTTATTAAGATCTAAGATCTAAGCTGCTAAAAAGACTATCTAAATTAAGACTGTACTTGTTAATTATTCGCACAGTTGTTACATATGGAAGTGAAACATGTACTCTACATCAGCGGGAAATAAATAAGCTGCTGGTGTTTGAAAGGAAGGTTCTCAGAATGATGTTTGGTCCTCAAAGAGATGAATTAACAGGAGACTGGAGAATGTGCCGCAATGCTGAATTGGTGACTCCGTCTGGTACTGAAAAGATCACCGTCGGACATATAAAAGATTTGGTATATATATACAACAGATATATGGATATATCAGACATTTGGTAAGATCAGAGGAAAACAGTGTATTAGAGAGAGTGTTTTTTGAGAAACCACACGGTAGAAAGTCAGTAGGCCGTCCCAGAAAAAGATAGAAGTGTGATGTTGAAGCCAATTTATCTAGGACTGGGGTACAACAGTGAGAAATGGAAGCCCGAGATCGTAGATGATAAAGGGCTATAGTAGATGTAATGCCAGTCAAAAAGAAGAAGAAGAACCGTATACTTTCAACAATTGTGTAGCAATAATTGAATCATTGTTTATTTTAATTTTGGAGCTTTGTGTTCTAAGATAATTAAACATAAATTACGTGATATTATACATTAAGATTTATTTTAATAGATACAATCCAATAACAATAATAAAAATAAAAATAAAAGAAGTACAATCATGTTATTAAAATATATGTGGGTTTTTTTATATAAGTTTATATATAAAGAATTATCTATATGTTTAAGCCATCTTTGAAATTTCGTTCTTCTTAATTTTCGAATCTGCCAATGTATGCTCTACAGTTGGGGCAGTAATGTGTTGTGGCTTGGCATGAATCCACGCAGTACGGAATGCAAGAGCAAAGACAGCATCTGAAAATAACAAAATACAATTTAAACCGACAATATAATTTGAATGTAAAATAGCATTAGATAAGACACAGGTTTATTTACTACATATAGGTATGCGATAAATAGCCGATACTAAAATTACAATAAAGATGCACTAGAACTAAACAAACCAAGACACGTTGAATATTACGAGGAGCACTCCCGAATCATGATTTACAATGTATAAACTTTGTAAATCATTATTTGGGATTTACAATGTATACACATAGTAAATTATGATTTGGGAGTGCTCCTCGTAACATTCAACGTGTCTTGGTTTGTTTATTTTTAGTGCATCTTTATTGTGATTGTAGTATAGAGCATAATTCATCTGGTATTAGATAAGCATAGTGGATATTAAGGCGAAATTATACGGTTCACTTTTGCCTTTCAATCTGGATGAAGCAACCAAATTGATCCATAAAAGTGAATCATTCCATGTCATTGAATGTTGTCGTTCAATGGCGTTGAAAGAATTGCACAATATTTTCACTTTTAGCGTTCAATCTTCAACGCGGTTGAATGAGAATTGAATGTGTAAGCACAAGAATTGAACGATTCTTTTGGGATCGTTCAATGGAACTATGTAATTATAAAACAGACGGATATAAAAACCGAGATTGTCGTGGAAATGCTATTAAATCATCGCTAATAATTGAAGATTTGAATATTAGTGGTATAACCGAAGAAGACATAAAATTGAAAATTAAAAGTATCCGTACTCGTTATACTTGTGAATTGATAATGATAAAACGATCGACAATAAGCGGCCCCTTAGGCTTGAGTTCTTAATACCCATGATCGCACCCACCAACGACGGCGTTTTCCTTAGCCTCTTTTTCGATAATTATTTTATTAAATGATTACATATTAATGCAACTCCTAAACGCATGACTTCATTCGACGACATCTTTCGAAGAATATGTGTTGAATAGTTCACTTTCCAGATACCGCGTAACTAGCATTGCTTTTATTTCTGCTCCATTCAACCAAAGTGATTCAATTCGGTTGAACCGTGTAATTTCGCCTTTACAATAAGCTACAAGGTAACACCGGCTACAAGATCGTCAACCACATAGAGCAAATAAAAAAGCTAGCATATTTCATCTGTTATTAGATAAGCATATTACATTACAGTAACAGAAACAATCATATACGCTAGTAGAATATTTCAATTAAACAGCATAGCAAATATTAAGCTGAGTTATAAAATATCGTCTATTGAATACAACATTACCTTAACTGGACTATCATTACAACTACAACGTCGTCAACCATTAGAGCAAATATAAATTACCAGATCCATCAGGGAGCTTCACTAGGAGCCAGCCTCATCCAATACATCGAGACATACGGCATATATTGCCTAGTCTGAGGTACCACAACAATCAGCAATCTGTCGAAGTTAGATACCTACTAGATATAGAATACGCAGAGAATTGCGGAAGATGTTGTTTAATTTTTTTTTTTTTTCGTATGCTGTCTGTTATAAACTTACAGTTTTTCTTCTTCTTCCTGCTTCCTTAATAGGCTCGCGCCTGTTTCATCTTCGGATGCCTCCTCCAGGTTGTCACTCCATCTCTTCCTTGGCCTTCCTATACTCCTTCGGCCGTTTGGTGATCTGTCTCGTGCTGTCTTTAGCAGTTTTCCTTCTCCCATTCTACTTATATGGCTATACCATTATTTTTCTTCCTTTCAGTGTCCAATCATTTATGTTCTCTATATTACAGCGTTGTCTGAGGTCTGTGCTACGTTGTCTGTCCCATAATAATTTTCCTGTGATATCTCGGACTAAACCCATAGTACTGATCTAGATACCCTGGATGGGTATCATATGTTTTAATAATCTCCGAAAGTGTTTGTCATCTGGAATCTACTAGATACTAGATTGCTACAAAATATGGCTGGCGGTTTCAAATTTTCCATTACAGAATCTGCAGCTTAGAAGTCCTCATAAAACAGTGCCATAATATGCAGTATGCATATCACTTAATATTTAAACGTGCCTATATCACTTAAATTAAATTAAAAATGTATGTCAATTCATAATATAACTTTATTGTTATACAACAATTACCGAAATGTTTTTATCACAACACGTTCTACAGATACATATGTACTTATCTTTTAAACTTGTTCATATGACAAACTGATACATATGTATATAGCGATACGCTTTAATTACTATTTTTACTAATTTTAATTTTAATATTTTTTCTCAAAACGAAATAATATGGGTCATATAAAGTCACCGTTAATATACAAAACAGACGCTTAGAAAGACATGGTTTTACGAAACAAATGCATCCCCTGACCATATGTTTTTGGAGTGGCAGTTTAACAAACTGAAGTCCTCATTAATTAATTACCATATCAGACCATTATGTCAACAACTCACTTTGGAACATGGCATTCGTTTCTAAAACTGCAGAAGTGTGTCTGTTTTTATGCGTCAGATCGGAGTGATTTATTGTCCTCTCCGGACCATATTGTAGGAAGGCATAACATCGATATAATCGATTGTGGCTTTTCTTAACAGTCACGACACAGCGGGTGAACGAATCACACACAAATCGTTCGGCCCTTTTTCGAGAGAGACCTAAGCGCAAAAACCTTTTGTTACGAAAATAAATAAATATTTACCGTTCGTTTTATTATATTTATTTCAATTAATTCCAGCAACACACCCACCGGAATATGTACTTATGTGTAAACTTTTTGCACATAGTGTACAGCTTGTCAAATATACGGTGATACTTGGCGATTTTGTCCACTTGCGTAGAAAAATAAGTTGCATTCGGTGAATTGTGTTTCTGTTAACTGTGCATCATAGGTGGAGCCTAATATCAATACGGCCAAGTATCACCGTATATTTGACAAGCTGTATCAAAGAGGCGAAGAAAGATTTTGCCTTAACCCGCCAGTGGTCGCTATATGAGATTTTCTCTCACGGTTTCAGAAAATTGCGCACAACTTTTTTTCTGGTAAATTATACGTGCTGTAGTTCCTTCTAGTCTCCTAACTATCCTCCCTCGACAATCTAATAGACTCGTCCGCTCAGATAGTGACTCAGTTTTCTTAGTATCACCATATTGTTGAGTCAGTGCGCTTCATGTGAGAGATTCTCTCATTAAGCGACCACCGGCGTCACCAACTGTGTATAAAAATTAATTTTATTTTTCCCCTTAAAACCTAAAATAATATCCTTTTATGATGTAATAAAAGGCGCCGTGGATGTGGTCGATGATATGAAAATCCTATATTCTGTTTCACGGGTTAGTTGTAGATTGTCACTTACCATATATTTTTCAATGTTAAGTATTGGCGGCATGGCGGCATCAATATTCACATTTTATATAAACAAAATAATAATAAAACAGAAAAACGTCGTGTCTTTTTAAAGCAAATGGCTTGTACGTTGATGAAACCTCATCTTTTTTGTAAAATTTTGTAAAGAAAAGCAAAAGTTGGATATGTGAGAGAAAATCTCACGCGCGACCACTCGCGTAACAACCTGCCTAGCGACCAATGCCGGGTTAAGGTTGATTCAGACCAACAGTCACGGTACGATCAGATCACAGTCAAATCACCACCGTCTAGTATGGGTGTATAGGGGCAATATATTCACACATACAATCCGGGCCACCATCATTCTACTTCAGCATTCAGGTCGATCAAGATGCAAGATTATGGAGTCTTATAAAGTTCTTAGTATTGCCACGAACGAACTCCATTCTTGCACTCTTCTGAGATAATTAGAACAAACTATATAACTACAATATATGAATGGCAATGGCAATGATGTCTTTTATAGGATTAAAATCCACAATTTCCATATCGTCTGATTGAAATGGTTAGGTCTTTATTTTTGTCTGCTGTGTGGTGTTTTAAAGAACATTCAAAAATATTTCTGTAATTAGTCCTGAACATAGAATTCCTTCTATAGTAGAACATAATTTCTTGTGGTATGCAAATAAACTGTGGTTTCCTAGCACCTTTTTAATTTTCGCTGAGAATCAGATTACAATAGATGCGATAAATCATATATCTTTCTTTACGAACGCACTCAAATAATTTTGCACCCTTCATGTTAAAAAAGCGACGAAAATGTGGTATAACAACAACTGAAAACAGGTGGCTGGCTTCTTCTTATGGTGCCTATCCGTACGGATGTTGGACACTAACATGGCTATTCTGACTTTGTTGACTGCTGCCCTGAAAAGTCCGGTAGTGGTTAAGTTAAACCATTTTCGCAGGTTATGCAGCCAGGATATTCTTCTTCATCCTGGACCTCTTTTCCCGTGCACTTTACCTTGAAGTATGATCCGAAGTAGGTCATATCGGCTGTGGCTGTGGCTGACTGACTGTGTCATATTCCCACAACCCCGGCGGTCTACTCCAGTCAAAATCAAGTCACAGTCTTGGGAGGGGGGTTGACCGTAGGCATCTAAACATTCCGTATACGTATTTGGCACCTAGGAGTTTTCTATTGGTTAATACGCGGTCAATACGCGGCGAGGTACCAAACGCATATACGGAATGTTATTCGGTGCGAAATTCATATACGGAATGTTACATGTTCGTAGACGGAAAAAGATAACTTTTTATTAGTCAGTTAAAAGGAGATTGATTTTAAAATACTTGTTAATGTATTATCAAATAAAAATAAAACAATTATAGTATTTGGAATGTTCTTTGGTGCGAATTTCATATGAGGAATTTTAAATATTCGTAGACGAAAAAGACGACTTTTTATTAAGTCAGTTAAGGAAGACTGATTTTCAGAATTGGGTAGTTTCAGAATTTATAACCTTAAGAAACAGGGGCCAAAAAAGTGCGGAGAATATAGGCTAATAAGTCTTATGAGCCATACATTAAAACTTTTTCTTAAAATTATTCATCGTAGAATATACAAGTTATGCGAAGAGAGAATACAAGATACACAGTTTCGACAGTTTGCATTCATGAAAGGCGTAGGTACAAGAGATGCACTGTTTAGTCTACTGGTATTATTTCAAAGATGCAGAGATATTACTTGCGATATTTACACCTGCTTTGTGGACTACCAAAAAGCATTTGATACAGTTCAACACCGAAAAATGATGGATGTTCTAACAAAAGCCCAATGGATGATAAATACAAAATTTATACTGGAACCAATCAGCCAGAGGTGAACCAACGGAAGCGATCCAGATTCTACGAGACGTTAGACAAGGTTGTATACTTTCACCTATATTATTTAACCTATATCCAGAGGAAATATTTAGTGAAGCCTTAATAAATTGCGAATATGGAATACTTCTAAATGGAGAACGCCTAAACAACATCCGCTATGCAGACGACACCGTTATTTTTGCAGACAGTTTGAACAGTTTACAGCAACTACTAAACAAAGTAAATGAAGTAAGTGAAAGATTTGGAATTCAAGTAAATATATCAAAAACTAAATTTATGATAATTAGCAAAAATAAAATTAGAGGCGCCCAACTACTCTCTTTAAAAGCCACAACCTTAATCTGGAGATAAAAGTAAGGCTCCTACGATGTTATATCTTCTCAATATTATATTACGGAGTTGAATCCTGGACACTCACTGAAGCAATGGAGAAAAAATTTGAAGCCTTCGAGATGTGGCTATACAGGCGAATCCTAAGAATATTATGGACGGACAAGATGACCAACGGGACCGTATTACGATGAATGGGGAAAGAAAGAGAGGTGATGTATACCATTAAAAGGAGAAAGTTGGAATATCTCGGACACATAATGAGAAACGGCACTAACTACAGATTCAAAGGTAAAGTATTCGGAAAGCGGGGAGTTGGGAGAAGAAGAATATCATGGTTAAAGAACCTGAGGAAATGGTTCTCCACAACAGAAACTAATCTATTTAAAGCATCAGTTAATAAAATAATTATACCCAGAATGATCGCCAATATTCGAAACGAATAGGCACTAAAAGAAGAAGTTGAAAAAATCTAAGGGTAGTTAGTATGTGTACCCTCGGGATTACCAATCCTGACTGTATTGTGTGTTTTTTGTAGTATTTGTTTGTGTATTATGCCTTCGTATAATGTGTGTTTCTGTAATTATATGTTTGTGTATTGTGTGTTGCCAATTTGATGGCTCGATAATCGAGCACTGCACATGAAGAAGAAGAGTTCTAATAAGACACATAAACTCATGGACAAAATATTACATATTTTCAAATTATCATGTGAAATGGAATTTTTTGTTCTGCTATCCTTAGCCCCCCAGTGTCATAGAAATAGGATTTCTTTTCCGAATGAGATGTTTTAAAGTGTCATAAAAATACTCGATAGGATTTAAATCTGATATGGGTTATTTGGTGGCAAACATAATTTTTAAATTGAAACCATCAAGATAAATAGGTATTGACTATTCTAGCGACATGAAGACTTGAAGACGTGCCTTAACGTGCATTATCACGAATCTGTTATATCCAATATGGCTGGCAAATGGCAAAACATGATCTTCTAAAATGTTTTTAAACCTGTCCAAACAATTCCATTCCATAGCACTATGTCGCCACCACCAAAATTAACGTTTTGAATGAGGTTATATCTGGCATACCGTTCACCATATGGAAGCAAGATTTACAAAACTTCATCTACAGACGAGTTGGCGAACGGTATGTCAGTTGTAACCTTATACCGACACAGAGCGTTAGTTTTGGTAGTGGCAGCATACTGCTATGGAGCGACATTGCTTTGAAAGGACATACCGAACGTGTGGAAGTGATTAGGCGAATGCCACCTGACAGATACATTGAAAATATTTTAGAAGATCATGTTGTGTCATTTGCCAGCCACATTGGATAAAACATATTCGTGCTAATGAACAATAACGCACGGGTTTATGCAGAGCCGGATTTAAGGGAGGGCAGGCTGGGCAGCTGCCCGGGACCCCACATTTTAGGGGCCCCCACAAAGTCCAAACGTAAAAAATACAGCATTATTCACACATAATAATTTTTGTGAATCGATCAACTATGATATTTCGGTACATGGAAAGTTTCATGCTGTTAAAAGGTGTCTCATATTTTTGCCAAATCACGGTTATAAAGCAGAAGATATATTTAATTCGATAATGATTTAATTTAGTCCAGCCCGGACCCCCATATCGAAAAAGGGGGGGATGGCATGTCACCAGCCCCTCCAGGCAGATTTAAAAGGGTGGAGGCAGTACAAACGAATGAAGGGTGATACAATCCAGTACTAACGCAGTACAAACGAAATAGCCTATTTTCGACATTCAGAAGGCAAAAAGTGCAGAGTAGAGGGTAGCATGTCACTGCCCCCCCCCCCAGGCCAATCTAGACGGGTGGGGGCAGTACAAACAAAATAAGGGCGATACAATCCGATACTAATGCAGTACAAACGAACATACCCATCCCGGACCCCCAGATCGAAAAAGGGGGGATGGCATGTCACCAGCCCCTCCAGGCAGATTTAAAAGGGTGGGGGCAGTACAAACGAATACAAACGAATGAGCTTTTTTTTGAACATCAATTCGAAAAAGGGGGGGCTGGTGACATGGACCTCTTCTGCCCAGGGGCCCCACTGTCTTAAATCCGGCTCTGGGTTTATGGCGAGAATAGTGAATACTTTCTTTGATGAGATTCAATTTAACAATTATTTTGGCCATCATATAGCCCAGGGGTGGGCAAACTTTTTTTACTAAGGGCCACAAAATGTTTTTGGTCTATTACCGAGGGCCGCAAAATTTGTTACCTTAACATGTTCGAATTTTGGGGGGGGATATGGTTTGAAATCAACATTTCAAGCATATTTTTGTGTTTTTGTGAATTTTGTTTGAAACTAAGGTAGAATTATTTTATTTTTAAATTAAATAAACATTTTCGGTACAATTCGGAGAATATTCAAAAAAATTTCAAGACCAAATATTGAAAAATAAGTTAACGGTGGCAAATTTTTACAGACACCTAAAAAAAAGGATTTTGCAGTAGACATCAACAAAAAATTCAAAAATATTTTATTATGAGTTTATCGAGGTAACGTTGTCAAGTTTTTTCAGTTTTAATAATTTTTGAGTTTTTGATATCACTCAGAAGTCAAAATAAGAAAATTTTTTAAAAAAGTGGTGCAAAACAAACTTATTTATTATTGTTAAAGAAAAAATATCTCGACAGCATTACCTCACAAAATGTCTAAAAAAATCTATACAAAATTTCAGGTGGATCTATTAAGTAGCTTTTGAGTTGCATTGTCCACCGCCTTTGAAAAAAAGCAGTTTTGAGAAAAACGCGTTTAAAGTTTTAACAACTTTTATTTTCAATTTCTTTTTTGTCTGTCAAATCGTAAAGTGATGAACACCGTAATATGTTTTTGAATCGTTTTGTATGTTTTTATTTTTATAACGATTTCCGAAGTGGAAATCGAAACGTCAAATAAATTTAACTTCAAACTTAAATTGTGGTTTATTTTCTGGTTGAATGTAGAATGGTACCGAATCAATTTGAACTGAAAAATGATTTCTTAGAAGTACTAGTAGGTAACGAAAAATATATCTTCAAAATCTTTGAACCAATTTTCAAATTCCGTCAGCAAATTACAAAGTTTTTCTTTATAAATTTTAATTTTATTTTATGGTACATTATTTAATGATTTTAACGAGGACAATAATTGAACGAATTCTTGCTTTTTTGTATGATCAATGAATAGTTTACGTTTCATTTTAAAAGTTTCATTTTGCGTTCAAAACTTATAAATTTAGCAAATTTGCCGCAGTTTTTTATTTCTAAAAATAAAGCAATTTCCTCCCCTAAGTCACAGCATGAACCTTTTCTAAACTTAACCATCGAATATGATTGTGGTATAAGACATCAGTATATTCTGTTTCTATAACTCTTCCAAAAATGCTATGAATGTACGATGATTTATTCCTCTTGAATGAATAAAACCAAAAATATTAGCTATAATTGAAATGACGACGTCTGCTTGCAAAACATTTTTGCACAATAACTGCTGATGGATTATGCAGTGACAAAATAATAAATCATGTTCTGGAGATTGTTCATGAACGTAATCTTTAAGTTTACAATATTTGCTCCATCAGGTGTTACACTTAAGTACTTAGGTGGTTACGAGTTAGTTTACAAATTTCCAAACAGTTTCTTACTTCAAAAATATCGTTTCCATTTCTTGAAATTTCATGGATTTCATTGAGAAAGCCGACAAAACTGTGCCGGAAACCCTAATAATTGCCCGTGTTATTTTGAAAATTTGCGCAAAAATCACCTGCTGCGAAAGTGTTAATAGCTGTATTATCTATATTTAATTATTAATACTAGCAATAATTTTAAAAAATCTTTAAATGAAAATAATTCACTTTTTTCGCGGGCCGCAAAAAAATGTCTAAAGGGCCGCATGCGGCCCGCGGGCCGCACTTTGACCACCCCTGATATGGCCCATATCAGATTTAAATCCGATTGAGCATTTATATGACGCTTTAGCACATCGCATTCGGAAAGAAATTCTATTCTCATGATACTGACGAGGGGGTGGGGGTGCTAAGGATTGCAGCACAAACATTTCATTTCGCGTGATAATTTCAAAATATGCAATAATTTTGTCCATGAGTGTAAAACATTAAAACAACTAGAAAGGTGAATAGAATTTACATCTTTAATAAAATAACGGATATAATAACATATTCATATGTTTGACATGCTTAAACTTACTTAATATTTATGTTAAGATTAAAACGTATATCATTAAAACATTTAAACATAACCTGACGTTTTCATATTATTCTAATTTATAACATATATATTGTATAGATAAAAAGTATTAAAATATAAAATAAATTGAAGTTGTTTCTTAGAAAACAGATTTAGATGGAATTTTAGCTTCTTCAGTTGGTAACTCTTTTTAAGAATTTTAGAACGTTCTTAGTTCTCGAATCTTCCGATGTAAGCTCTGCAATTGGGGCAGTAATGAGTTTTAGCTTGGCATGAATCCACACAATATGGAATTAAGCAACATGGCCAACATCTGAAAAGAAACCCCATTTTTAGTATGATATGAACATGGACAGTGCGGTGTACAGTATGGAATAGTGAAATGTAAGCAAAGCACATGGTGCAATCACTGAAGGTGGATATGATATATTAAGTACTTTCGATTTCTTTGAACCTCCATCGATTTTTATGAAAATTGGTGAGTGGTTAGAGGATACCTCAGGGAACAAAAGGGATGTGGTGCCAACTTGCGCTTTTACCCTGGGGGTATGCCTCCCCATCTCATGGGTGAAGATTATTTTATTAAAAACAACCCCATAAATCGAAAGAGGGACAAATTCTAGGTAAAATTTATTATATAAAGTTATTAAAAGAATCAAAACTTTTTGAGCGATTATAGATCAAAGATTTTAATTTTTCATGAAAAAAGTGTATCGTTTTAAAGCGGTTTCTCATAAATAACTCAAAAACTGGAAGTTTTTACAAAGAAGTTATCATTACCAAAATTGAAGATAATAAAAAATTGAATAAACTTCTTACTAGAACAACCTTTTAATATTAATTCAAAGTTAGTTATAGGTAATTGAATTGATATTTTTTCGGAGAGTACCTAAATCTAAGTACCTACATATTCACGCTTAAATAACGGGTTTTACAACATATAATATGTACTTACTAAACAAAATTTTTCCAAAAATTATTTTGTTTTTAAATTCAATTTAATTCGTATTAAATTTAATCTTTTAAATCTCTTATCTTTTAAGATCAAAGATTCAAGATTTTTAAGATTAAAGGACTAAAGAGTCCCGGTCTGGAAGTAAAATTTAAGCTTTAAACGTTTCTATCTCGGTTATTTTTTATCCCATAAAAATAATTAAAAAATTAGAATATGTGTTAATGAAAAAACTAAAATTCGGTTTTTTATCATTTTTTACATATATCGATTATTTTTGAAATTTTTATAAAAAAAATAAAATTTACGAAAATTTGAAAAATTCTGATTTTTTAAATCATACCTTTTTTTCAAAAATAATTACTCCTAAACCGATCAAAATGTTTTCATTGTGAGGTCATTACTTATGCTAAAATAAAGAAAATCATCTTATACGGATTATTATAAATTTTAGTTTTTGTGAAAATGGCGTATGTTCTATTTTTCACTTTTTCCTAATAAATTCGAAAAAGTTCTGTTATTTTCATCATACCTTGCTTAATTTTGATATGTACTATCAATTTCTTCTATAGAGCTCATTTGATAGGTATTCGTAAATACTTTGACAAGTGTTTAGAAAGTATATTTTATAAAATGCATCATTGTCCCGTTATTTAAGAGATTTGAGTACTCACTGGAAAAAATTGCCATTCAATTAGCTATAACTCACTTTGAATTAATACATAGATACTAGTAAAAGATTTTTCAAGTAAGGAATTTATTCTCCATTTTTATTATCTTCAACTTTAGTAATGATAACTTTTTTATAAAAACTTATAGTTTTTGAGTTATTTATGAAAAACCGTTACATGCATTTTTCATGAAAAGTTAAAATCTTTGATCTTTAATAACTCAAAAAGTATTGATTTCTTTTAATAACTTGATATAACATATTTTGCCTGGAATTTGTGCCTCTATCGATTTATTGGATTATTTTTAATACAATAATTCACAGCCGAAAAGGGATGGTATCCATCCCCAGGGTAAAAGTGCAAGTTGGTACCATGTTACTTTTGTTTTTTGAGGTATTCTCTAACTACTCACCAATTTTCACAAAAATCGATGACGTTCAGTGAAATCGGAGGTGAAAACCTTCAGTGACTGCACTAACATTGGCAAAGCGTTAGAAGGTTCTTCCTTCAGCTAAAAAAAGACAGCAATTAGGTATTAAGTATGCGATCATTTAACTTTTTCATACTGTATGTTATCAGTGCAGCAATCGCAAAAAGTGTACATGAAAGTTAGTTAAAATTTGTTAATTTATGAAATAAAGGCTGTTTCGAGCGGTGTTTTGTAATACTTAGTAAATTAAATTCTGCATGCATAAGCAGTTATCTATCTGGAATTTATGGTTCTTCCTAACTAATCAGAATTCTGGTGTCTAACAATAAAACACTGAAAACGTTTGTTTTCTATACTTCCACAAAATTTATTATAACTAAGTGACTACAGCTGTTTCGGCAGAGTGCCTTTCTCAAGTGATTTAGTTTACAATGTGTTTGCCTTTTTAAGTCTTCAACTGAAGAGGTTGAGGAGTGGGGAGCTGTTTGTCTCGAGTTGATCATTCAGAATTATATCTGTATTTTTCAGTTTATTAATTTCCATAGATTCTAAAAAAGATAGCTTAAGGCCTTTATTTTGAATATGCAGAATTTGCAACTCTTTATTGAAAGAATGATTATGATCTAGAAGGTGAAGTGCGTATGTAGAAGTGTCTGTTTTTCTATTGTTGAATGCCCTTTTGTGTTCTGCTATCCGTTTGTCAAAAGTTCTGACTTCTAGATCATAATCATTCTTTCAATGAAGAGTTTCAAATTCTGCATATTCAAAATAAAGGCCTTAAGCTATCTTTTTTAGAATCTATGGAAATTAATAAACTGAAAAATACAGATATAATTCTGAATGACTAACTCGAGACAAACAGCTCCCCACTCCTCAACCTCTTCAGTTGAAGACTTAAAAAGGCAAACACATTGTAAACTATATCACTTGAGAAAGGCACTCTGCCGAAACAGCTGTAGTCACTTAGTTATAATAAATTTTGTGGAAGTATAGAAAACAAACGTTTTCAGTGTTTTATTGTTAGATAAAATAACTTCCATCAAGTAACGGTCGAATCCATAAATTATTTACAGGAAGCCAATACAGGGATATTGACCATATTGTTTTCAAGATTGCTTTTAAAGCGTATGGTAACAACACAAAATATCTGGTTTCTAAACATGTGCGTGAAAAACAACGTGTTCCCGAAATACATAAAGTTAAAAACCAACAACCGCAGTGCCGCTGCCATAGCCGGCGCACATGGATTCGCTCCCAACCCCTATAAAACCACTTTTATTGTACACGAGTTGGCTCCGTAGGAAGACCTAACCCTTCGGTCATAACTTAACATTCGGGTATGAGTTTCGGAGCCAACTCGTGTACAATAAAAGTGGTTTTATAGGGGTTGGGAGCGAATCCATGTGCGCCGGAAACGGGATAGGAGCACCCAATACAGAAAACGAGATATTATAGCTGTGTATCTTAAGGTATGTCATTCAGAATTACATTATAGATTAGATAATATAGAATTTGACATCCTAGATTCTAAAGTAAGAACTGAAGTAGATAATATAATAGACAAAAAATTTAATACACAATGTAAAAAACTAAATAATCTAATTTGCAATAGTAAAAAACTCAAATACTCATACAAAAAAGTTTTCAAATCATAGTTTTTTCAATAGATTTATAAACTTAACAGATACTAAATTCAATAATAGTGAAATAGAACTTTTAGAGAAAGGATTCACACACAACTTGCCTCAACATAATAATCAAAAAAATTTAGAATATTTAGGTGTAGAATGTGAAGTAGCGTTAAACAAAACTGCCAAAAACATAGAAAAAAGCATAATTGCCAAATCTATTACCGATGTATGTAGTGAAACTAATAATTGCTATTTTAAAGAAAACCAAATAGCCGTTTCAATTAAAAATAAATCAATAAAACATAACATAATATTTACAAAAGCAGACAAAGGTAACACTACTATTGCTATCGACAAACGAGACTATAATAACAAAACAATAGAATTTTTAACTAACCAAAACAGTACAAAACTAAACAAAGACCCCACAGAAAAATACCGAAAATAAATTAAACTAGCCATTGAAAATTCAAAATCAATACTAAATCCAACAGAACAGAAATACCTTAACATTATGAACCCACAACCTCCTAAATTATACTCTTTTATTAAACTACACAAACCTGACCACCCAATAAGACCTGTAGTTTCTTTTTATACAGCTCCGTCATATAAACTTTCAAAAAAACTGTCAGATATTATTACAGAATACACTAAATTTTCACCTAAATTCACCGTAAATAATATACTAGAACTAGTTAATAAAATACAACATTTTCAATTGCCCAACAACTCCAGACTAATTTCATTTGACGTAAAAAATATTTTTCCTAGTGTTCCTCCTACAGAAACTTTTGTTTTAGTTAAGAATCTTTTAGACCATAATAGTACAAATCCGATCATTGCATCTGAAATTTTACACCTTCTTGAAATTTGCATAAATCAAGACTATTTTGAATTCAATAATCAAATATACACAAACAACAGTGCAGGACTTATTATGGGTAATCCTCTAAGCCCATTGCTATCAGATATATTTATGAACCAACTTGAAACAACAATTTCTAAACATCCCGTATTTAAACAGTGCTTATATTGGTGGAGATACGTGGATGATATACTAGTATGCTTTACAGGAACTAACAGACAACTTGACCAATTTCTATCAAATATTAATTCACTTCATAATAATATTGAGTTTACAATAGAAACAGAACAGAATAACTCCATAAACTTTCTAGATGTAACGATTTCCAGACTACACAACAAACATGAGTTCTCCGTATATCATAAACCTACCCATACTGACACAACTATACACAATTCATCATCCCATCCTACACAACACAAATTAGCAGCCTATCATATCATGATACATAGACTGACAGAAATTCCCATGACAAAAAATAACTTCGAGATAGAACTAAACATCATTAAACAAATAGCAGTAAACAACGGCTATAACGAACAAACAGTTAACAAAATTTTAAACCAAAAACTCCATAAGAAAGCCCTGAAATTAGTGTATCCACCACCACAGAAAGAACCCAGTACCTTCTGCTCTCTCACATATACTGGCAAGATAACAACAAAAATAACCAGATACATAAAAAAGAAAGGAATAACACCAGCTTTCAGAACTAACAACAACTTAAGCAAATATATTAAGAACAATAAAAGCTGAAAGAGAAAGCAACTACAGAGTGGTGTGTACAAACTAACTTCCGGTGACTGTCCGAAAACGTACATCGGTCAAACTGGCAGAACTTTTGACAAACGGATAGCAGAACACAAAAGGGCATTCATCAATAGAAAAACAGACACTTCTACATACGCACTTCACCTTCTAGATCATAATCATTCTTTCAATGAAGAGTTTCAAATTCTGCACATTCAAAATAAAGGCTTTAAGCTATCTTTTTTAGAATCTATGGAAATTAATAAACTGAAAAATACAGATATAATTCTGAATGACCAACTCGAGACAAACAGCTCCCCACTCCTCAACCTCTTCAGTTGAAGACTTGAAAAGGCAAACCCATAGTAATCTAAATCACTTGAGAAAGGCACTCTGCCGAAACAGCTGTAGTCAGATAGTTGTAATAAATGTTGTGGAAGTATAGAAAACAAACGTTTTCAGTGTTTTATTGTTAGATAAAATGAACTTCCATCAAGTAACGGTCGAATCCATCAAGAATTCTGGTGGTTTGGTAAGTAACCTTCTTTGTCTATTGGAAGACTGCAATCTCACAAAAAACATAAATTCTTGAAAGTTTAACCTTTTTTAGACCTACACGTCAAATTTTTGCGCGATGCGGATATTAGTACATTTTTGACAGCTGCATAAACTTAACGTGTTTGAAAAAGTGACGCATATGGAGAAAAACGATTTTCGATCTCTCATTAGACATTATTATCTGAGAAGAAAACGGCGGAAACAAAAGAAAAGCTATATAAATATTACGGGACTAACGCTCCTGGTGGATTTTGGTGATTATTTATGTTTTCGAGGTCGCTGAATCTGAATATGAAGTTTGTTTTTATCTAGAGTTGGTGGAACATGCTCAAAAATCAAATTTTATGCAAAAATGCGAAAAATCAATTTTCATTATTTTCAATTTTACCTCGCTGTAAATATTTCCTTTTGAAAATTTTACTGCGTCATTTGTGAAGTAATTAGATGACAACGAGCTTTGTCCAAAATGTTCAAACAAATTAAAAGAGGAGTTGTTAATTTTTAAACATTTTGCCGTCAGATTCCGTTAGTTCATTTTTACTTAAAAAAGTTGAGTGACAAACTTTTTAGTTTAAAATTTTAACCAACACAGCAATAAAGTATTATTCATGAAGAAGTTTTCTGGAAAATTTTAAGTCAACATATGCAATAGAAAAAAAGTTATGTGACTTTATAGACGAGCGGCACACCCCAAAAATAGCTTAGTTCTCGAGATACTGTGTGGTGTGATGACCACGGTGTGGTGAATGGCTAGTTTTGGTCATACTATATGTTTATGATCGTGTTGAATACGAAAATTAGGTTTATTTTGAATTTTACGTGGGGGAACATTGTCAAAATTGCAATTTTGCCCTAAAAATAACAAAAAAAATGAAATCACACTTTTCTGCGTTTAACTTGCTACAACTCTGTTCTATTTTAATATTTTTTTCTGAAATTTTTATAGTATATATTTCTTACGTTTCTAAAGACAATGAAACCTGTATCAATCTTTCTGTCTTATTGTAGTATAAGTTATGAATTGTTTAAAGTAAAAGTGCAGATTCCTGAATTGCAAAGTTTAATCGCAAAAGTTAAGTGACAAAATTTGAAATTTAGCTTTTTAATCAAGTTTATGTTAAAATATAGGATACAAAGAAGAAAATGTTTTATAAAAAAAATGGCGCAACTTTTAATTTTAAGAAAAACGTAATTTCATTTTTTTATTTTTAAGGTAAAATTGCGATTTTGACAATGTTTCCCCATCTAAAATTCAAAATAAACCTCATTTTCATTTTCAGCACCATCAAAAACATAAAGTAAGACCAAAATTAGCTATTCACCACACCGTGGTCAGTATCTCGAGAAATAAGCGTTTTTTGTGGGAGTGTCTGTCACTTGTCTATAAAGTCACACAACCTTTTTCCTGTTGCATATTTTGACTTGAAATTTTCCATAAAACTTCTTCATGAATTATATTATATTGCTGTGTTGGTTTAAAATTATAAAGTAAAAAGTTTATCACTCAACTTTTTTAAGTAAACATGAAACTAACGAAATCTGACGACAAAATGTTTAAAAATCAACAAACAACTTCTGTTTTAATTTATTTCAACATTTTGGACAAAGCTCGTTGTTTTCTAAATAGGTACTTCAGAAATGACACAGTAAAATTTTCAAAAAAAAAAATATTTACCGCGACCAAAGATACAGCGAGGTAAATATGAAAGATCATCAAAATTGATTTTTCGCATTTTTGCATAAAATTTGATTTTTGAACATGCTGCACTAATTCTAGATAAAAATAAACTTCATATTCGGATTCAGCGACCTCAACAATATAAAGAATGACCAAAATTTGCCATTCACCTATCATGGTCGCTTTTTCGATTTAAGCCTCAAATTAGGGGTGTCCCGCTCGCCTATTATGACAATGGCAAAAATTCATGAGTTGGGCTTCGAATTGCTTTCCCACCCAGCCTATACTAACCTCTATTCAGCCTAACCTAATTTGGCGCCCTCCAATTATTATATGTTCACAAATCTGAAGAGATGGTTGGTAATTAAAAAATTCAGCTCGAGAGAAACAAGGACAAGGACCATATCGAAAAATAAAAGAATTTTCTGGAAAAAGATGTTCTTCATTTCAAACCAGGTTACTTATCAGACCATCTAGTAGTTCACAGTGATCGATCGTCTGCTCTTGGATCGCTTTTCATAATGTCTGCCTTAATAGGGAACTTGCACTTTTTTGTTACATAATAATGTTTAGTTTTATTTAAAAATGAGAGTTCCAAAACTTCACGCTTCAAAAGCTCGTAATAACTTAGAAATACAAATTTAAAGTCTTCTGCGGTATAAAATAGTTCAAGCGACCCGTGACGTCACATAGTTTTATATTAGGTTTGTTCTAGCAAACCGTCAGACTAATTAGTCAGAAACCGTCAGCAAACAGTTGGTCAGTGAGAGGACATAATACAGTCACCAGTGCTATCCGTTCTACTCGCACTAGTCGACTATTCGCTGATGATTTCAAACCGTTTGAAACTGATGCTAGAACAAACCTTATATAAATAATTATGATTATGGTTATATTTAGGTATATTCTTCTCCTTCTTTAGTTTATTGGCCTCCACCTACTTGGGTATTTGGCCAGTTCATATTGTCATTAGAATATAAAAATATTTTTATATTCTAATGACATTTATCGTATGTCATTGTCATAATATATTATATCAGTTTGTTGAGATTTGAGTTTGATACAGTTTTGAAGGAAAGGAAAGAAGGTTTACTATGAAAAAAAATAATAAAACCATTTTGTAAAAGTACAAGTTTTCTATGAATAGTTGAACGATAAAAAACACTTATGAAGTCACATAACTGTATTTTCTACTGATGTTTATAACGTCCAATTTAAAATTATATACAATTTTGTTTACTTTGTTGGTGCAGAATGTAAACATAAAACCGGATGACGTTACGACGCGTTTTGGGCTGGCTGGTGTAATTTGAATTTTTAATCGTCTTTAGGGGCCAAACGAAAAACAAAAAAAAACTTTTTTATCTTTGATACATGTTTTAAATTATATTCTGTTGTGATTTATAACATTTTTTTCGAATTTACAATTTTATGCAAGTTCCCTATTATAAATGAAACGTCACGAAATTTTTTGTCCATGATTTTGTATGCAATTAAAACAAATAATAAATGGGACCGTAATTTTTTCAAATTTTTGTTCTTCACATTTCGAATTAAATAGTTCTCAAATTTAATGTAGATAAATATAAATAATAGCACAGAAAGTTTTAATTTGCACATATGACATAATATAAGTTGCACAAAAACATAAAACAATAAGCAAAATTTTTCAAAGTAGAAGCTTGTTTTAATATGTCATACATTTATTAGCAATCAGAACATACCTTCTACAATGAAACCTAAAGCATTGACATTAAAGGGAAGAGTGAAAAAGTATAATGTTACAATATAAAGAAGATTTTCTCTTAGAATAGCTTGGACCTTTTGTCGATTAGTGAGTATAACTCATTCGGTTTTAGATCTTTCTGTTTTCTTTTTATGTTATTTTCATATTAATCTTCTGTCCGAACCTATTTCGTGTATAAATTGCAGATTTTCAACATTTTTGAAGTGACTGAAGCTTTGGACATTACTCTTTCCTTTACTTGGGCTGTCTTGGTTTTATTATTTTTATTTTCTGTTGCTGCGTAAGTATGTGTCAACTACTCCATGGAAGCTATTTGCCTGATATGCTCTTCCATGCATACGCCTATCCTATGGATTTTATGATTCAATAGAAGAATTAAAATCTAAAGAAGAAAACAGTGAATGAAAATGACAGTGAATTTAATTTTCATTTTCTATTAGTTTTACTCCTATCTCAGTACAGGGAATCAAGATTCGTTGGAATTTTTACTAAGATAAATAGACAGATAGTGAAATGCCATTTTAGATTTCCCCTAGTCTTCTTCTAATACATCGTTCGTTTGCTTTGCAAGTTTTAGAAAGCAAGAATTTGGGTTGTTTACCAGAACTTAGAAGTGTTTAGTTCTTCATCTAAAACTTCGAATTGTTTTACAAAAAACAGTATTTTCTATTGATCTCAAATATTTCGTAAAATTTGGGACACCCTTTATTTGCCTCTTTCAATGAATACATATGTTTTCTATCCACACTAAAAATTAATGAATTCTCATGCAAACCTAATGCAAAAAAATAATTAAAAGCGCCCTGTTGTACTAAAGTTATAGATAGTGCAAAGTATTATTAGACCAGAGTGATAAGACAAAAATATACTCTGTTCGTGACACTTCAACAGCCAGGGTACTGAAGCGTTTTTTCGACAGGTAATACCTATAAGAACAAATTGTAACTATTTCCTGCATAGGATCTGGCGGCCATTTTTGTTTATAAACAATTTAGTGTTGAAAAACAGCCTTTTCCCTTTTTTTTAATTAATGAAAAATAGTAAAAACTATAGCTTTCTTAGTACAAACATCTTCGAAGGAATGGAAAAAGCTTTAAAATGGCGTATTACAAAGTTTATTACACTCATTTGTTGTTAATATAATTGCAAAAAAAGGTCGAAATTTCAAAAAAATTAATTTCGCAATAACTATTGTAAAAATAAGTATAGAGCTTTGAAATTTTTGTCAAATGAGGGTTCTTCGGTGCTTAATATATGACAAAAATTTCAAAGCGATTCATTCAATTGTTTAAATTTTATTCAATTTATTTATCCCAGAGAGCTTTTTTTTGCAATAACATAAGTCAGAAAAAAATAATGGTAGAACCATTCTACAGGTCTCCAATGAAAGAGCATGAATTAAACTTTCAAATTGGTTTAAAAAAGTGAATAAAAAATGCATTTATTAGTAATAAATAATTGCGCAAAAGTATCGTCAATTTTTCTTTTTTTGAATCCTTTAAACTGTTTGAATAACTTTTTTCAAAAAAATCTATTTTTACCGTTTTTTAGGTGCATAACTACCAAGTAATGTTATTTATATGTTAATGGATGAAAAATTGTAATAAATATATATAATTGATTATATTAATAAAAAAATATGAAAAAAAATTTTAAGAAACGCTTTTCTTTAGTTACGAGTGACTAAAATTAAAAATATTATATAAAATCCACTAAAAGGCAAAAAATTAAAAAAATTGAAAAAATCTAACACATTCGTCAAAGAAAAGCGTGGCGCGTCTTCATCGATTAAACGGTTTTCGCCCCACGCTTTTCTTTAACGAATGTGTTAGATTTTTCAATTTTTTTTATTTTTTGCCTTTTAGTTGACTTTTTATAATATTTTTAATTTTAGTCACTCGTAACTAAAGAAAAGCGTTTCTTAAAAAATTTTTTTTCATATATTTTTATTTTTTACTTTTTAGTCTTACGCTATTCAAACATTAAAATATATCGTTATGTTTATTAAAATATGTATAAAGCATATGATGCACTAACGTGAAAAGTAGTCGGAGTTGGCAAAAAAATTGAAACTTTATTGTTTATTTATGAAGCATAACGTAAACAATTAACGTAAAAAGTGAAACTATGTATAGCTTATATCATTAGCTACAATCCGCAAAACTTTTAAGTTTTTACATTGTTAAAAACAGGAGAATTTAAGCATTTTCCATTAAAATCGTTTTTTTTTATTTAAACAATTAAAAAGCATAAGAACATTTTTTTTATTGATTATTCGTGTATTGTTCCCGCGAATGCATATGTCTGCAAATTTTCATTCATTTGTGTTGGAAAAAAGGCAGTCAAATTAACGTCTAAAGATTTGACGCAAACTATTGAACTAAATAAAAGCGTTTAAAAAATAAAAAGTTTATAAGGAAAAAATTGAACATACTTTTGCATAATTATTTATTACTAATAAATGCATTTTTTATGCACTTTTTTAAACCAATTTGAAAGTTTAGCTCATGCTCTTTCATTTGACACGTGTAGAATGGTTCTAACATTATTTTTTTCTGACTTATGTTATTGCAAAAAGAGCTCTCTGGAATAAACAATTTGAATATTTATACAATTAAATGAATCGCTTTGAAATTTTTGTCACATATCACATATTAGGCACTGAAGAACCCTCATTTGACAAAAACTTCATAACTCTATACTTATTTTTACAATAGTTATTGCGAAATTAATTTTTTTGAAATTTCGACCTTTTTTGCAATTATATTAACAATAAATCAGTGTATTAAACTTAGTAATGCGCCATTTTAAAGCTTTTTCCATTCTCTCGAAGATGTTTGTATGTACATACTAAGAAAACCATAAGTCATACACATTCTATTAATTTGCAAAAAAAGGAAAAAGATCGTTTTTTGACACTAAATTGTTTATAAATAAAAATGGCCGCCAGATCCTACGCAGGAAATAGTCACAATTTGTTCTTACAGGTACTACCTGTCGAAAAAATATTTCAGTACCCTGGCTGTTGAAGTGTCATGGAAAAAACCTTATTACCCTGGACCAGCGTTTCCCAAATGGTGGGTCGCGACCCGGTACCGGGCCATGAAAGCAAAACGCCGGGTCGCCTCGCCTCGCCGTTTCACATGAACGTCTTCTTTTACACTGCGAAGTGCGTTGGCTATCCAAATGGAATGTTTTAAAAAAACTTTAATTGAATCGAAGGAAGAAGTTTCCAATATTCTTATAACAACATCCACCAACGGCCAGGGGTGGAATATTTTAATTTAAAGACAGTTTTCATGATGTCAATTGGTTAGTCGAGGTAGCCTATCTTTGTGATATTTTTGACTTCTTGAACAATTTAAATAAGTATGCCATTACAATGTAGCAATGTAGTACCAGAGAAGGTGGAAGCTGCAACAAAAGCTTAATTTGTGGACACGTCGCGTCGCGCGGAAGCAGGAAATTACAAAGCTAACAGCACTACAAAAAGAGTATAATGTGAATCATTGCCGGATGAGATTTCAGCCGCTTTCAAGGAACACGTGCTAGGACTGGGGCAAATCTGAAGGAATATTTTCCCCCCATCTACAGCAACAAAGCATGGATAGGGAATCCATTTACACTGGACCTAGAATCCAAAACAAGACTTCTGTCAGTAACTGAACTATCGTGTGACAGGGCACTCAAAGACACACTTGACAAAATACCATTGCTAGATTTTTGGCTGTGTTGCTGCCAGGAGTACCAAGTTTTAACAGAAAAAGCGATAATTTCTAATTTCTTTTGTTACGACCTATAAGTATTTTTTGGGTTTGTTGCCTAAGGCAGGGTTTTCAACACTGGCTTTCCTCAAAAATAAGTATAGGAATCGTTTGAAAGTCGAACCGGACATGATGATAAAATTGTCATTTTTTCCTCCAAAAGTGAAGTTTTTAACCAAAAACGTTATTTCTCATTAATTAAGTATTTGATTTTTATTTTTTATTACATTTTTGTTTAATCTAATGATTCTTTATTAAAATATAACTGTAATAAATATTTAAATATGTTTTCTTGTACACACACACCAGGGTATGCAAAAAAAAATTAGTAGGTTACGGAGGATAAACACAACAATAACCGGGCCACGGAAAAATAAGTTTGGGAAACGCTGCCCTGGACTATATGTTATAGCAAAATGTTTACACCAAGGTTCCTTGAGTTCTATTTACAGAATGCTTGTTGTATATACCCTGACATCATTTTAAAAACAAATTACAAACATATGCTTAAATGTTAATTTAGAATGTGGTTGACTGGTAATCAAACGCAATATCTGTTAAGAACAGACACGTTGAAAAAAGTTATGCATTGCAAAGAAGAGTACGTGAATCATATTGAAATATTTTTTAATAAAAATTATTTACGTCATCTAGACATATAGGCCAGCAAATGAAGCACTTTGGCTCGAAATTTTTTCGTCCAGCATGTATGTATTTATTTGAAATTTTCACAGAAGGTAGGGAATAGTCCAAGGATCATTTTCTATATCATGCCGCTGTACACTAAAACCTTGGGGGTGGTTGCCACCCCATCTCGGGGTAGGAATTTTTTATTACATTTTAACCATGTAAATCGATGTAGAAAGTAATTCTAAGAAAAAACTGTTTTTTTTTACATTTTCTTCGTAAGACTAATATTTTTCAAATTATTCGCGGTTGAAAGTAACAGTTTTTCGACGAAAAAATCCACATTTGTTGAGGGTTTTTTGAGAATAATCAAAATCAATAAAAAAGCAGAAAAATCAGTAAATTTCGGTACACACATGACAAACTTCAACTTCAAGCAGCCAATGAAGTTGAAAAAATTACCATTACGGAACGACTAGCCGGATGAGTAGAGATATCAGACTTCATATCAACACCGGAAAAACCAAAAAAATGATCGTTGAAAGGGCAAATAATGGCAAATGGCAAATAGCAATGAAAGGGCAGATAAACCAAACGGCAAATTTCGAAATAGTAGATAGATTTGTATACTTTGGCTCCCTGACAACTAACAGTATCAATAGCTCCTCAGAAATCAAGCGTAGACGAGCAATGGTCCGAGCCGAACTAATGTTACATTATTACAGTCAAGGGAAAAAATGGAAAAAATTGGCCATACTTTGAGGAAATATCAAAGCAACATAGCGAGACAATCACTTAAATACCAACCAAAGGAGAAAAGGAAGAGAGGAAACCAGACAACAGCTGTAAAAGAACTACCACCAGAGAACACGAAAAAATTGAACTAAGGTGGGGTGAAGTCAAAAACAGTGCAATAAATAGAAAAGAATGGAAGAAACTAGTACAAAGTTTATGTAGAGAATATACAAGAAGGAAGATGCGTGATCCAGTAAGAAATCTTACAGTTTTGGCCAAGAAATGCATAAGCGCACAATACTTCAAAAAGTAAGGATGGAACTGGAGAGAGGGAAATATTGTATTTATACCTCAATTGATTCTAATGAAAAATTACATTTTAACTGAAAATTTCATTGCAATCAATGATTGTGGCTTAATCCTATATAAATACAATATTTAACTTAGACATATATACATTAGCACTTCGAGCCAAGCAGGCTCATGGCTTGGTTTACAATCTTCCTCCATTCTTGTTTGTTCTTCGCTTTTTCTTTCCAATTGGCTCCACCAATTCATGGCTCTTCAACTTCATGGTTCCATCTGGTCCTAGGTCTTCCTTTTCTCTCTTTACCACCTATTGTAGCGCTTAATATGATTTTGGGCATTCTAACTTTGGCCATTCTTTGGACATGTCCTAACCATCTAAGTCTTTGTGCTCTTACAACTGCAATTATATTAGGCTCTTTATACAATTCTTCTAACTCCTTGTTTGTTCTTCGTGTCCACTGATTGTTGATCATTTTCCCCCCAAATATTCTTCTAAGTATTTTTCTTTCCCATACTTGTAACAGTGATTGCTCGGTTTTTGTCATAGTCCAAGTTTCTGAGGCATACGTAACTATTGGTCGTATCACAGTTTTATACGTTCTTAATTTAGCTGCTTTGGATATATTTTCGCTTTATAGTATTCTATTGAGTGCATACATGCAACGATTCTCGGACATTAGTCTTTTGTGTATTTCTTCCCGGATACTTGGTCTTAACTTAGACATGCCACAACAAAACAGTATCAGAAGATCTATATAATGTAAGTAATTTTTTTATATTCTGTACTAAAAATTTATAAATGAAGTAAAGAAACACAGACTTACTCACAATCATTTAATAATACTTCGACGACCGGTTTCGATCTCTACACTATTCAGATCATCTTCAGGTCGGCGTTGCGTTACAAGTAGTTAAATGATGCCGTTACAAGGGATGCTTTGTAAGTTCATCGATAACATGTTTAAACGTCCAAATTATGCTAATAGGATAGCTAGGTGAGGGACTGGGTAAGCGGACATGCTTCGGAGGTCAAAACACAGTGAATTGGAATGGATCCTGAAGGCAGATGTGTGTTGTGAAACAGAGACAGATGTATAAGTTATGTGAAAGAAAACGTTCTGGTGGGAATGTTCATAAATGCAGCTGAGGTGTAAATAGACTTATTGTAAACACTTGTACGATTGTGAAGGTCTTTGCTCTTAGGTGTTTTGGGCTATGGACAAAGGTCGAAGTAAGGAAAATGACAAATAGGAATAAATATTCAGGTTTGTATTGTTCCCGGTCACAGGACTACGGGATATCAGTTATTATGTATCACTGTAGGTGCCTAACACTTGGAAATCTATGAAATGTAGAGGATTATAAGAAAACTAATTAGATAAAAAAAGGTTGTCAAATTAAAAATTGGTTGAAAACTGTAGAATATTAAAGGTGATCTGAGAAAGGAAGGGGTTTGTTTAAGCTATTGTATGATAGTGTATGTTCAGAAAAAAATATTGAATAAATAATTACAGGATGTAGGCACTTACCCGTTGTCCTAGGTGAACGACAAACGCGACAACGCGACACGACGCGACGCGACGCGAAAATATCAAGTAATGGTTGTATTTGTGTATGGCCTACGTTTTCGGGTTAATCAGTCTACGACAAGACGCGACGAAGTGCGAACTTGATTTGTTCGCGACGAGACACGACACAGTGTGACGCCCCATTGCTTTTTTCAATTCAAATTATGCTACGCAATAGTTTATTATATAAATAAAAACTAATAATAACTATATTTATAGTACCAGTGTTTTTTCATTAACATACCTTAAAGTCAATAACAGCCTCTCCTCAATAGAATTTGGTTTTTGAAAATTATCTACTTATTGAGAGCTCAGTTATTAATACTGAGTTTAACAGCTGCAATGATATAATCGAAAGTGAATAAGCCACAATACTCTTTAAACCAACGTGGATTATTTCATTAATTTCGGATATATGTAAATGACTAAACTCTCCAAATTTACTCGTTCTAAATATATGACATTTGTTGTCTTCCTTTTTCGTTTATGGAATTTTTTAGCTAAGTATTTAAAATATGAATTTTCTAGTAACACTGCTGTATACTTCCCCACACTTAAGAATAGGAATGAATAATTGACATCGTCACGTTTGTCCTGGTTTGAGTGATGGAAAGCGACGCGATGCGACGCTACATAAGCCATACGTCGCGTGAATTACTGGTCGCATCGCATCGCAACGCATCGCATCGCATCGCGTCGCGTCGTGTTCCGTCGCTCACCTAGGACAACGGGTTACATTGAGAAATTATTAAAATAAATAATTTTATTTATTTTAATAAATAATAATTTAATAAATTTATTTATAATAATTTAATAATAATTTAATAAATTTATTTTAATTTATTTTAATTCATTTATTTTAATTTATTTATTTTAATGTATTTCAATAATTTCTCAATGTAAGTGCCTACACCCTGTAATTATTTATTCAATATTTCTTTCTGAACATACACTATCATACAATAGCTTAAACAAACCCCTTCCTTTCTCAGATCACCTTTAATATTCTACAGTTTTCAACCAATTTTTAATTTGACAACCTTTTTTTATCTAAGTAATTTTCTTATAATCCTCTACATTTCATAGATTTCCAAGTGTTAGGCACCTACAGTGATACATAATAACTGACATCCCGTAGTCCTGTGACCGGGAACAATACACACTTGAATATTTATTCCTATTTGTCATTTTCCTTACTTCGACCTTTGCCCATAGCTCACAACACCTAAGAGCAAAAACCTTCACAATCGTACAAGTGTTTACAATAAGTCTATTTACACCTCAGCTGCATTTATGAAAATTCCCACCAGAACGTTGTCTTTCACATAACTAATATATCTGTCTTTGTTTCGCAACACACATCTGCCTTCAGGATCCATTCCAATTCACTGTGTTTTGACCTACGAAGCATGTTCGCTTACTCAGTCCCTCACCTAGCTATCCTATTAGCATAATTTGGACGTTTAAACATGTTATCGATGAACTTACAAAGCATCCCTTGTAACGGCATTATTTAACTACTTGTAACGCCGACCTGAAGATGATCGAATAGTGTAGAGACCTAAACCGGTCGTCGAAGTATTATTAAATGATTGTAAGTCTGTGTTTCTTTACTTCATTTAAAATGAACTCACATATGCAACCCATTCAACATATAAAAATTTATAAATGTTATTTACAGCACAATTGTTATTATAATCCTATATAATAACGAATCTCATTTATTCTGGTATGTAGTTGAATGTTGAAGGTTTAAAAACATGCCTGAATTAATAGTGTATTTCAAGGTTTAGTCGTGCTTCCTGTCTAAGTGGAATCCAATATTAATAGGCAAACACACGAAGTGACTTCATGAAAATAAATTATCAGAACAAATGTTGCTGAATTTTTACGAAAAATGACTAAAAACAATGCTAGCTTGATTATCTGGAAAACCTTACGAAAATTAATGACATCAATAGAATGTGCAGAATGACAAATAGTTCAAATAATGACAATTAGTATGGTATAACTAGACCCAAACCGAGACATCCAAAGTGAAAGTTATCCTCCCACACCAAATTGTTCTATATGGTCCACATATTGTTCAGTAAAAAGTTACACCATTTTGAGCGTCCGGTTTGGGGGGGAGATGGGGGAGAAATCGGTAAATTAGTAGTTTTTTTACGTTTTTCGTCAATATTTCTAAAACAATGCTTTAGCGTAAACAATGTTCTATACAAAAATGTTCTACATAAATTTTAAAACAAAGAAGGTCCTATACATATTTGTTATAAAATCAACAGTTCCAGAGTTCCGGAGGGTGAAAAGTGGAGGTTTTCGATACTGTTTATATTTTTTGGGCAATTTATAATATTATTACTGATGAAGGAAATTTTCTTTAACAGGATTTTGTTTTGTAAATAAAATTTGCTATTTCAGTAGACGATGGTATGTTAGTGATAAGTCCTTGAAGAAACGTCAACGTTATCACCCAAAATCATCATCAATTGCCCAAAAAATATAAAAAGTATCGAAAACCTCCACTTTTCACCCTCCGTAACTCTGGAACCGTTGATTTTATAACAATTATGTATAGGACTTTTTTGTTTTAAATTTTATGTAGAACATTTTTGTATAGAACATTGTTTACGCTAAAGCATAGTTAAAGCACAGTGAAGAAACCTAGTGAATTTCGGATCCATTGACCATAGATCACCAAAGTTATACATAAATCTGTTTTGTTGAAGCAGCAAGTTAAATGTATTCTGTAGAACAAGCATTACAATTTTTTAAAGATAAGACTTCTGAGATGCTATGTGTTCTCCGTATTGTTCAATGGGTTGGAGGCTTGGACGTTAAAAAAGATTTTCGGAAAAAAATCATGCTGACTAACACAAATACGAAAGCTGGAACTGTTGGTGTGGATCTAATTGTTAATGTCAAAACACTTATAAGACTGTATATACCACTGATAGTCCCCGTTCTGACAAAAGACAGGGTAGACCAAAGCTGAGGTGGATAGATGGGGTAACACGAGATGATGAAAATATGGATGTTACCAACTGGAAAATTCAAGCAGTATGTGTCCATTACAGCTCTAAAAAAATACAATACATTTATACAAACTATGTAATGTAAAATTATTTTATGCCGTTTATAACGACCATTTCCATCTCCACTAGCTTCATCTCTTTTTGTTTCGCAATTTATTATGTTTTCCATCTTTTGCGCTATTTTGCCGGTTATTAGCGCTCTCATCACTGTACAGGCCCCGGGCTATAAATGGGCAGACTGGGCATTTGCCCAGGGCGCCAAATTTTGGGGGGCACAAAATAAAAGAGATATTAAAAATAAATTAGAGCTACTTTGCCTTCATTGTGGATTCTACTCCTGATTGTTCACACACCGATCAATTAGCATTTGTTCTACGTTATATGCTAAGCCAAAGGAACGTCTCTTCAAAGTTCTTCCTGGAATAGGCCACACCTCAAGTAGCCTATAAGACGCAGTTCTGAGTACTGTAACAGCATTGGGATTAAATATTGAGTTATGCCAAGGACAAAGCTATGACAATGCTGCCAATATGTCTGGAGCTTATACAGGACTGCAAGCCAGAATTAAACAACACTGCCCTTTTGCTGAGTTTTTACCTTGCGCTGTCCACTCACTCAACCTCGTTGGATCTTTAGCTGCAGAGTGCTGCAGTGATGCTGTTCTGTTTTTTGGATTCCTCCACAACCTGTTCACGTTTTTTTCTTGTTCAACCCATAGATAGATGAGCATTTTAAAAGCATCATTAAAAATAGTAATACTCCATTGGTAAAATCTCTCTCTCAAACTAGATGGTCAGCAAGAGCCGATGCAGTGAAGGCTTTGGTTAAAGGCTACAAGGAGATACAAAAATCACTGAAGCAAATACCAGAAGACCCTACTCAGAAGCCTGCAGTACAGGTAGAAGCTTTAGGATTAGAAAATAAGTTTGAAAATTTCAAAATAGCCTTGGAAAGATTTGATAAAGTCAGTAAAAGTCTCCAAAGTGAAACCCTCAACCTAGCAGTAGGTAAAACACAGCTTCAGACCTTGGAGAGCTATTTAAACGACAGGAGAGATGAGTTTGACAAGTATGAACAAAAAGTTATGAAAAATGAATAACCATTCTCAATTTCGTTGCAAAACGAAAATACAGCCGAACCATATTCCAGTCCAATCAGAGAGTGCTGCAAGCACCTCTACCGGTTTCGAAACTTATTAGTCTCTCATCAGGAGGCACATATGCTGCTCTCCCTGATCCAACCAAAACAAACCCCAGCGTGCAGTCCCGAATTGCAACGAACGAAATTGCATAGATGCCCTAGCGGCAACCGCTAGCAAAAGACTAAGTTTTCACTCTAATGGCATACAGCATATCCCACCAGAATGAAAACAATGGGAACCTTCTCTGGTTACACCTCCGAGGCTTCTACAATTTGCAAGCCATACGGATGCTGAGACTAAGGAAGATGAGGGAATTCTACAATTTACAATTCACGTCCCATCTGCTCAGCGCGGTAAAGTTCCAACGAGACTGGCTCCCTTCATACTCCACACAGAGTAAATGTAAATCAAAAATGAATAACCATTCTCAATTTCGTTGCAAAACGAAAATACAGCCGAACCATATTCCAGTCCAATCAGAGAGTGCTGCAAGCACCTCTACCGGTTTCGAAACTTATTAGTCTCTCATCAGGAGGCACATATGCTGCTCTCCCTGATCCAACCAAAACAAACCCCAGCGTGCAGTCCCGAATTGCAACGAACGAAATTGCATAGATGCCCTAGCGGCAACCGCTAGCAAAAGACTAAGTTTTCACTCTAATGGCATACAGCATATCCCACCAGAATGAAAACAATGGGAACCTTCTCTGGTTACACCTCCGAGGCTTCTACAATTTGCAAGCCATACGGATGCTGAGACTAAGGAAGATGAGGGAATTCTACAATTTACAATTCACGTCCCATCTGCTCAGCGCGGTAAAGTTCCAACGAGACTGGCTCCCTTCATACTCCACACAGAGTAAATGTAAATCAAAAATGAATAACCATTCTCAATTTCGTTGCAAAACGAAAATACAGCCGAACCATATTCCAGTCCAATCAGAGAGTGCTGCAAGCACCTCTACCGGTTTCGAAACTTATTAGTCTCTCATCAGGAGGCACATATGCTGCTCTCCCTGATCCAACCAAAACAAACCCCAGCGTGCAGTCCCGAATTGCAACGAACGAAATTGCATAGATGCCCTAGCGGCAACCGCTAGCAAAAGACTAAGTTTTCACTCTAATGGCATACAGCATATCCCACCAGAATGAAAACAATGGGAACCTTCTCTGGTTACACCTCCGAGGCTTCTACAATTTGCAAGCCATACGGATGCTGAGACTAAGGAAGATGAGGGAATTCTACAATTTACAATTCACGTCCCATCTGCTCAGCGCGGTAAAGTTCCAACGAGACTGGCTCCCTTCATACTCCACACAGAGTAAATGTAAATCAAAAATGAATAACCATTCTCAATTTCGTTGCAAAACGAAAATACAGCCGAACCATATTCCAGTCCAATCAGAGAGTGCTGCAAGCACCTCTACCGGTTTCGAAACTTATTAGTCTCTCATCAGGAGGCACATATGCTGCTCTATCTGATCCAACCAAAACAAACCCCAGCGTGCAGTCCCGAATTGCAACGAACGAAATTGCATAGATGCCCTAGCGGCAACCGCTAGCAAAAGACTAAGTTAAGACATTAGAGTGAAAACTTAGTCTTTTGCTAGCGGTTGCCGCTAGGGCATCTATGCAATTTCGTTCGTTGCAATTCGGGACTGCACGCTGGGGTTTGTTTTGGTTGGATCAGGGAGAGCAGCATATGTGCCTCCTGATGAGAGACTAATAAGTTTCGAAACCGGTAGAGGTGCTTGCAGCACTCTCTGATTGGACTGGAATATGGTTCGGCTGTATTTTCGTTTTGCAACGAAATTGAGAATGGTTATTCATTTTTGATTTACATTTACTCTGTGTGGAGTATGAAGGGAGCCAGTCTCGTTGGAACTTTACCGCGCTGAGCAGATGGGACGTGAATTGTAAATTGTAGAATTCCCTCATCTTCCTTAGTCTCAGCATCCGTATGGCTTGCAAATTGTAGAAGCCTCGGAGGTGTAACCAGAGAAGGTTCCCATTGTTTTCATTCTGGTGGGATATGCTGTATGCCATTAGAGTGAAAACTTAGTCTTTTGCTAGCGGTTGCCGCTAGGGCATCTATGCAATTTCGTTCGTTGCAATTCGGGACTGCACGCTGGGGTTTGTTTTGGTTGGATCAGGGAGAGCAGCATATGTGCCTCCTGATGAGAGACTAATAAGTTTCGAAACCGGTAGAGGTGCTTGCAGCACTCTCTGATTGGACTGGAATATGGTTCGGCTGTATTTTCGTTTTGCAACGAAATTGAGAATGGTTATTCATTTTTGATTTACATTTACTCTGTGTGGAGTATGAAGGGAGCCAGTCTCGTTGGAACTTTACCGCGCTGAGCAGATGGGACGTGAATTGTAAATTGTAGAATTCCCTCATCTTCCTTAGTCTCAGCATCCGTATGGCTTGCAAATTGTAGAAGCCTCGGAGGTGTAACCAGAGAAGGTTCCCATTGTTTTCATTCTGGTGGGATATGCTGTATGCCATTAGAGTGAAAACTTAGTCTTTTGCTAGCGGTTGCCGCTAGGGCATCTATGCAATTTCGTTCGTTGCAATTCGGGACTGCACGCTGGGGTTTGTTTTGGTTGGATCAGGGAGAGCAGCATATGTGCCTCCTGATGAGAGACTAATAAGTTTCGAAACCGGTAGAGGTGCTTGCAGCACTCTCTGATTGGACTGGAATATGGTTCGGCTGTATTTTCGTTTTGCAACGAAATTGAGAATGGTTATTCATTTTTGATTTACATTTACTCTGTGTGGAGTATGAAGGGAGCCAGTCTCGTTGGAACTTTACCGCGCTGAGCAGATGGGACGTGAATTGTAAATTGTAGAATTCCCTCATCTTCCTTAGTCTCAGCATCCGTATGGCTTGCAAATTGTAGAAGCCTCGGAGGTGTAACCAGAGAAGGTTCCCATTGTTTTCATTCTGGTGGGATATGCTGTATGCCATTAGAGTGAAAACTTAGTCTTTTAGTCAAAAAGTTATGACTTTTTACAAGTTGAATCGCCTAGGTTCAAAAGGATAAGACCAGAAAAACTTTTGCGGGTGAAACCATTGGTAATGAAAATGAAGCTCATCTTGATGGAAGAACAATGTCCAAAACTCAAGTTTACATCAGAATCTTTGATTATTTGATAAGTAACTTATCAAGGCAAAAATTAGCTTATGAACATTTGGCTGATAAATTTGAAATACACTCTAAAAAGAATCACAGAAAGAGGCCATATCACAAGCTGCAAACAAACTTTATGCCTCCTATCCTAATGACATTGGAAGTGAATTTGAAAATGAATGTCTGCACTTCAAAATGTATGTGGAACAGGAAGAATTTAGTGGAATCCATGACGTGTATGAATACATAATAAAAAATGAGTTGAAGAGTACTTTCCCAAATCTTGAAGTAGCTGTTAGAATTTTTCTGATCTTACCTGTCACCAACTGCTCTGCAGAGAGAGGATTTTCCGCTTTGAATCGTCTGAAGAATGTTAAGAGATCTGCTCTTTCAGACAGCAAGTTAAATTGTCTCATGTTACTGTGTTGTGAAAAAGACTTAACCCTAAGCACAGATTTTTCTGATGTAGTAAACAAGTTTGCCAAATTGAAGGCTAGAAAAAAATCTGTCACTTAAAATGCTTTGTACAACGTAGGATCTTAAAAATATAATTTTAAGTTGTAATCTTTTCTGGAAGTGTGAACTATGTAGAAATAAATAATGTCTAGAGTTTTTTGTATGAAAGAAGTGTTTTCTTGCTAGGTAGTGCTACACCTAAGCCCAGGGCTTGTCACTGTATAATATGTAAGTTCTTTGATATTACTTAAAGGTTTAATAACAACCGCTAGAATTAAAAATATATTTTCTTTGATTAACACATCTTTACAGTAGAACATCTACTTCAAGACCATTATTAAAATATTTTGGTAAGACTTTTAGTAAGGCATTAGTTTTAATAAGTTTGTTTAAAATCCTGCTTTTTTCTCTCCGATGTCTGATACTAATCAGGAAGCTCTTCGATTTTACCTGATTAGTATCAAAAAATAAAAACATGTAAAGTAAATGGAAATAGAGTTTTACAGAGAAAAAGATAGGCATTATGCTCCATTACGCTCCATATGCTCCATAAGGCCAGCCTTATAGTAATACACCGCCCTCTAGAAATCAAAAAATTCTCCGAGTACATGTTAATAAGTTAGACCGTTGGTTAGACCCAAGCGCTTAATAGGTACTTAATTTAAACAATAAACCTGTTTACAGCATATACAGGGCTAGTCAAAAGTTCGCTCCCCCCTCGTATCTTTTCAACGATTATACTTATAATAGTGAAATTTGGAGGGTTTAAATAATAACCGGACGCAGGCTTCTCAAATGGTCATAAAAAGTGACGTAATAGTGACAGATGACGTTACAGAGCCACTTTGGCCGATAATTTTAAAAGGCAAATGATCTTATGGCTAATGATATCTTGGTTGAAACGTATTGAAAATACCTATTCCATCATGCTATGTTTGTTTGGGTCTAAGTTGATTTTGATGAATAAATTAAATAAATATAAAATTGTAGTTGTAATTAAAATTATGCATTTAATTAATAAAGATTCAAACCTCCGACTATCGTTATTTGTCAAAAAGATAAAGATTTTCAATTTTAGTTATTTTTACTTCAACAATTTTATATTTACCCTAAATCCGGCACTGCTGTAACGTCATCTGTCACTATTACGTCACCTGGTCTGACTATTTGAGAAGCCTACATTCGTTTATTTGCCTCCTCAAAATGTCACTATTATAAGTATAACCGCTCAAAAGATAGGTACGAGGGGGGATGGGACTTTTGGCTAGCACCTATACAGGGTGTTAATATATAAGTATGACAAACTTTAAGGGGTAATTGTACATGAAAAAATAATAACAGTCTGCTCTATAAACGTATGTCCGCAAATGCATCGTTTCTGAGATACGGGGTGTTGAAATTTTTATTTCAAACTGCCAATTTATATATTGCTCTAAAACTGGTTGAGCTATGAAAATGAAATTTGGTGGGTTTAAAGCGGTAGTTATTGCGCATTTTTTGACATACAACTACGAATTTTGTAGTCATAATTGGCGCGCATACGGCTAATCGTATGATTTTTTTTAAAGAAAAAATGGTATGCCACTGAGGAATGTCAATTTAACAATCACTTTTAAATTTCAAGTTTAATTTATGATAAAAAACCTTTCTCCCCTTTTTTTCATATGGTGCACCGTTTTTATGCAAAAAATAAAACATCTTGGCGCGTATTCTTCATTTCTTAATACAATAGGTCTGTTCGTAGAACGATCAGCAACCGTTTCCAACTATCAGACGCATGCGTGTTCGTAGTCTACGATCTCTAACTGGTAACTGCGCAGCGCTAACTGTTAACTGCGCATGCGTCTGATGGTTGCTGGTCGTTTGGATCGTACTACCACAGAATAAATAACAACACAGAAGCGAATCTGACTGTCATTTCCATTGATTTTGTAGGGACCGAAATATTTGACCTTGTGCACCAGTTACAGAATAGAACTTGACGTTCTAAGGAATAGACCATTCCAAATTAGGTAATATTTTTGACAAGTAGTTATTAATTAAATATGAAATATAAAATTTAACTATAAAATATAAATAAAATATAAAATAAAACATATATAAATATAAAATTTAACTATAAACAACTGTCACGTCAGTCGCAAAAGTGAGGTTGCACCAGTTACGTTGACACATGAGCATGAAAATTGTGTTACCGTTTTCGTCAGGAGTTTCGCTTCTGTGTGGTTATTTATTCTGTGGTACTACGAACAAACCAATTATCAAGAACTATCCAATGCAATAAGTATCCAATACAATAGTATTTTTACTACAAAAGCGATATTACGTAGGTCAAAATTTTTGACTGTCAAAACATTAGATTGTGACTTTTCATTATTGCCGTGTTTGACCTACGTAATATCGCTTTTGTAGTAAAAATACTATACTAAACTAGAACAATAACCGAAAATATCACTCATAAGATTTTAACTAGATGCAAATCTACAAGAAATGTTCAAAATGATCCTCGTGAGAGGTGACAGAAGAATTTTATATTCATCATTAGCGCACGTACGGGTAATGGTTTGAATTGTTTTAAAGAAAAAATAGTACGCCACTGAGGTGTTTCAAATTAAAAATCAATTTTGAATTCATCGTTCAATTTACGACAAAAATCTTTCTCATCTTTTTTTCATATCATGCGCCGTTTTTATGCCAAAAATAAAACATCTTAGCGTTTAAAAAGTATTTGAACTAAGTTTCTATGCGTATGGAAAATATGTACCTCGATTACTTTGTAAGCGTTAAGATGTTTTATTTCTTTGTATAAAAACGGCGCCTCATATGAAAAATGGCAAGATATATTTTTTGTCACAAATTATACGAGGAGTTCAAAAATGATTTTTAGTTTGACATCTCAGTGGCGTACCATTTTTTTCTTAAAAAAATTCAGACCATTACCCGTACACACGCAAATGATGAATATAAAATTCTTCTGTCACCAGTAAAGGAGGTCATTTTGAACAATTGTTGTAGCTTTGCACCTAGTTAAAATCTTATTAGTAATATTTTCTGTTATTGTTCTAGTTTAGTATTATTATTTTGGATAATTCTTGATAATGTATTAAGAAATGAAAAATAAGTGCCAAGAGGTTTTATGTTTTGCATAAAGACGGTGCACCATATGAAAATAAGAGAAGACAGGTTTTTTATGAAAAATTAAACGTGGAATTTAAAAATGATTTTGAATTTGAAATATCTCAGAGGCGTACTAGTTTTTTCTTTAAAGAAATTCAGACCCTTACCCGTAGGCGCGCCAATGATGAATACAAAATTATTAATTGTATGTCAAAAAATGCGCAATAACTACCTCTTAAAACCCACCAAATTTCATTTTCATAGCTCAACCGGTCTTAGAGCAACACATAAATTGGCAGTTTGAAATAAAAATTTCAATACCCCGTATCTCGGAAACGAAGCATTTGCGCGCATAAGTTTATAGACCAAATTGTTATTACGTAGAATTAGTCCTTAAAGTTTGTCATACTTATTTACTAACACCCTGTATACTGGAGTATCTCTCTAAAAACCAGTAGACGTGTTTCTTTTCGTTTGTAATTAGTAGCATTAAACTTGATTTAGTTAATATACCGTGGAAGCAACCGGAACCGGATTATGTTTCATATCTTTTCCAGATTTCTTTATTTTACAGCAGGGTTACAACACTTACCCGAAAAGGCACAGCAATAAGGCGAACAAGTGTGTCTTTGTTGTTGTTTCAGTCTCCACCGAAGTAACTATCTGAGCATGACATGATGGACATGTTGTCGATGTTGGAGTGGGGCCAACAGGAACCTGGGCTACGGTGTGAGTAACAATCACTAAAACAAAAAAATTTAGTACATTAAAACGAGTCATGAAAGTTTGTGCAAATATTCTTTTTCTTATGAGGTACGTATCTGTAAGGAATGTTGGCGATCATCATAAAAATCTTTATCCTATCTGCAGCACCGCGAAAAATCTGCACAGATGTTTTGTTGAGTTGACGTAGATTTAACTTTCTATTATATCTTCTTCTAGAGGTAATTGTTAATACAGTATGCGGCAAAATAAACTGTACTGAAATGAATATTGAAATATTTATGAATATTTATATATTTAGTATACATAATATTAGCCTTGCAAACATTATTCACGATAATTTTCCCGATAAACCAGGTATTAAAGAGGCCTTCTGACACTAAAAAATCTTTAATTATACCCCGCAATTCCGTAATATATTGATCGAAGCTCTAAAAGACATTGGCTTGGACAGCCGAGATGTTCGAATAATTGCAAATTTATATTGGAATCAAACAATATCAGTTTTAGTAGATGGTGTGAAATCACAGGCTCTTAATATTAAAAGATGAGTACGGCAGGGATGCCTCTTGTCACCCCTGCTTTTCAACGTTTCAAAAACACTTTCTGAAAAACAAGAAGGAATACTTGTGAACGGCGAAGTCATCAATAATTTGCGATATGCGGACGATACAGTACTCCTAGCTTCTAGTCAAGAAGATCTACAAACACTACTTGATAGTGTCGTTGAGAGTTGTAGGGGGGCAGGTCTGGATATGAACATACGGAAAACCAAAATACTGGTAATAAGTAAACAACAGCATATAAAACCGTCTATATATATAAATAATACCAAACTTGAGCAAGTTGATAAAATCGTTTACCTTGGACAGCAATTAAATTGTAACGCAGAAAGTCACGGCGAAATTAGATCTAGGATAGAGCAGGCTAGAGCGGCTTTTAGAATGTTGTCCAAGGTGTTATGTAACAGAGACCTAAAATTGGCATTGAGGATCCGCTTACTTAGCTGTTACGTGTTCTACGTCTTACTTTATGGTGTCAAGTCCTGGACTGTGAATAAAATCGATCAAAATCGCCTTGACGCTTTCGAAATGTGGTGCTATAGAAGAATTTTAAAAGTTTCGTGGGTGGAGAAGATTCGAAACTTCACAATTCTAGAACGTCTCGGCAAGACTACTGAGATCATAAAAAGCATCAAGCAGAGAAAGCTGGAGTATTTCGGACATGTAATGAGAGGTCCCAAATATAGATTGCTGCAAAATATCATGCAAGGAAAAATAGCACGCAAACGCAGTCCAGGACGAAGAAGAACCTCATGGTTGAAGAACTTGCGAGATTGGTATGGTGTTGACACAAGCATGCTATTTAGGGTGGCAGTGAATAAAATTAAGATAGCTATGATGGTAACCAACGTTCTGAAAGGACATGGTACATGAAGAAGAAGAAGAATTCCGTAATGTCAAACGATGGATCGGTATACCTTCTTCAGTATTCCCCAAATGTACGCATCAGGTGGGGTTAGGCCTGCTGAGTAGCGATCTCCCAAAGTGGTCGTGCAGTATCTTAGGAGACTCCCTGACCGTGTAACAGGTTGCCCCGTTTTGTTAAAACCATTGTTGATTTTAAGATTGAACTGTTTTCGCGTCCTTTTTTATATTACCGAAAATAATACTCCACGCACGTTATGCACATACGTAAGAAACCACTCAGTACGTTTCAGCGTATGACACATTTAAATTTGAGACATACGCATTTCAGTACTGTTTATTTTGCCGCATATCTTGGGACCAGAAGGGGACAAGCCACAATGTCCTCAAAAATGAGTTAAAGTAGAAATCGCACACTCTAAGACCATATTAATGTCCCAAACAGAAAATTTCAGCTTTTTTCTCATAGATGGCGCCGCTATAGTAAGTCCCGTTGTGTCACCATTTACTTTATATTGCAACAGAAGGAGACAAGCCACAGTAGTAATAAACATGGCGGTGGAACAGTCCGGTGCATGTAAACGGAAAATAGACTTTGATGAGTTTGATTCTGAAACAAAGTGACCAAAATCCATTTTTAAATAAAAGCGAAGATGACAAATACTACAGTTCATTTTTTAGAATATAATTTTTTTGTACAAAAGGGGATAAGCCCATATTTTTTCAAAAAATGTTCAATAACTCAAAAACCGTTAAATAAACATTTGTGTTACTTTAATTGTGTGTTTAATAACATTTCCAAACGATTGTGGACCTTACTTCCGAGAAAAATGTAAAAATTGGATTTCAGGATTTGAAAATAAGTTTAAAATGGTGTTTTCTCCAAAATAATCTTTTGTGGCATGTCCTCTACTTGTCCCAAGGTCTTCATATATATTCTTTATCTCCTAGTATCTGTCATCGGACATGTACTTTAGGTGTCTCAACTGTACTGTACCCTTCTTACACTTTTCGGCTCTGCCAAAGAATTAGTTCTTCAAAGATTTTAGTATGGTTCTTCAAAATAAATAGCTTATCTCACAAGTATTTTAAGAATGTCTGCAGTGTTTTCGCCATTATTGTTTATAAAATATTTTATCTTGCCTGAAAGATTCATGTTCTCTTCTATTTTGCTATGTACATTTCAGTTTTCCGGTTCCATACAGTCAAAATTTCCGTGTTCCTTTCCCTCTTGGTCTTCTGGTTTTATTTGCATCTGGTGAACTTTCTCCGAATTCTGTTCATAAATTTAACCCTCTATTTTGGTGTTCTTGATTTTTTGCAAATATATTAGTTTCACAACTGATTTGGATTTGTTGGTGTCCTATCTCATAAAAATGTGATAATTGGCGGAAGATATAGAATGTTTTTGTTGCAAATACCAACAAAAATCATTTTTATGAGTGTATAATAGGAATAAAATAAATATATTAAATATAACAGAAACTAGTGCCCCTTTTCATTGATTGTTGTTTACTTACAAAGTATATAGATCAATACTTTCGTGTTAAAATTACAATAAAAAAGACAATGAATCACCGGTTTTCATGTTACTTGTTCCATTACAAATAAACCAGGGCACTTAGGAAACAATAGAGTTTTATACAGCATTATATTGACGTGCAACTTTTTGCGTTGTGTTAGAAATAACGTCAGGAAAAATCCACAAGGAATGAATTTTTCTGTACCTGGTTGTATACCATCAATCACAACAGATTTAATGAAAAATCTTTTATGAAAGGTATAACATTTAATAAAATCCCTTTAAAGGCTATATCACAGAACATCATCAGTGTTTAAAACTGAGAACAAAGTCGTATTTTGCCTAAGGGTACAATCTTTATAAATTTTATCCATCCTTTGGAATTTTTAGCAACTATGCTAATATAACAACTTTTTTAAGGGGTTTAAAGTATTTCTTTTTTGGCTCAGCTTGTGATCAACCAGTTCTAAACACTGATGATGATATTTTAAATGTCGAAAACGTTTCGTGGTGTAGCACTTAAAGAGATTTTAATAAATTTTATACCTCTTATAAAGGATTTTTCATTAAAATTTTTTGTCAAGAAAAAAGTTTACAGTAGAAAAATGGGTGGAAATGCATAATTTCGTTTCAAAGTGCAGAAATACATACATTGCAGAAATATGTCAAAATCAGTTTATTAAGGGCCAGATTTTGTTATTCGGGGGATTTGGGATCACTGAACAATAATACGCCATTACAACCGACATCCGGACACCTATTGTTAAAGGTCACCGCTAAGACATCCCATCTTCTGGAGTTTCGAGGGGTTTCGGTACTAAATTGATGCAAACAGATTACTCAGGAAGTTATTGCTATTTTTTTAAACCTCCGAGTACTTTGTTTGCATCAATTTAGTGCCGCAAACCCTCCAAACTCCAGAAAATGAATGTGCCTCAGCAGTTACTCTAGGCACTAGGTACTGCGGGGTCAGTCCTGATGACGTACTTTTCTCTAGCGATCCCAAAACCTATTATTTAATCTATTTGCATCAATTTATTGCATTAATCACTTGAAACTTCAGATGACGTGCCTTAGGAATAACCGTGGGTACCAGGTGTTCCGGGGATCGTTTCTGATGGCGTTTCATGTTCAGTGCCACCAAAAAACCCCGAGTGACAAAATCTGCCCTTAATCCTACTGATTTTAACATATTTATGCACTTTTGGGTGCATTTTATGAACTGTAAATGCAATTATTCATTTCCACCCATTTTTATAGTATATGCTTTTTTCCTGACGTCGCGTCGTCGTCATCCCAAACACATGTCTATTCGCGGTGTGCAAGTACTTGGAGGGGATACGAGAAACGATCGTGCGCGAATAGCGGAGAAATATTGCAACTTTCTTAAATAATTCATATTGTCAATTGAAATTGTCAAATTGACGTATATTTCATACCTACTGTCATTGAAGAAGAAAAATTATATATTGCTCCAGAATATTGATATGATATGCAATTATTATATAAAGGTAAATTTAATTAATTGTATTTTGCTTGCAGTACTGCATTTTAATAACTAATTTTATTTACTACATACAATTGTTTACGTTTTAATAACATAACCTGAATCTTACTATTTCTTCTTATTATTTTTTGGCCTATGGCCTTGACAATTATCCAGTAACCAGGACTAATATAAATATAATTAAAAGTGATTAACTATTTAGATGGGATATAAGCCAAAATTAAATTGAAAAAATAATTTTATTAACGTTTCGAAGACCAAATCGGGTTTCGTTGTCAAAATACAAAATACTACTAAAATAAACAAAAATGTTGTTGCTAAGTAAAAAAATTCTTCTAATAATTTATTTAATCTGACTCATTTATATTGGCAATTCAGACGTATATTATACATTTGAAAGTAGAAGACTTTAAAATGATATCGCCAATATTTATGAGTTGCGTTCCTGGGACGACTTTACTAAAAGATAGTTCATTCGGTTACATGAAATCAATCCCAACTCAAGAATATCCGTCACAAAAAAATCATAGCATGTGATCTGTCTTTAAAAAGACAACCAAATTCAACGATGACAGTAAAATTCTCGTGTTAGATTCCATAGTAAATCACGAGGGGAAACCAGGAAAAAACCTCGTGATACTATCCCGACATCGTAAGTATTTGGTCTTACATTTAATTTACTTTCAAGAAACTAATACCAAATTCTGACTTTAATATGTTTAAACTATAAGTAATATTAATAATACATAGATATACAATAAGTAATACTAAAATATAGAATTTGTACTAACTCGATATGTTATTGTCTTACTAATCATGGTATTTTCTCTCTATTGACTTCCTCTTTCAGTATGGGTAACCATATCCTACTGCATTCTACCGAGGAATTTGCGACACAATTGGTTTCATTTAGCATAATTAGAGCCGCTTCTTTGATTTTTCTCTTTTTACTAATAATTATGCTAAATGAAACCAAATTTGTGTCGCAAATTTCTCGGTAGAATGCAGTGGGATATGGTTACACATACTGAAAGAGGAAGTCAATAGAAAGAAAATACCACGATTAGTAAGTCAATAACATATCGAGTTAGTACAAATTTTATATTTTAGTATTACTTATTGTATATCTATGTATTATTAATATTATTTATAATTTAAACATATTAAGGTCAGAATTTGGTATTAGTTTTTTTGAAAGTAAATTAAATGTAAGACCAAATACTTACGATGTCGGGATAGTATCACGAGGTTTTTTTCTTGTTTTCCCTCGTGATTTACTATGGAATATCTAACGCGAGAATTTTACTGTCATCGTTGCATTTGGTTGTCTTTGTAAAGACAGATCACATGCTATGATTTTTTGTGACGGATATTCTTGTGTTGGGATTGATTTCATGTAATCGAATAAACTATCTTTTAGTAAAGTCGTCCCAGGAACGCAACTCATAAATATTGGCGATATCATTTTAAAGTCTTCTACTTTAAAATGTATAATATACGTCTGAACTGCCAATATAGATGAGTCAGATTAAATAAATTATTAGAAGAATTTTTTACTTAGCAACAACATTTTTGTTTATTTTAGTAGTATTTTGTATTTTGACAACGAAACCCGATTTGGTCTTCGAAACGTTAATAAAATTATTTTTTCAATTTAATTTTGGCTTATTTCCCATCTAAATAGTTAATCATAAAAATGAGAAAAATGTTGCTGAGCGTAGAAACCAGGTATCGCTTTGCCGAACTTGCACGGTCCCAATAGGGCTTTTCATTCACAGTCATTTGTTTCGAGCTTCTGTCATGAATGATCATTCATCCCGTAATTTAAATTTGTTTTAGAATTACTCTTTTTTAACTATTTTCGGTGGTAAGATAGTTTTTGTCCTTCAAAGTTTGTTGAAAGTAACGAAAATGAACAATTTTCCTACAGCGTCTATTGGAGACCACTGGCGTTATATCGATTTATTTTTTCCTAAATGCCCTGGTTTAAAACCTAAAACGTGACCGTGCCAATAAGTATCTAACCTTCATTTTTAATCGTTTTCATTGTTCCATGCTACTCGTATGTATAAAAACACATTCAATTATACATTTATGAACAAGTGACTTAATTGAAAATAATTTGTTTGTACTAATTGTTCCTCTACTAACCAAATAGATAAAATAGGATTGGTATTTTATCTTTTATAGGGATTATTTAGGGAGTATTTAAGTAGGGATTACTAACCATCGAGGAAATACATTGTTTGTAGGTTGTCTGTAATAATTTTTTTCTGCTAAACCATTGCGATAAGTTTAAGTATTGAGCTTGGGCTAGTTGACATAATCTGTGTTCATTAGGGCTTGTTGCATCATGTAGGCTGTGTTGTCCTGTAGCAACTGTTGCCCAAACAATTGTTGTCCAAATTTGCAATAAAATCCCCAAGTAAAATAATGAGGTCATGTCATGATGATTTATCATATTCGCTTTGGAGCAGGTCATAAGTAAATATCATCATCATCAATGGTGCTACAGCCCTATGAAAGAGCCTCGACCTTCCCAAGTCTATTGCGCCAGTCAGTCCTATCCATTCCCAACCGTTGCCAGTTTGCTGCGCCTATTTTTTTCCCATCCTCATCTACACCATCCTTCCATCTGAGTTTTGGCCTACCCCTGTTTCTACTTCCCATAGGTTGTGACATAAAGATTCTTCTGGGAGGGTTATTTTGCTGTGATTTTGCTAGATGTCCTGCCCATCTTAGTTTTCCAATTCTTATAAGAGATACTACATCTTTACCACCAAATTTTTGTTTATATCTGTGGTATACCTCGTAGTTGTACCTCCTCCTCCAAACACCATTTTCGCAGATACCACCGAATATTTCTCTCAGGATCCTTCGTTCAAATATAAGCAGAAGGTTTTCATCTGCCTTGGAGATGGTCCATGCCTCTAATCCATATGTCAACACTGGCTGTATAAGGGTTTTGTATATGGTTATTTTTGTTTTTTGGCTTAAGTTTCTGCTTCTCATATGTTTACTAAGTCCAAAATAGCATTTGTTTGCTAGGATTATCCTTCGCTTGATTTCTTCCGTCATGACGTTCTCCTTGGTGATCAGGGAGCCTAAGTATGTGCATAAGTAAATATATACAAGGAAATTATGAAGTCTTCCTACACATATTAATTTATATCCTCATCATCTAGCCTCAAAAGATCACTGCTGAACAAGGTGTTCAGCAGTGACCTCTTCCTCGCGTTTACGACCCCGTCAATCTTGTGCCGCCCTCATTCAGTTTTATTTAACCTTCTTAAAAAGTCAGACCGACGCTTCTCTTGTCTTTCCTTGGTCTTCATTCCAATAACCTCTTTGTACATCGCGCATCTGTCATTCTGGCTACGTGTCCTGCCCATCTTCATTTTAGTCTGACTATCCCTTCAATCGGACTAAAATCCGACAGAAGGGAGATGAGTAAAGAGAAGTCTTAAGAGAAGAATTTGTAGGATATTGTCAACAAGAAAATACCGACATGAATACAATTAATAGAGAAATGCAACGAAAGCTCTTGAAAGCAGACCTGACTGTGGCAAAGAAAACGAAAAGTAAAAAAGACAAAATAAGCGTTGGAACAAAACGGTTGATGCGAAGGAAAGCGAAATACCGACGGTTTCAAAGAATTGAATAAACAAATAAAGAAGGGAGTAAAGGAAGACTTAAGGATCTACAATGAAAACAAAGTAGAAAAAATTGTAGAAAAGAATCGAGGCCTAAAATGCTTAAGACAAACATAGCCTCTAATAATCTCATTAAAAGATAAATATGGAAAAGAAACAAGAGAAAAGAACAAAATCCTAAAAGTTACACAAACATTTTACCGTGATTTATATTCCTCAAACAAAGACCTAGATAACACTGCAAAGGAAAATCTTAAGAAAAAGATAATAAATGTCAACTCAGAAGTACTCCCTAATATAGAATCCTTCGAAATAAAGCAAGCTATGCTAATGCCTTCACAAAGGAGAAGTCCCAGATGATTGGAAAGAAACCTTGACAATAATTCTCTTCAAAAAGGAGACAGCGGAGATCTGAAGAACTATAGGCCAATTTCCCTGTTGTCCTAAATGTACAAACTGTTTATGAGAGTAATAACTAATAGTCTATAGTCGAAGCTTGATAGCTATCAACCGGTAGAGCAGGCAGGATTCCGAAAGGGTTACAGTACAGCGGATCATCTTCTTACAGTCAGAACGCTAATAGAGAAAGCCAATGAGTATCACTTGAACTTATACATTGGCTTCGTTGATTATGAAAAGGCATTCGACTCCATAGAACTTTGGGCAATAGATAGAGCTATGAACAACTGCAGGATAGATTCTCGATACAGAATGCTCATACATAATATTTATAAGAAAGCTACAATGAAAATACAAATAGATGAGAAAACCAAAGCTATACCAATCAACAGAGGAGTTCGCCAGGGAGACGTTATTTCACCAAAGCTGTTCACTTCTTCTTCTTCTTCTTCAGGTGCCGTCCTCGTTCCGAAGTTTGGCTATCATCAAGGCTATGCGTATTTTTGATACCGTAGATCAAAATAATTGGCAGCTGCTGCACTTGTACCAATCTCTTAAATTCTTCAACCATGAATGTTTTCTTCTGCCAATGGATCTTTTACCTATTATTTTTCCCTGAATAATTAATTGTAGTAGCTGGTACTTTTGTCCCCTCATTATATGTCCCAAGTATTGCAGTTTGCGTTTTTTAATAGTAACCGCAAGTTCTTTTTCTTTCTGCATCCTTCGCAACACTTCCATGTTTGTCACTCTCTCTGTCCACGATATTCTCAGTATCCTGCGGTACATCCACATCTCGAATGCTTCTATTTTCCTTGTGTCGATCTTTTTCAGTGTCCAAGCTTCCATTCCATAGAAAAGAACTGACATCACGTAACATCTCATCAGGCGAATTTTAAGATTTAAACTTAGCTCTCTTCCGCATAAAACTGTTTTCATTTTGGTAAAAGTAGCTCTAGCTTTTTCTATTCTGATCTTGATTTCTTCAGAGTTGTCGTTGTTTTCATTAATCACAGTTCCCAGGTAATTATATTTTCTAACACGCTCAATTCTTTGATCATGTACGGTTATGTCAGAAAAATTTTGTGGAGATTTCGACACCATCATTATTTTTGTTTTTTTTGATGTTAAGTGATAAACCGAACTTTTCGCTGCACTCTACTATTCTGTTTATCAGTGCTTGGAGATCTTCCGGGGTTTCTGCTATTAATACTGTGTCATCAGCGTATCTCAAATTGTTTATTAAAGTGCCATTTATTTTAACTCCTATATCTTGGTCAGCAAGGGCTCTGTTTATAATATCTTCTGAATATAAGTTAAACAAGGTTGGTGAAAGTATGCATCCCTGCCTTACGCCTTTTTTGATCTCGAGTTCCTCGGTTGTTTCCCGTTCTACTCTAATATTCGCCTTCTGGTTATAGTAAATATTGAAAATAATTCTGAGGTCCCTTTTATCCAAGTTTTTCTCTACCAACAGTCTCATCAGGTGTTCGTGGCGAACTTTATCGAACGCCTTGTTGTAGTCAATAAAGCACATATATATATATATATATATATATATATATATATATATATATATATATATATATATATATATATATATATATATATATGAAACTTAAAGCTAAAATCAATATCAACAAAAGAATTAATATTAAAATTAAACTCACCAGGCTTCCGGGTTGAACCGCGTCGTTGGTTTCTAGGCCGAGCTTTCGACGTCCTCTCTGACGTCATCTTCAGGGCTTCCGGGGTCTCAGTCTCCTGAGGCTCCAGACACTACACTCACTACTCACTACTTCACTACTCACTGCAATACTGTTGTTGCTGACGCTGGGGCGGTTATTTATACCGTGGACTGATGTGACTGACGTGGCTGTCGATGACGTGGCGGAGTGGGAATTAGCGCGAAGACTATTTGGAGTGGCGCGAAGATTTTTGACGGCTGGAATTGTATTTGTAGATGGAGCGGACGATGTTTTCTTTAGGAGGGGTCTCCAAGTCGAAGGTAAACGGATGCCGTCATCTCTTTTATTGAGACAACTTGGCCGTTTTTCGATTTCTATGGCTTCTCGGATAATCCTTTGTTTATAGAAGCGGATGGGGGCTATGGTTCTGGAGTTTTCAAAGTCAATTTTGTGACCTGTATGAAGATGGTGTTGGCCTAGGGCTGAAACTGAATCGGAATTGCGAACAGATATGGAATGTTCATAAATCCTATTTTGGATTCTACGATTGGTTTGTCCTATGTAAGATCGGGGGCAGTCTGCACAGTCTTGTGCAGACTTTGTGCAGACTGCCCCCGATCTTACATAGGACAAACCAATCGTAGAATCCAAAATAGGATTTATGAACATTCCATATCTGTTCGCAATTCCGATTCAGTTTCAGCCCTAGGCCAACACCATCTTCATACAGGTCACAAAATTGACTTTGAAAACTCCAGAACCATAGCCCCCATCCGCTTCTATAAACAAAGGATTATCCGAGAAGCCATAGAAATCGAAAAACGGCCAAGTTGTCTCAATAAAAGAGATGACGGCATCCGTTTACCTTCGACTTGGAGACCCCTCCTAAAGAAAACATCGTCCGCTCCATCTACAAATACAATTCCAGCCGTCAAAAATCTTCGCGCCACTCCAAATAGTCTTCGCGCTAATTCCCACTCCGCCACGTCATCGACAGCCACGTCAGTCACATCAGTCCACGGTATAAATAACCGCCCCAGCGTCAGCAACAACAGTATTGCAGTGAGTAGTGAAGTAGTGAGTAGTGAGTGTAGTGTCTGGAGCCTCAGGAGACTGAGACCCCGGAAGCCCTGAAGATGACGTCAGAGAGGACGTCGAAAGCTCGGCCTAGAAACCAACGACGCGGTTCAACCCGGAAGCCTGGTGAGTTTAATTTTAATATTAATTCTTTTGTTGATATTGATTTTAGCTTTAAGTTTCATTGTATTAACCGCGGAAACCTTTCCGAACATATATATATATATATATATATATATATATATATATATATATATATATATATATATATATATATATATATATATATATATATATATATATCCTGGTTAACATCCAGGCATCTTTGGCACATGATATTAAGTGCAAATAGTGCTTCCCTTGTTCCAAGCCCGTTTCGAAACCCGAACTGAGTATCACTGATGTCAGCGTCTAGTTTTTTGTGAATTCTTGTATGTATCACTTTAAGAAATACTTTTAGTGTGTGTCCCATTAAGCTTATTGTGCGATGGTCGGTGCACAGTTTTGCGTTTGTTTTCTTTGGAATAGTCACAAAAGTTGACAAAAGCCATTCCTTAGGTATTTCTCCCGTTTTATAAATGCAGTTAAAGAGGTCAACCAAAACATTTACTGTTTCATCTTCCACAAGCTTAAGAAGTTCCGATGGAAGTCCATCTGGACCCGGTGATTTGCCATTTTTCATTGTTTTTATAGCATATAGTATTTCTTCTTTAGAGATTTTTGGTCCTTCCTCACCTTGTATGTTACCAATATCATGATCCTCTCTTTCATCGGCAAAGAGTTCTTCTATATAATTCTTCCAGGTCGTAAGCTTTTCTTGTAGGTCAGTTATTATTTGTCCATTTGCGTTGTACAGCACATTGGGATGTTTCCTTTTTTGTATACCTGCCAATTCTTTTACCTTTTTATGTAGGTTAAACGTATCATGTTTTAATTGCAGTTCTTCAATTTCTTCACATTTTCTTTTGTAAAAGTTTTCTTTCGCTGACCTTATTTCATCTCTAATTTGCTTGTGTATCTCGTTGTATTTTTGTTTGCATTTTCCCTTAAACTGTCTTCGTTCCTTCATGAGACTTAAAATTTTCTCTGTCATCCATTCTTGTCTTTTTGTCGTATTTCCTCTGCTAAGGATATTCTGAGCGGGTTTTATTAGGGCTTCTTTTAAGTCTTGCCACTTGTTTTCCACGTGCGTGTTTGGTTCCTTTGTAGACAACATTCTTAGGTTACCATTTATCTGTTGCTTTAATTCTTCTTTGATTTTTGAGTTCTGTAAGCGGCTGGTATCTATGTAATCTGGTTTTACCCTTTGTGAAGGTTTCTTAAGTTTAATGCTTACACGCGCTATCAAGGGATTGTGGTCCGAGGAAACATCTGCGCCTGGGTACGCCTTAACCGATTTTATGCCGTTTTTGTATCTTTCATTTATCAAGCTGTTCACACTGGGACTTAAAGACGTGTTCAAAGACATTAACTGGGTAGATAGAGGAATAAATGTTAATGGAAGAAAACTGAGTCATTTGAGATATGCTGACGACATTGTAATATTCGCTACAAGTTTCGAATAATTACAGACCATGATTACGCAACTATTTCAAGCTTCGAAAAGAGTAGGTCATAAGATGAACTTGGAAAAAACAAAAGTAATGACGAATACACCGAACATTACAAGAATAACGTTGAATGACATAGATTTAGGAACAGTAAGCGAATACATTTACCTTTGACAGATAATGAAAGTTAACAAAGAAAATCAAACGGCCGAAATTACTAGAAGAATAAGGTTAGCGTGGGCAGGATTTGGAAAACTGAGTTGGATCTTGAAAAACACTAAAATAGAACAATATTTGAGAACCAGAGCTAGAGTTTCCGATCAGTGTATCCTCCCTATACTTACGTATGGTTCACAGACGTAGACACTCACCAAGGCCAATATGGATAAAATGGTAAAGGCACAGAGAGCGATGGAAAGATCAATGCTCGGGGTGAGGCTCATAGACAAAAAACAAATACATGGATTAGAAGCAAAACCAAAGTAAAAGACGCAGTAGAATATGCTGCCAAATCAAAATGGAGCTTTGCAGGACACAATTCCCGACTGAAGGATAAAAGATGGAATCACGAAATACAACAATGGAGACCGTGGTTAGGAAGAAGAAGTAGAGGAAGGCCACAAATAAGATGGGCCGATGACATAAAGAAGTTTGGAGGACACAACTGGAAACAGGTGGCGCAAAATAGACAACACTGGATTGAATTGGGGGAGGCCTATGTCCAAAGTTGGATTACTGAAGGCTGAAAAAGAAGAAGAAGATCCTTTCGATAGGAAAAATGGAAAGGTCAATATATGGAGTATATCGCTTCGTGGCCGAGTTAGAAATGAAGACTTAAGACGAAGAACAGGAGTTACCGATGTAATTTCCCGAATTGCCACCCTGAAATGGACCTGGGCCGGACACGTCGCCCGAATCAGTAATGGGAGGTAAGCGAAGAGGTTACTTGAGTGGAGGCCGAGATTAGACAAAAGAAGTAGAGGAAGACGACTTACTCGTTGGACTGACGATCTCAAGAAAATGTCAAGAAATTAGATGCAAAGTGCTCAAAATAGAGCGCAATGGACAAAAATGAGGGAGGCCTATGTCCAGCAGTGGACGCAAAGGGCTGGATGATGATGATCCTTTCGATAACGTCAGTCACCTTGGTTTTTCTTCTGATCTCTTCGTTTATTATTCTGTCTCGCAGAGTTATTCCTAACATGGACCGCTCTATTTTTCTCTGTGTGACTCTCAGTTTGATAGCCGAAGATTTTGTTAAGGTAGTTTGTTTTATTAATTTATATATTTATTTGGCAAATTATCTCACCACCCTCAAGAATTTCTATAAACTTTTTAACCTTTACAACATCCTCCGTCTATTCCACCATATCCTGTTAGCATAACTTAAGCAAGAAATCATGTTAATGGATACTCAGGAAGTAGCTTTTTGTAGCCGAATGTAAGTACGACACTTTATCATTGCATGATTACAGACGCCATACATCTGCATGTGTTTGTCAGCTTGGGGACGTTTGTTGCCGCCCCCGACTGTGCATGCATATGTATTTGTCTGCTGTATTAACTACTTTTATGTATGTTGTTCAATATTGGCTTGATCTTATGGATCTTTAGCATCTTTTACAACCAGACATTGTTCTAACTCTGGTTTTTATTTGTAGCATTTAGTGACTTGTAACCGTTAACCTGAAGATGCTCTGCATCTGCATACTTTAGAGAGCGAAACCGGTCGTCGAAAGTTACAATAAATGATTGATAAGAGTACGTTTGTTTTTTACTTCATTCAAAATGAACTCTCACGTGCAACCCATTCAACAAATTATTTGGAAATTTGCAAAGGTTCGTGTAAAAATAAGAAAGAGTTACAACCTTATTTAAATCTATGACCCATTAATTTACTACCTACTAAAAGATGTCCTTAAAAATAAATACCCCGGACTTTCTCAGAACAACATCTTCAATTAAAAATATTTTAAATAAGATAATTTACCTGTTTGTTGTTGTTGATCCTGAGGCATTCCAGGTGGAGGCATGTGGAATCCAGCTTGGGGTCCTGGAGGTCCGTTGTATGGGCCAGTATATGGTGGGGGATTTCCTTGTTTCTCCATGCTGTAAAACGATTGAGTAAATTAACACCTTTGCAGCTTAGTATAAAATGTACATAATAATTATACGTATTAAAACGATTTACCACCACAATTAGAAGCACATGTCTGTTGGTTGTTATAATATAGGAAGCTCTTCGGAATTACACCAGTAATTGAGAGGATAATCGTATGTGTAGTATGTCAGGGATACATTGTATATAGGTATTTTTTATTCGGATTGTTCTTTCGAATAGTTCTTTTACATTCTACATTTAGTCTGTAATTTGCCTTGTGGTTGTTAAGATGGAATGCCGGGACTTCAATATTTGATGGGTTGTAAGCCCCATTTCTTAAAGTATCAATTAACAGTGTTTAGATCTGCCTCTATAGTAGTCTCGAATTTATCCAGAAATGCAAAAGTGAATATACAAAGTTGCAATCAGATCAGTACTTCCTTACTCAGCCGAGACAATGTGTCTTGACATAAATAAAAAGAAAAATTAAGAATATTTGAAACAGCAATCCTCAGAATGTGGGCCCGATAAGAATGGAAAACGGAGAAATAAGGAATAAGAATGAACCATGAACTACAGTTGAGTCCGCGAGTCTTTACCCGTGCGTCATTAATACCTGGCCAGATAAAACACATACTTTTTATCTGGCATAATTCTCTTCCACGCATGAAACTCATGACAAACCAGCTGCCGTTTGTTATTAAGTAAAAACACATGTTATTTTTATGAACCATCTAGACTCAGTGCATTGAAAAGAGATAGGTATAAAAAAAAAGACGATTTGGTATGTTTTCATATTTTAAGCACAATTTGTTTGACGCTTCTGCTTTGTTTACTTTTGTGGCTGTCTGTCAGTGTTTGCCCCAGTGGCGCCCCACGTTGGGCGCCAGTTGAAGCGTTTTACATGTCTGCTCTAATGGGAACAGGGATAAGACTAACTATAAAAATACTGGGGGTCGAAATGGGGCTAGTAGAAGGAACAGACACATTAAACCTTCATGCGAGACGGCAGCTCATGGGTTGTGCGGTGGCGGGTCGTGGAATCGTTGGGGGGTGAGGGGGTTTAAAAGAAGACTAACTACCATTACCAAATAATCAAAGGGTACTTACACAGACTGGAGGATTTTCCTACTATTTAACACAATGTGGACGCCGTTTGGAATAAAATATCCTCCGTTTTACTACTGGGTACTTACTAGATATATGGGCTACTTACGGGTACCAATTGGGGGACATCTACCTTAGATTCCTCGTTGGGTCAAATTGGGCAATCATTATCCTCAATCTGTGGCTTCAGAGCGAAGCGCAGCTAGCCCCACCTAGTCCCACCAGTCCCATGGTACCCTTTGGTTGGTGTGTTAAGCCAGTTATGTGGGACTCATCAAAAAATTATTACTTTGCCGGTAACGAGTATAGTATTGTCGTTTTGTGAAGTTGTGTAAAAGTTTTGCAATGTACTGGAGTACTCGTGGAGGATTTTACCCCATGATAATGGATTTGTATGTGTACTCCGTATATGTTGTATGACGCAGTTCTATAAGCCGGTATTCTGTAGAAGTCTCTGTATCCTGTTTTATGGTGTTCTGGTCCTGTTCCTGTACTAACGTCCCGATTCACCGAAGAGATGTCTTTCCTGTCCCAAATTCCCAGAAATGAAGTCTACCCCTGTTTGGAATGCCCCGCCACGCCTCGTGTCAAAAGGACACCGATGTCTTGTTTCCTGTTCCATTGAAATTGAAGCCCCTGTGTCGGAATGAACCCCTTCCCCTCCGTTTAGTGTTTGAAGTGTGACGATGGGATTTTGTTTCAAGAAAAAGGTACGAGATATTAATTGTTTTTGAATAAATCCAGAGTAAATAGTAAAATTGCAGTTGGTAAAGAGTTTAAATTTAATAATAGTTTGCTTTCATAATGGTTAATGACAGTGACTTTTGACATTTGACAGAGTCAAATCTTGTTTGAAATAAGTAGGTCAAATATTATGTTCACATACACTGTCCAACAAGTTTAAAAATTTTATGTATGTAAAAATCAGGTGAAATAATAAATTTTGTATATTTTTGGAAATCAGAAAATATTGTAAATCCTTTATTGTCCATGGTAGTCATGTTTGTAATAACTATAACTTATATTTGAGAGTATTTTTTTTATATTAAAAATAAAGTCTAAAGGTTTGAATAAACATTGTAAAATGTACTTTTTTTATTTTTCTAACCCCTGTGGAAAATTATTAACTAGATCCTAATGCAACTGTAATGAGTTTTAGTGTAAAGGAGAAGGAAGTTGGCAAAGAAGCCAAGATTGAGGATAATGATTGCCCAATTTGACCCAACGAGGAATCTAAGGTAGATGTCCCCCAATTGGTACCCGTAAGTAGCCCATATGTCTAGTAAGTACCCAGTAGTAAAACGGAGGATATTTTATTCCAAACGGCGTCCACATTGTGTTAAATAGTAGGAAAATCCTCCAGTCTGTGTGAGTACCCTTTGATTATTTGGTAATGGTAGTTAGTCTTCTTTTAAACCCCCTCACCCCAACGATTCCACGACCCGCCACCGCACAACCCATGAGCTGCCGTCTCGCATGAAGGTTTAATGTGTCTGTTCCTTCTACTAGCCCCATTTCAACCCCCAGTATTTTTATAGTTAGTCTTATCCCGGTCCCCATTAGAGCAGACATGTAAAACGCTTCAGATTAACAAGTAATCCATCGTCAGTGTTAAGCCAATAGCATGCATGCGTGAGCCACCAAAAAGTTATGGGTAAAAACCCTTTAAAAGTTATAAGATCTTATATGATACTACATACTATGATTAAAATAGGTGGATGTTGCAAATATTCCTGGATATTACCCAGGGCAACACAGGACTCTAACCCACGTGAATGTGATATGAGAGGGATGAACGTCAGATATTGAAAATTAAGTGTCAACTGGACAACAATCAAGATGATGAAGGTTTGTTCCCCGTATATTTCGAAACCGGTAGAGGGGCTTGCTGCACTCTCTGATTGGACTAAAATATGGTGCGGCTGTATTTTTGTTTTGCAACGAAATTGAAAATGGTTATTTATTTTTGATTTACATGTTTACTCTGATTGGAGTACGAAGGGAACCATTCTCGTTGGAACTTTACCGCGCTGAGCAGATGGGACGTGAATTATAAATCGTAAAATTCCCTCATCTTCCTTAGTCTCAGCATCCGTTATGGCTTGCAAATTGTAGAAGCCTCGGAGGTGTAACCAGAGAAGGTTCCCATTGTTTTGAGTCTGGTGGGATGTAGAGTAACATTATGCTGTTTTATATGCCATTAGATTGAAAACTTAGTCTTTTGATAGCAGTTGCCGCTAGGGCATCTATGCCATTTCGTTCGTTGCAATCCGTGACTGCACGCCGGTGTTTGTTTTGGTTGGATCAGAGAGAGCAGCATATGTGCCTCCTGATGAAAGACTAATAAGTTTCGAAACTGGTAGAGGTGCTTGCTGCACTCTCTGGTTGGACTAGAATATGGTGCAGCTGTATTTTCGTTTTGCAACGAAATTGAAAATGGTTATTCATTTTTGATTTACATAATTATTTATACAGGGTGTCCAAAAAAAATATTAAATTAAATTATTTGACAAAAAAAAGAAGAATGTATGTAATTTATTTAATTCGAAATACATTTTACTGCTGTCACAAATCAGAAAAAATGTTTATTTCACAAATAAACATTGCTTTTCGCTTAAATTAAATGTTCAACCTTCCAAGATGCAGTTGGCTGGCTTGAACATTGAATTTAATCGAAAAGCAATGTTTATTTTTTGTAAAATAAACATTTTTTCTGTTTTCGGGTAAAAGTAAAATGTATTTTGAATTAAATAAATTACAAATTGGACACCCTGTACAAATAATTATGTAAATGTTTATATTACTGAATAGAGAATTGAATAACCTTTCAAATGTGCTAGCACACGATCCCTATTCCTTTTTTAAAAAATAATCGATTACGTCATCACGCCCAGATGGATGACGTCACCAGTATGTCATATATGCCAAAATATCATAATTTAAAAATAAAAATCAACTTGTTTCAGGATTTTTCCTTAAAGTCGCCGGTTTACGAAATAACGAATTTATTCCTTTCATTTTCACCATACTGTATATTTATAAATTTACAGTAAATTTAAAAATGTTTTAATATATCCGCAATGAAGTATAAACGTATTGCATGTGGTTATGTATATGCGTGATTTAAACAATTGAGATTAATACTGTTGGAAACTACAGAATGTAATAATTGAGTCAATACTTGCGGTATGGTAGTGGAACATAATATTAATTATATGATGAATTAAAGAGGTTAGTTGGTAATCTTATCTAAGGTAATTTATATGAGCCATTCTAAGATAGAAAAAAACTGCACAATATGAACAACAACTTTTATTGATGGTGTGTACTTTGCAAATAATAGACTTTATTATATTTGAAGCAATAAACATGCTTTAATTAAGCCTTTAAATGGTCTAATTAAAGATTATTTGGCGTCTGGTTTTCGACACACTTAATACAAAATGACAAGTGAAGTAGTTAGAATAGGTTAGTTAATAAAATAGTAGGTTTAATAAAAAATAGAGGAAATCCAAAGACACACCCACACGAGGTATGTGAGTGTCACTGGCTCGCTGGATGGATATCCATTTGAAGAAGAGGCAATTTTGGAGCTTTCACAAACAGAACGGTAAACCAGTGAGAAAGGTATAAATATAACGCAACCTTCACTAAAGCGGCACAAGTGCAAAAATGCCTCTATGATGCCCCATTTCCCAGAGCATCCAAGATCAAGAAATAAAAGTACTAACGTTATGTCTCCGATTGGGAGGGGTAGAAAGCTTGGGGCTCAGGGAGGTACTGTCTTCAGAAGACGTGACCTCTTTTATTTTCGGACACGAGAACATTTTAATCCGGGAATCTCATGTCCCCTTCTTCTTCTTCTTCTACGGCACTACAGCCCAAATTGAGCCTTGGCCTCCTTTATTTTTTGCCTCCACCCTTGCCTGTCTGTGGCTGCTCTTCTCCATACACGGACTCCTAAAAGGGCTTGTGCGTCGCTGTTTACTGTCTTCCCAGCGTTTTCGTGGCTTCCCAACCGGTCTCTTTCCTTGCATTCTAGCATTCAGTGCTCGTTTTGGTAGCCTATCCTCTCCCATTCTTATCACATGTCCGGCCCACTGCAATCTTTGTATTCTAATGAAGTCTGACAGGGGCGTTTCCTTATAATCCTCTCATGTCCCCTAGGACTGGTATTTACGTTGTCTGTGGCCAGGCAAAGGAACACACAATAGCTATATAGTTTTAGACACTTGGAATGTAAATACTAGGGCTAAGATAAGAGTACTAAGGAATAATAAAACCTGAATTGCAAAGGTACGATATAAAAATTCCCTCAGATCAAGAGGTCACATAGAACCGAAATGAGATAATGCATTTAAACCATACACTTTATGGTAGGGGAGGAAAGTATGCTAAATGTGCAGTTACTCGAGCGCTTCGCGGACCTGTTGGGTTGTGAAGAGTAGGTCCCAAAACCAAAAAAATTTAAGTAAAGTTTTCCATTTTAGTGGGCGCTTGCCATTTTTTAATTTAATTTTCCATTCCCAACAATCGCTTTTTCCGATTATAGCGCCATCTATCTATAGTTCGAAAAAATGTTTCGAATAAAAGTTGCTTATTTTACGTAAAGAATCCAAATCTGGAATAAAAATTTGGGGCTCCTACTTAAGATTTTAAAGTAACCCCCCACTTCACCTCCGTGGGGGTCGTCTTGGTATCTACCAATCGATAGATTTTTCAAAAATATTGATTAAGTGTATTTTGCAGTTTTTCGATCTAATGTTTATTTTGCGAAATTACGCGGAATTTGTATTTTAAATTTTAAATTTACCCCACCCCTCCCCGTGGGGTGTCATGTTTGGTATCATTCGATAGATTTTTGAAAAATATTGAACACTTATTTTTTAGTTTTTTGATCTAACGTTCATTTCGCGAATTATTCGCTTTTTTTTGTGAAACTTTTTAACTCGCCCATTTCCTTACGCTCAAATCGTCAATTTTTTAAATATACGCTCTTTTGCATGTACTTAACTTACCTTATCTTAATCTGGCAATTTCGAGTATTTTTAAGGATAGATTTTTTTTTCGGGCCCCCCTTAACGAACTCCCCTGTTTTAAGAGCCAATATATGGTAGAGGTACATCTGCAGGTCACCAGGTTTCTCCCCATATGATAATCTGACGCGCTCGAGTAACTGCAAAAATCCCCGCTTGGGCTCCCCTACCATTATTAAATAGTGATGAAATAAACGGAGATACAAGTGAGTTTCCAAATTTCCAGATACTTTGCAGAGTACATGTTGTAAAATGTATACCAGTAAAAAAGTTTTTTATAGATAAGATGATGGACCCCGAGATTCATAAATTATTTCAATAAAACATATGCCAAACGCTAATTAGAAGAGATGTCACTTAGCCAAGCAGAACAATCGTTGATAAATAATGAGGAGAACTAACTAATAGTATAAAGAAAATAGCTGATGATATACGTAAAAATAATCTATTGTAATGAAAAGGTTAATTCTAACCGATCTCGCATAACGGTTGCATCTCGTTATGCGAGATACATTCGATGAAGTCAAGCTTCTTGGCACTCACTGTTATTAGAACCGGCTGAATGCCGGAAGGTCAAACGAAAAATAGAGTTGGCCGAACCTTCCGCAAAATAACCTGTTTGTACATAGCACGCTAATGTTTAGGAGTAGTTTAGATATCAAAATAAATTCTATCTGTAAACTTAACTTTAGATGGGAAATAAGCCACAATTAAATTGAAAAAAATAATTTTATTAACGTTTCAACGCCCAAATCGGGTGTCGTTGCCAAAATACAAAATACTACTAAATTATGTGGTTGTTAAGTACAACATTCTTCAAATAAGTTATTTAATCTGTCTCATTTATATCGGCAATTCAGACATATATTATATATTTTAAAGTAGAAGACAATGATATTGCCAATATTTATGAGTTGCGTTCCTGGGACGACTTTACTGAAAGATAGTTCATTCGATTACATGAAATCAACCCCAACTCAAGAATATCCGCCACAAAAAATCATAGCATGTGATCTGTCTTTATAAAGACAACCAAATGCAACGGTGACAGTAAAATTCTCGCGTTATAGATTCCATGGTAAATCATGAGGGAAAACCAGGAAAAAACCTCGTGATACTATCCCGACATCGTACATATTTGGTCTTACATTTAGTTTACTGTCAAAAATTAAAAATTAAATTTTTAAATTAATTAATTTAAAAATTTGCTTTTAACGTTAATAAAATTAACGTTTTTAATTAATTATTTCTCATCTAAATAGTTAATTATAAAAATGCCACAACGAAATAGCTTCAGAACAACATCTGTAAACTTGTTGGAACAAATATTCGTATAAGCGAATCAATAGTTTTATTGTTAAACTGAAGAAGATTTAAAATACCTGAGAGTTTGAAGATGGTGAAAAATAACGCTAGATCAGTAATGATCGCATGTCGCGCATCTGTGTTAATATCAACAATATCAGATGCAGTCATAATAGAAAAGCACTCCTGCCCTGTCAGATACTACCATCAATCACAAGGAAAAACATGATGTTACTTCACATTATTTTATTTCATCATAATATATAGTGTTTTGTTTAAATATGGTAATTATTTTTTCAATATCGGTATCAAATTGTATTCACTTTAAAGTCATTAATATTATAAATATTTTTTATTATATAAGCGATATATTTCCTGATGTGTTTTGGTTACAAACTTTTCAAGGTTTAATTTATTGCAAAACTATCAATTTGTTTTTATCAATCTTCTTTTTTAATGTCTCGATCTTTCCCACTTGTGATAAAATTAGTAGTCAATACAGCGTAATTATATTTTCTTGAGCGTGCACCGTTTGCACCACAACTTCGCAATTGGCTATAGGTTCTATTCTCAACTTCAAAGATAACCCTTTTTTAAAATAAATCGAAAACTACATATAGAAAAGCAAAACCTACAATTTTGTATTCTACAAAATTTTAGGTACCTAATTATTGAGCGCCTAACTCGTTTTTCTAACTGAAAAAAAGAACAAACTTTTTTTTGTCATAACTCCCTTAGTATTAGTGCAAGAGAGTTTTATAAAAAAGATCTTCTTTCTTCATTTTTGGCGTGAATACCTCCTAGTGCATTTGCCAGCACATTTCGTAGTATTGCATTTGGTCTTGCTCATGGCAATATGCAATACTGTTTCTATGAATTTAATGGTAGGTATAGGTTAAGTTCAGTAAATCACAGATAACACAATAATAACACCATAAGTTTTCTTTTTGTTAAAAGAATAGACATTTTCACTTACGAACAAGTTGAAAAGTATTAACTTTCAGAAAAAAATGTGTAGATCAGAAGCTGTTTTCACTGGTTTAATTCATTTCAGATTTCAGGTGTTATTTTGAATAAAGCAATTTTACCCCTGAGAAATGGTGGCATCCACCCAAGGGTTAATTAAAGTTGGAAGTTGAGGGTAAGTAGACAAATTTGGTGCAAACCGGTACAGAATTATGCGGGAAATTGGTCATTGACTGGATCTTCGAGCACGAAAGAGTTTAAAGAGTGCTCTGTTCACAGTTTGTTCGTTATCGGTGGTTTTTTTGTTTATTAAATTTATAGCACTCTTGGTTATAGTTAAACCTCTTCTAATTTCAAAATTATATAATGCTTGAATAAATATATTTTGGAAAATATATTACCTGTGAAAAACAATTCACTTTTCAATTATCACAATGCACAATCCCAGTCCCGTGGCAACTCAAATATTTCCAAGAAAATAATATTGCTAATAATTTCAAATGTATTTATTTTATTTTAGATAAAGCAATATCAGTTTAAGATGTACATATTTATGGATTAATCGATTAAAATCCATTAAACGTTTGTAATATGTAATACCGAATGGTTTGTTTTGTAACAGTTCGATGGTTTTCATGCTTGGCCTCAATTTTGGAACTCTTAATTGACCTGGAGGTCAATTAAATATAAAAACACACAATTTAATTGCATTGGAATTCAGCTCATTGGCTGACATCACGATAAAAATTAGTGTTACATATTCACAAAAGTTTATCTTCATATTTTCGTTAGATTATGGGACTTTTCTGATCTAAACTATTTAGAAATTAAATAAATTCAATCGTGTGACGTCAGAGTAAAAGTAAATCCACTATTTATTTTTTTTTTGATAAATCTTTAGATATCTCTTTAAAAATCGTATACAAGCGTGTAAAAAGTCTTTTTGTGTTTTAACACTTCATTTATGCTATTCGTTACGTTTTCTACAAAGTTGCTCTGTTTGTCCAATGTAAGTAATTCGGTATTTTTCTTCATATGTCAGAATATTCCGACGTTGTCGATCACCTTTGCAAAGACTTCTCGATCTTCTGCAGTATGGAATAATTGTCCTGCATTTGCTGTACCTATGAATCCATTCACGAATGTTTTTTAACCAAGAAATTTTTTGGAAATGTAATCAACTCAGACTTCAGTCATTTTGTTGGTATGTCTTCAGAGTTATATATGTTGTTGAGTATGTTTGTGATTATTCCTATTGAAGGTAGGTCTTTGTCCAAAGTAGTCTGTGTCTGAAGGTTGGTCTGTGTCCATTGAACTGGCAAGAACCACACGTTCTTATCGAGCAGTGAATCATGTTGAACTTTGAGCACTCTTAACAAATTTATCTTTTAAGAGGCTACAGTAGCGATCAACAGGTAGCAACAAACGCGGTCCAAGATTACGACTGTAATTTTGAATATTTTTTCGAGATATTTGGCACACATATTCGTAATATAATACAGAATAGCGGTACATAGTCCAATTTAAGAAATATATTAGAATGTGGAAATTACTCTGTAATTAAATACAATATTAAAAAAACGAGCCTGTACAGCCATTAAGGAGAATAAAGAATACACATTCTTCAAATAAACTTTTTTATCCCATGCCTAGATTTTGTGTCATTTTGGAACTACTAAGCTTTTTTATTTCTAAAAAGAAATCTAACATAATATTGTAACTAATAACTAATTTGGCAACATAGAGAAATTGTCACTGTCATTTTGACACACCTGAGTCAGATTTTCTCTTATCTGTTCTGTTATCTTTATCGATATCTGTTCGGTGCAGTAGTGAATTTTAAGAATTCAGTATTGTTGTTTCATAGGAAAGTAGTGTTTTATAGTTAATTTATTATATTTTTTAAAATAGCACTAGAGAAGAATAAAGGTAAACAAGTACAGGTTAAATATCAAAAAATTATAATAGAAAATGAAGAATGGATATGGAATAAAGAGAAAGGAGAACTCGAAGTCAGAAATATGAAAAATTCAAAAAACTTATATACGAAAATACGACAGAAATAGTGGAGACGAAAAAGGCAGGAATATGGACAAAGAAAACAAACAACGTTAATAAAATAAAAAATATTAAAGGAAAACAGCAAGGGCGTGAACTAATAAATAACGAAACGATAGAAATAGGTATTTGGAACACAAGAGGAATAAATGGTAAAGAAGAGGAAATAGTCGAAGAAATGAAAAAACTGAAAATGGACATATTAGGAGTCACAGAAACAAAGAAAAAAGGAACAGGAATGAAAGAAATAAAAGACGGATACAATATATGGTGGTCAGGAGTGGACCAAAGTAGCACAGCGAAAGCAGGAGTAGCAGTAATTGTAACCACATCCTACATGAATAACATCATCGATGTCCAATTTACAAACGAGAGGATTTTAACAGTTCAACTAAAGATTAAACAAGAAAAGTATAGTTACATCATAACATATGCACCAACTGATAATACAAACAAGAATGAAAAAACGAGTATTTTGAACAACTTCAAGAAATAATAGACAAGACAGAGAATAACAATTTAATAATAATGGGCGACATGAATGGAAGAGTGGGAAAACAAAATACTGGTATAGAAAAATGGCTAGGAAAAGAGGGAGAAGAGACGAGAAACGATAATGGAACAAGGACTATAAATTTATGCATCGAAAATGATCTGATATATAGGGAATTCAAAGTTTACACACAAAGACGTCCACAAATACACAAGGTAAGAGAGGGGTAGAGGCGAGAGATCAATAATTGATTATTTCCTAATTAACTCCGAGATATGGAAAGTAGTAAAACACATTAAGGTAAAAAGAAGCGCAGAGATTGGAAGTGACCACTATCTAGTCAAAATGAGCTTTAGAATAATAAAAGACATACAAAATGAAAAAAAGAGAAAAATAAAAGAAAAAATCAGAAGCTACAAACTGAAAGAAATAGAAGTTAAAAAGAGATACCAGAAATTTCTAGAGGAACATAGGAAAAGAGAAAATAAGTACCAAAATATAGAAGAAAGATGGAAAGATTATAAACATAGTCTATTAGTAGCTGCAAAAGAGAGCTGTGGAGTAACAAAAATAAGTAATAACCCCAAAAAATGCACGGAATGGTGGACAAAAGACTTAAAAAAAATAGTACAGGAAAAGAAACAACTGTGGAAAAAATACTTAACAGACAGAAAGCAAGAAAGCTATGACAAGTACAAAGAGAAAAGAACAGAAGTTAAACAGATGGTTAAAAATAACAAAGACAGAACGTGGGTAGAATTTGGAAATAAATTAACAAAAGCATTCGGTGAAAACCAGAAATTGTTCTATAACAAACTTAAGGGCATGAGAAAATAAAAACCAAATACATTGAAAAACGTGAAGGATAAGAATGGAATCATACTCACAGAAGAGAATGAGATTATGGAGAGGTGGTGGAGAGAATACTTTGAAGTGGAACAAGTAGAAGGAAATAAGTTGAACAAAACAAAAATCAACACACCCCACAAGAGCAACAGGAACAGATAGAAAATATAACACAAAAAGAATTAACAAATGCAATCAACAAAATCAAGCTGGGAAAAGCACCAAGGCATGACGATATAACTGCAGAAATGGTCAAGAAGATGAGATAAATGAAAGAATTGAAAAGACTGGTAAGCTGTACAATAGTATTAAGAGTAACTTTTTAAAAAGAAATACCTAAAAATATAAAAACCGAAATAGTAAAAAATATTGTGAACCTATGCCTGTGAATCTTGGGCATTAACAAAAAGGCAAAAGAATAGACTAATAAGCACAGAAATGAGATTTTTGAGAACAATAGAGGGAAAAACAAGGAAATATAAAATTAGAAATCAAACCTTTAGACAAAATCTGAACATACACCCAGTTACAACAACAATCGAACAAGGACAACTTAGATGGCTCGAACATGTACTGAGAAGAGGAGAAGAAAAAAGAGTAAGACAGATATATGAAGCGAGAGATATGGGAAGAAAGAAGAGAGGACGATCAAGAAAGACGTGGACAGAAGAAGTGAGGGAAGCGGCCGACAAAAGAGGAATAAAATGGGAGGAAACAAAAGCATTGGCCATGGATAGAAGGAAATGGAAGGAAATGTGGAAGAAAACGACGGAGAACCTAACTCCGTAACAACTCACACCGAAAGGTAGACGAGTTCTGGATTAAGTAAGTAAGTATAATAGCACTAAGTTGTTGGCCTATTTGAAAAAACAGTTTATTGTTAACTGTGAGTTTTAGTTATAGGTAACTTATAGGTAAGTATATTTTCCGTAAAAATATTTCGAATTCTAATGCGAGTATATAATGTTTTAGGAGGATTTTTTTATTCTAAAAATATTATCAATAGTTTAACAAAATCGGAAAAGTAAATCAAACGAAAAATAAAATGAAACCGTCCAAGAAAAAGTCCATTAAAAACCGTGCCAAAATTATGCGAAAATCGAAATTTGTTTCGCTTTACAACGAAAAATGATTATTTATTATTGTTTTATTATTAGATACTTCATGCAAATACCTATCTTAACATAAAATTTTCATCCATTTTGGTTTATTTTTATAAATATTTATTTACTAATAATAAAATCGTTTTCTATTACTTCCATTTAGCGCGACTATGATATTGTCAAAATATTAATCTTAGATAATGTTAAAGATTACCACTGTTGCCAAAGTTTATGATACTATCTCCCGAAGTTATATTTTGTTGCTACCTGTTGATCGCTACTGTTGGCTCTTAACATCGACTACTGTCATCAAATTATTAACATGTAAATCATATTTCTCAATGTTATCTATTTTATAAGGTTGCTAGTTTCCTCTACTAAGCAGAACGCAGTGAAGATGATCTGATCTAGATCTAAAACGTTTTGCGAATCCTTTTGGATGAGTTTTTAATATTTTTTTCAATACACTTTTTATACCATTGTACAAACGAAGTTTTTACTTCTGTATGGTAGGTAATTCAATTATCCGCTGATAATTCTGAATCTATTGAAGTTTGCTTTATTTTATTTAAAATGTATGCCCTTTTTGCGTTTACCCTTAGTGCAAACTTGTCTGAACTGCTTTATTTCCACAGCATTCAACCAGTTATCTTATTTTGGTGCCTTCTTCTTTCTTGTGTGTATGCTTTAAAGTCTGTTTTTTGGTATCAATATAGGTCTAATTGCTGTTTTATAGATTCTTGCTTTTGTGTCTTGTCTTAGGTTTTTGTTCTGCCAGATTGTGTCATTAAGAGATCCCGGCGCTTTATTTGCTTTTAAGCTTTGTTGCCGTACTTCTTCTTCAACATCTCCTTAACTAGTTAGGTATATTTATTCCCAGATATCTAAACCTTGCTTATTTAGCTGTAGTTTGCATAAAATACAATAAAAACATTAATATTTTATATTTAATGAAACGTTTTTCGCTTATAAAAATCATAATTTTCTGTTAGATTGTATATTATTAGCTCCAAACAAACAAAACTTACGTGTCGCCAATCCAACTTGCACTTTATACTTTTTATAGAATATGACGCAATTATATTGCTGATAACAAATTTTATTGCCATCATTGTTCTGCTGTAATCCAATGCAAATATTTATTTGCGTTCAGAACCGCCAATAAAAAAAATAAATAGGGGAAACACATTTTTCTATATACATACGTTATTAACTTATTTGAGACAAAGGGAATAGATGGAGAATATCTAAACTAGACCAGGGCGCATCTGTAAAAATATTAGTACATGTGGATGTTGAGAGGTCAAATATTAGTACATGTGATGTTTTTTGCAGATATGGCTTGAAAATAACTCATATAATAATATTTGAGTTATCCTCCCTCTCAAAAAGGTCCGGAACATTGTTTAAATAATCAAAATATCAAAAATGAAGGAAAAATTCGATTTTTTTCTTCGTTTTTTGATTATAACTGTAAAAGTATTCATTTCCGAGAAAAGTTGTACTGACATAAAAGTTGCGCAATAACTTTGCTACAATATAGAATTGGTTAAAAATTTAAAAAACAGTCACCCTTGTTGCAAAATAGCAATAATTGCGAAAAAATCCATACAAAAACAAGTATTCGCATTTTACGTTTTTCAACCATTTATACTACACTTAGGACCTTAATATTTCACCCTGAAAAACTTTATGATATATTAAAGCAATACTGTAAATTTCATTAAGATCGGTTTAAGAGATTCTGCAAAATAAATTTTGCAATCCAGCTTTTGCGAAAAAAACTCATTTTTTGAAAATGTTGCAGGACTGAAAATAAAGCAGACAGCAAGTTGAATTTTTTTACATATAGAAGAATACTGTACCTTTGATTTGCAATTTTCAAAATTAAAATCGGGTAACTACCACGGCGTCAGGATTTTATAGTCAGGATACGTTTGCTCTGATTGGGCATTCCAATGACCTTTGATAATGATTGATAAATTTAAATTTTTAGTACATTTCGATATAAATAAATAAATTTGTTTATTGCAAAATAAAAACACATACTCGGTCCTTTGAAATTACACTTTTTTTAGCAAAAACTTTCTTTTTTCGTATATTTTAACTTAGAGAATTAAAGTTCATTATTTTTATGGTAGGGGAGCCCAAGAGGGGATTTTTGCAGTTACTCGAGTGCGTCAGATTATTACATGGGGGAAACCTTGTACCCTGAAAATGTACCTCTACCATATATTGTTTCTTAATGCAGGGGAGTTCGTTAAGGGGGGGCCGAAAAAAAAATCTATCCTTAGAAAAACTCGAAATCGTCAGATTAAGATAAGGTAAGTTAAGTACATGCAAAACAGCGTATATATTTCAAAAATCTGACGATTTGAGCGGGGCGTAAGAAAATGGGTGAGTCCCAAAGTTTCTCAAGAAAAAAGTGAATATTTCGCAAAATGAATGAGAGATCGAAAAATTAAAAAAAAAGTACTCAATATTTTTCAAAAATATATCGAATGATACCAAACACGACTTCCCACGGAGAGGGGTGGGGGGTAAATTTAATATTTTAAATACGAATCCCACGATATTTAGCGAAATGAACATCAGATCGAAAAACTGAAAAATAAACTTATTCAATATTTTTGAAAAATCTATCAAATGGCATCAAACACGACCCCCCACGGATGTTGGGTATGGGGATACTTTAAAATCTGAAATGGAAGCCCCCATTTTTTATTGCGGATTTGGATTCCTTACGTAAAAATAAGTAACTTTTATTCGAGACATTTTTTCGAATTATGGATAGATGGCAAGAAAGATAGATGGAAAGATTGTTGGAAATGAAAAATTGAATTAAAAAATGGAGAAAGTCCCAAAATGGAAAACTTTACTTAACTTTTTTTGGTTTTAGGACCTACTCTTCACAACCCAATAGGTCCCCAAAGCGCTCGAGTGACTGCACATTTAGCATACTTTGCTTCCCTACATATGCAATAATTGCATATGTGCAATATAAACAATTATTGTTTAAACAATATTTCACAAACAATAATCAAATTAGTTTGATTGTTTTGGAATTAAAATGTTAAAATACAACAAAATATAGAGTAAGAAAATAATATATTAGATAAAGATTGGATGAAATTTTGGTGGAAATCAACTTGTGTGAATCGAACACCTCTGTCCTGCGCGTAGCACCAAAAATTGTTTATTTAAAAAAATTCCTGACGCCGCGCCGTGATAGTTAATTGATTTTAATTTTGCGAATTGCAAATGAAAGTTACGGTATTCTTCTATAGTAAAAAAATGTTAACTTGCTATCTGCTTTATTTTCAGTCCTGCAACATTTTGAAAAAATTAATTTTTTTTGCGAAAGCTGGATTGTAAAATTTATTTTTCAAAATTTATTGAACCGATTTTAATGAAATCGTATTTTAAATTCGTAAATTTACAGTATTGTTTTGTTATATCATAAAGTTTTTCTGGATAAAATATTAAGGTCCTAAGTGTAGCATGAATTATTGAAAAACGTAAAATGCGAATACTTGTTTTTTTATTACGCAACTTTTATGTCAGTGCAACTTATCTCGGAAGTGAATACTTTTAAAGTTATAATCAAAAAACATAGAAAAAAATCGAATTGTTCCTTCATTTTTGGACATTTTGATTATTTAAACAATGTTCCGGACCTTTTTGAGTGGGAGGATAACTCAAATATTATTATATGAGTTAATTCCAAGCAATTTCTGCAAAAAAATATGAGTCACCTCTCAACGTCCATCTCAAAAGAGATCCGCCTGAACTAAACAGCTTACGCTTCGCCGATGATATAGTAATAATAGCTGAGGATCTTGGTATGGCAAGAGAGATGGTACAGAAACTCGTTGTGGCTACAGAAACTGTAGGATTAAATATAAACGTCTCGAAAACAAAAATAATGATATAGGTGCCCAACCAGAACATCAATATTGGTGGGAAAGAAATAGAACTCGTAGATAGATATAAATACCTACAAAAAAAGGTAGGAAAATGAAATGATTGGCAGGTATAATCAGCTTCATGAAATGAAGAGAAGAATCGGTTTTGGGTGGGAAGCATATGGATAACAGAGAGAAACTTTTAAAAGTGAGCTGCCCACATCCCTAAAGAGAAAGGTATTTGATCAGTGCGTCCTCCCAGTCTTGACAAACGGAACAGAAACATGGAATAGTCGGGAAATATGGAATACCGAATTTACAGCTCTGTTAGGTGCTGCCATCGTGTCAAAATATCATGAATGGCCGAATAATACTCCCATTATGTTATGCAGCCAGAGTTGACCGCTTGTTGTTGCTGCAAAACGCGCTACAGAAAAAAGTCTGTTTAGTGAGCTTCAAAAGTTTTTGCAGGTCATTTTTTAAACATTTTAATCTACTACTATACATTTGATTTAAACATTGAGGTTAATTCTAATGTACAGTAAAAGATGTGTACTTTTCATAGCTTGGTCGTTTGTTAGCTAATAGTGTTTTGTCCATCAGTTTAAAGGTTATTTTTCCAAGGTGGCGTGTCGGTTATTATGGAATGGGAATAGTAGGTATTTCTAAAAGAATGGCTAGCTAAAGAATCAGAAAATAAAGACTCTGAATATATCTTCTGTAATGAAAAATTCTCCGAAGATGAACGAGGAGAGATTTGGATTCGATCGATAAAATGTTCTTTGTGGGGCCCACCTTGACTGTACCGGAATAGAGAAAGAAGAGTATGTGTGTGATTTTTGTAACAGTACAAGCAGTAATGACTAGCGTACAATCTTAAAAATATGGTTTTTATTGTTGAAAATATTTCTTTTCAGCTAATGTTTTATGAAATTTTTTTTCAATGATTATAACATGTATTCCATATTACCCGACTATTTCATATTAACCTCCATTGTAACCACTATTCACGTACGTGAATAGTGAATCCTTACCTTGATGAGATTCAGTTTAAAAATTATATTTACCACCATATAGCTCAGATCAGAGTTAAATCCGATTATATAGGGGAGTGCAATTAGAACGAAAACATGCACTGTTTCGGAATAACTCAAACAAGCTTATATTTTTCTAAAACTTTTTTTGTTAGTTTATATACATGTTAAAGTAAAAAGTTCTACTCGCAGATTTGGCCGCTAATTGTTTATTCATTGTTTAAACAGTAACAATTGTTTTGTATAAATAATTTTAAAAATATCGTTAAATTCATCATTTTACTTTGATCAAATGTTTCTATTTTGTTTTTGATTATGCTGAATCCGAATATGGCATTGCAATTTGAAAATTCTCATACAGAAGCTCATATACAGTGTGTCTGCGTAGCTAGGAACCACATGGATAACTTTTTTATTATCAATTTTACGAAAAAAAGTTATTCTTAATAAAATGCTCTGGATAGTCAAAAATCTAAAACTCAACCATCAGATATCAAATTTTATCAATTTTATATGAGTTATGTCAAAAATATGAATTTCGTTAAAGAGTAGAGTACCTACCTTTAAATTCCAGAATATCAAAAAATGCTATTATGAAAAATTGTTTGAAATTAGAAATTATGTCTAAATATACAATTACATCATTCTAATCGAAAAAAAAATTCCATTTTTTCTCAAATTACGGATACTCATCATCATTTTATTGCAATTATGAAAACTATTTTATTATGACTTTTACGAAAAAAAGTTACTCTTCATAAAATGCTCTCCCTGGTCTAAAATCTAAGATACAACCATCAGATATCAAACTTTTTTAATTTTATACGAGGTATGTAAAAAATATTAATTTTTCGTAAGAGTTAAGTGCCTTTATTATTCACAATATTTTAATTAGGAGGATGTAATTGAATATGAAAACATAGTTTTTAATTCCAAACAACTTTTCTTGATAACAATTTTCGATATTGTGAAATGTAAAGGTACTTTACTCTTGAGTGAAATTCATATTTTTTGACATACCTTGTATAACATTAATCAAATTTGATATTTGATGATTGCTTCTTAGATTATACGATGCAGAGTATTTTATAAAAAATAACTTTTTTCGAAAAATTGATAATAAAAAAGTTATCAATAGGTTCCAAGTTCCAAGTTATGCAGACATACTGTATAAGAGCTAAAAAATTTTTTTTGCTGAACATTTATTATTGTTGAAGCTTATTATTAAATGTATTTTAGGTAAGTTTTACAGAAAAAAGTTTTGATCACTTTGTATAAACATTTTTTTAGCTGGTAATTTTCGGTTTTTGTATTACATTTTTGTTATCTTTCTTAATTTTCTTAAAAAGAAATAGTTTATTTCATTTCTAAAGTAAAATAATTCAGTGCATTTTAAAGATTACATCCTAAGCTTTAAAAAAGCACTTATAAAACTGTAATAGATCTGTTCAAACTTGAGTAATAGCGTCTTATAGTGGTGGTAATTCTATAAACCTACAAAGATTTCAAAAATTACATTTTTTGAGACGCCATATCATTTGAATTAAATTTTGGAGATTTTTTTTGAATGAAACATCATCTAGTAAGATGCTTTAAAGGTAAGTTGTGCAAAATTGAGAGTCTTATAAGAAAAATTATATTAGTTAAACATTTTTAAACCATTTTTAAACAAAATTCATGTAAGGCTCATTTTCCGCCCACACCGTACTTATGCCCATATATTTTATTTCTTTCTATTACAACAATAAGATAGCTTAATTATTCTTCTTTCATGTTCAATTTGTAAAATTTAATTTGATCCATTAGCTAAAGAATTACATTAAAATAACTCAACCGTGCACTTTGCCGTACGCTAGTTTACAGTGCGCCAATGTTTGTGAGAAGGGTGACTTTAGCGTTAAAAATAAAAAACTATAGAAGCTACAGACTTAATTTTACAAAAATCTTTATATAAGGTTTTTTTTGTAAAATTTTCTGAATTTTTCAGTGGCCAAGTCAGTTTTTTTTTAATTTACATTTTCGGAGGTATTTAAAAAAACATCTAATTTCGTAGTTCATTTGTTTAATAAAAAATGAAGCACCCACTTCACGAGTAGAACTTTTTGATATGTTGTTTATTAAACATTTCTTAATGAAATTACAAAAAGTTATATCTTGTTTGTTTTTTCCGAAGTGAAAATCTATATGCACTCCCCTAATAGCACTGGTATGATATTTTAAAACATCCCATTCGGAAAAGAAATCCTGTTGCCATGATACTGAGGGGCTAAGGATAGCGGCACAAAAAATTTCATTTCACATATTAATTTCAAAATACACATGCAATATTTGTGTCAGTGACTATATAAATAGGAAGGAAAAGAAGAAATAGAAGATAAAATAAAAGAAAAGAACAAGCTTTATAATACTTGGCTATCAAATAGTACACAAGAAAATCGAATAAAATACAAAACCATCCAAAGGCAAGTTCGAAATGAAATAAAGAAATGCAAGAATGAAATGTGGTCTAGGAAGTGTGCTGAAGTAGAAAGCAAATTAAGTGGCACCCAATCGACAGAAGCCTGGAGACTATTACGAACGATGAAAACTAATAAAACAGATAGACGCCCATCCACAATCCGAACTCAAGACTGGAAAGAATACTATCAGGCCTTATTTAGTGAAGATCGACAAGAATTTATAAAGCAGGCGACACAGGTTATACGTAGAGAAGAAGATAGCCTTACAATAACTGAGGCAGAACTAGTTAAAGCACTTAATTCGATGAAAAACGGCAGGGCTCCAGGCCCAGGAGGAATCATGAGAGAGATGATTAAATATGGAGGGAAAATGCTTATAGAACGCTTAACTAAGTTAATGAATAGATACTATCAGGCCTTATTTAGTGAAGATCGACAAGAATTTATAAAGCAGGCGACACAGGTTGTACGTAGAGAAGAAGATAGCCTTATAATAACTGAGGCAGAACTAGTTAAAGCACTTAATTCGATGAAAAACGGCAGGGCTCCAGGCCCAGGAGGAATCATGACAGAGATGATTAAATATGGAGGGAAAATGCTTATAGAACGCTTAACTAAGTTAATGAATAGATGTGTTGCAACTAATTATTTTCCTCGAGAATGGAAAATATCCTACATTTCGAGCATCTACAAAAAGGGGAAACATAGTAATCCGTCTAATTACAGAGGCCTTAGTGTTAACAGTACTATTAGTAGACTATTTAGCAGAATAATAAAGAACAGATTAGACGTAGAGACAAGAGGGAGAATAAGTGAAGATCAAAGTGGTTTTACTGCGGGACGCTCATGTGTGGACAACCTTTTCGTCATCCAACAACTTATAGAGAAAAGGACGAGCGTAAATGAAGAAACTCACATTGCCTTCATAGACTTGGAAAAGGCATATGACTCCGTCCCTAGAAACAAGTTGTGGCATGCCCTTGTTGAAATGAAAGTTAGTCCGGCTATTATACATATTATCAAATCATTGTACAGCGATAATGTGGGATATGTCAAGATTGGCACACAACTATCTGAAGGAATAAAAATAGAAAAAGGACTGACGCAAGGGTGTAGCTTATCACCGTTGCTATTTAACATATACTTGGAAGTCGCTTTAAAAGAATGGAAAAGAAGTTTTGGACTAATGGGAATCATGATCAGAGATGACTGCCTGTTTAACATCCACTTTGCTGACGATCAAGCAGTACTGGCACAAGATTCGTATGACATGGAATTCATGTTAACCCGCCTGTATTCAACCTACAAAAAATAGGGATTAAATATAAATATAGAAGAAACAGAATATCTAGTCGTGAATTCTGACGCCCACTTTGAAATCCTAATAACAGAGAACACATCGATTAAACAGGTTGAAGAATTCAAATATCTGGGAGCTGTAATAAACAGAGAAGGCCTAGGCAACAAAGAAATTCAAAGGCGAGTTGAACAAAGTAGGCAGGTAGTAGGTTGCTTGAATTCCGTGTGGTGGGATAAAAATATATCCAGAACTACAAAATTAAGAATAGGGAAGACATTTGTGGAATCGGTACTCATGTATGGAAGCGAAGTCTGGACATTAACAGCAGAGTCCAGAAGAAGGATCAATGCTGTGGAAATGGACTACATACGTAGAAGTGCTGGAATCTCCCGATTGGACAGAATACGTAACGAAGAAATAAGAAGAAGGATGCAGGCACACGATACAGCGGTAGACAGGCTCGAGAGAAGAAGCCTAAAATGGTTCGGTCACTTACTTAGAATGGACGACCAACGATGGCCAAAGAAACTCCTGAAATGGAAACCCCCAGGTAGGAAGAAAAGGGGAAGACCAAGACTATCCTGGAATGACACGATAAGGAAGGCCATGGAACACCGAGATTTGGAAGAGGAAGATGCCCAGGATAGAAATAGATGGCGGTTAGGTGTGGGGATGCGGCGTCAGCCGATATGACACCCCGTATAAATATAAGGAAAAGAAGAACTACGTGCATACATTTGAATAAATATACAGGGTGTCCCGAAAAGATTGGTCATAAATTATACCACACATTCTGGGGTCAAAAATAGTTCGATTGAACCTAACTTACCTTTGTACAAATGTGCTCATAAAAAAAGTTACAGCCCTTTGAAGTTACAAAATGAAAATCGATTTTTTTCAATATATCGAAAACTATAAGAGATTTTTTATTGAAAATGGAGATGTATAATTCTATGGCAGGAATATCTTAAAACAAAATTATAGTGAAATTTGTCCAACACATAACAATTTTATGGGGGTTTTGTTCCCTTAAACCCCCCAAACTTTTGTGTACGTTCCAAGTAATTCATTATTGTGGTACCATTAGTTAAACACAACGTTTCTAAAACTTTTTTGCCTCTTAGTTTTTTTTCGATAAGCCAGTTTTTATCGAGATGCGGTTCTCTTTTAATATATTTACATAAAAATTTTATGGGGATTTTGTTCCTTTAAACCCCCCAAATGTTTGTGTACGTTCCAATTAAACTATTATTGTGGTACCATTAGTTAAACACAGTGTTTTTAAAACTTTTTTTGCCTCCTTTTTTTTTGATAAGTCACCTTTTATCGAGATACGGCTACTTTTTCAAAATATATCTAAAAATGTAAATTATAAATAAATTTTCAGATTATTAACAGGTCTATAATCGTATTTAACCATATACAAATATGTGGTGGATTCGAAAAATATTGAAAATATCAATAAACACTGGCTTATCGAAAAAGTAGTAAGAGGCAAAAAAGTTTTAAAAAGATTGTGTTTATCTAATGGTGCCACAATAATAATTTAGTTGGAACGTACACAGAAGTTTGGGGGGGTTGAAGGGAACAAAACCCGCATAAAATTTTTATGGGGTGCACAAATTTCACTTAATTTTTTTTAAGATCTTCCTGTCATAAGAATGCCACATATCAATTTTCAATAAAAAAAATCTTAATAGTTTTCGATACATTGGAAAAAATTGATTTTAATTTTGTCATTTCAAAGGGCTGTAACTTTTTTATGTACACGTAGATGTTTTAGTAATACATGTTTTTTTAAGATGTTCCTGCCATAAGAATACCACATGTCCATTTTCAATAAAAAATCTCTAAGAGTTTTCGATATATGAAAAAAAATCGATTTTCATTTTGTAACTTCAAAGGGCTGTAACTTTTTTGTGTGCACTACTGTATATAGGTAAGTGGGGTTCAATCAATCTATTTTTGACCCCAGAATCTGTGGTATAATTTATGACCAATCTTTTCAGGACACCCTGTATAAATATACGAATTTCTCGTGATACATGGTACATATCTTCATATGAGTTTTACCGCATACTTAACCTCATTAGTTTGGGAGATAGCCCTTGTACATTCCATGCTTATTACTCTTGCGTAACTATTTATCAGGACTTTGGAAAGTACAGGACGTTTCTATCTTTCTGCGGTAAGACAATGTTATCGCGGCTAACAATTTTGGCTAATTTTGTACGTAAATGACTAAAAACACCAACATAAACAGCTAATAAAGACAAGATTTATTGATTGAGACAAAAACCAGGAAATGTACAGCCGCTGATAGTTGCAAATATCACTTTATGCTAATTTAATCCTTGAAATGTCAATGGTATCTATATTTACACAAAATTATTTTTTATATGCAAAAAATTTGAATGAATTTTGAATTAATTAGGTAGTTTTCAAATAAGTACATTTACCAGCAATAGTCGTAACGTAATTTTGGTAACCATAGTTTTACTTAGGTTGTTATTCGTCAACTTGACAGTACATATTTAACTAGTTACTTCAATTTTATACCCTAGGGCGGTATTTTTTCAAATAACGCCCTAGGGCATTATATCATACTTAACTGAATTCGAAATCATGTAATTATTTGTCAAATAATATAGGTAATCTTTTTCTCATAGGCATCTTTCAGTGCGTCACAGTTTTGCCATTTCTTTCTAACGCATTAAATTGTATGTGACAAAAAAAGGCACGTCCGTGATTACAGACATTTATAACATTTATTCTAGTTGTCGATAGATCGCGCTATAATCGAAAAAAAATTATTTACGAATTATATAATATTTAATTAGATAATACATACATAGAGATGCATAAGATTATACAAATCAAATACCATTGTATAAATGCAACAAACACAATTGATTTGTTTTTATGCCAAATTGCAAATAAAATGTGACAACTGTCAAATTTAACTAAAATGTCATGTTAGAATAAATGTTATAAATGTGTATTATCACGGACTTACCTTTTTTCTATCATTTATGACGCACTGAAAAATGCCTATGAAAAGGACCATACCAGTCGGACATTAAGGTTATTTTTCTAACCTATAATAGAAATGAGTAGGGGAGATATGCCTGAGACGGCATACTTTTTTTTAAATGTTTTGTAATCGATAACCGATAGAGTTAGACATGTAATAAAAATCAAAGTCAGTGCTATGACCATTTACATAAATATAATATTATTTTTTAACAACCTACATATTATAGTTTTTTCTGAAAAAATAAATTGTAAAGTATTACATGTGCCATCTCACCCACATACATATGGGTAAGATGGCATACCCTTGAAATAAAGGCACTAATCTCGACATAAGTCACAAAGAATTTTTTTGTAGTCTTGGGTACACCGGCACATTCGGAATATGACCACTTGCCACAAATTTGGTATATTAGTCAGGTTTCTCGAGAACGAGATAATGAAAAGAGGCCATTACAAAAAATGCAAGCAGCATCTTCCTTGTCACTTGTCTCAACATCGACGGAATCGATTTTGTCGGTTCGAATTCCTCTTAAAACGACCCATAACTGTAACGATAACTTCAATCATATAACAAAATTAATGCAGTGTAAAAACGCGTGAGGGTGAGATGGCCTACCTATGCCATCTAATCCACATGCTTACTATGCCATCTCAGGCAACATTGCAATCATATCGTTTTTTTAACCTAATTTTTCTTAAGCATATTTTTAAGATATAAATCGATACAGGCGTGATAGGCATAAGGTAAAAGAACATTACAAAATTTAAAAACTTAACTCAGGTGTAAAGACTCGCGAATTTTAATGTGATACAAAAAAAGTCAATAAATATTTTGTCCTACTTAATTAACATTCCAAAGGCTACTGCTGTCAAAATAAAACTAACATGCATAAGTTCAACAATGTTTACAAATTTTAACTTGAGGAACTGAAAACTGTCACACTAGGCACCAAATTTGGAATAGTTTTCGAAAAACGCGTGATATGCCATCTCAGCCAGTATGCCGTCTCAGGCATACTCCCCCTACTATGCTTTGTTTTCACACCAAGAGGAGTAAACTAAAAAGACATATTTAACACCCAAGAAAGTCACTAGAAAAATCACCAAATACATCTTCTTTTTTGTTTGATCATATCAGCCCTCGATTGTAATCCATAAATATTATATTATACTAATAAGTCGCTGCTAAAGTGTTCTGAAAACAACTGTTTTTTATATAAAAGTGCACTAAATATCTTAAAATTAAAGGAATAATGCAGAATACACAAAAAATCGTTGATATAACTTAATTAACCTATGGAAAATGCCAATAGCGTCAAAATTTCATACATGTTAGTAATTTCAAAATTCCATAACAGTGGAGTAAACTTGCCTGAGGTTGGACCAATTACAAACAAGCATTACGGCGCGGTAAACTTGAATTACTCTTCCTGGTTTAAAAACAGACCATAGACCGAAACAACAAACACTACCTACTGCTGCAAAGGATCTATGGTAAAAGGTCAGAAGGTGACCAGTGAACATTTCCATTAGTACTTTACCGGTTTTATTGTTATAGTAATTGATTCTAATTTGTTATTAGTTTATTACTTGCAATATTGGAAAATATAAGTGTAGTAGTGACAAGTATAGCGCAAAAAACGCTTTGCCACAATAAAGAGTAAGTATTCTTCAATTTTTAAAGTTATTTCAATCTATTGAACATTGGCAACACATCTCAACTAATCTTTCTACAAACTTTGTAGTTATTTTTCAATAATACACGACCATTTTTATGAATTGTGACATGAATACAACGATTTTATCTAACGAAAAGTCGGAACTCAAATGGTTCAAAAAGATGTAATCAAATACCGCAGATGTGCTAACTGCAGTTCTAATAAAAAACAACCAAAAAAGTGATATATCATTATGCAAAGAGTGCTTTTCTATATATATTATGAAATAAATGTTTTTCTCTTTTACAACTTTGGTTTTAGTGTGTATACGTAGTGGTAATACTGGTAGTAGTATCTACCACCCCATAAAAGATAAATTTCGAGGTAATTTTTTTTTTGTATCATGTAACTTTATTTAATTTCACAATTTTCGTTTTAAAAAGAGACAATTGGTTATGTGCCTTAAAGGGTTAAGGTAGGTACTACCCTTATCAGGCAAAAACTAAAATTCAAATATTTAGATATACTCCAGTCGGATTAGACGAAAAAGACCTAATGATAGGGGAGCAAAGTATGCTAAACTTGCAGTCACTCGAGTGTTATGGGGACCTATTGGGTTGTGATTATTAGGTCCTAAAACCAAAAGAAGTTAAGTATAATTTTTCATTTTAGTGGGGACTTTCCATTTTTGAATTTAATTTTCCATTTTCAACAATCGTTTTTTCCGATTACAGCGTCATCTATCCATAATTCGAAAAAATGTCTCGAATAAAAGTTGCTTATTTTTACGTAAAGAATCCAAATCAACAATAAAAATTGGGGGTCCCATTTTAGATTTTAAAGTAACCGAGCACCCCATCTCCGTGGTGGGGGTCGTGTTTGGTACCATTCGATAGATTTTTCAAAAACATTGTGAAAGTGTATTTTGCAGTTTTTCAATCTGATGTTCATTTTGCGAAATATCGCGGGGTGTGTATTTAAAATTTTAAATTTACCCCCACCCCTCTCCGAGGGGGTTATATTTAGTAAATTCAATAGATTTTTGAAAAATATTGAAGACGTATTTTTTAGTTTTTGATCTGATGTTTATTTCGCGAAATATTCGCTTTTTTTTGTGAAATTTTTGACTCGCCCATTTCATTACGCCCCTCTCAAATCGTCAGATTTTTTAAATATACACTCTTTTGCATGTACAGTACCCTCGGAGATCCGTGGAAAAAATTTACACACAAAATAACAAAATTCAGTTTGGCAACACTGTGCGAATGTTGATAGCAACATAATCTTTTTAAGATAAGCACAACTGTAATTTAGTCCAAACAAATTAATATAATTTTTTTGCCAACAAAAATGAGATTTTTCAACCAAATAATGTTTCAAATATGATGTGCAAAATAATTTTTAATTGGGTAATGCTGATGGGCTTGCTTTTTTGTCATTAAAGCAAAAAAAAACTAAATTTTACTCATTAAATCAATGTTGTCCGGTTATCGTCTTAATTATTTTAACTGTACTAATATCCGTCGTGTAATTCTGAATGATTAATAGGTCGTTAAAACATTTTATCTGAATCGGCTTCTGGAATATCTTAAAAATATCGAATTTCATTGATAAAATGCGCATATTCCACCGATCTTCGCTTCGACAATACTTAACTTACTTTATCTTAATCTGACAATTTCGAGTATTTTTAAGGATATATTTTTTTTCGGGCCCCCATTAAAGAACTTCCCTGTGTTAAGAGCCAATATATGGTAGAGGTACATCTGCAGGGTACCAGGTTTCTCCCCATATGATAATCTAACGCTCGAGTAACTGAAAAAATCCCCGCTTGGGCTCCCCTACCATAACTTTGCAAGGCGAACTACCCTAAATTTTATTATTCTAACCATCTTGTATTTAACGGAAAGCTGTTTTTGCTCAATATTGTTTATGCTCTTGTTTATGCTAAAGGACTTAAATTATTGCAAATATGATTTCCTCAATTACAACATTCTTCGTGCTGTCGATATTGCCGAGGAGTTAAGGGGGAAAATAGTGACAAACAGAATTATTATTATTGAATTTTATCCTTTATTATGACATAAATGTATATAAATAAAAATGGAGAGAATTATATTTTATACAGTATTGATTTCTCTCATTTTTCTTGCTACAATCAAAATTTAAGGTCCTACGCCTACGACGCTGACATTAACAGTACGAAAAAATTTGCAAGAAACTGTAGGAAATCGCATTTGCTACAATTTCAGTCCATGCCATTTTTGTCGAATTGTTGAAAATGTGGATATTGAGCAAAAATGGTTCCCCTAGATCGATCCCTCCTAAATGTTAGATCAGTTAAATTTGGTGTGACTCGCCATACAAGGTCAAATGACATCTCAACTGAATTAATTTGGAAATATCAGACTGTATTGATGACGAGACCGATGTAAAAGAAAAACAATAAGAGATTCAAAAAAGCAAAAACGGCGATACGTCAACCAAAAAGTTGTATGAGTGTTTCCACGAGAAATGCAATGGTTTTTTCATATTTTATGTCAAAAAATTTAAATTTTGGCGTGTGACGAAAAATCTAAACCTCATCTAAAACTTTCATTAAATATGCTGTTTCTTCGCTTGTATTAGGGTTTACAGACACCATTATTTTTTTATAAGCTACATTTTTTATAAGAATGATTTTTTGATAAAATATACACTTTTGAGTAACACGCAAAAAACCTTTTGAGAAAGTGTTTTTTTTTTTGTTAAAAAAATGACATCTTCACTTGCGAATAAGTAGAAAAGTAGTGACTTTCAGAAAATAATGTATAGGACACAAAATTTGCTGGAAAGCAATATATTCATTTTAAGTGTTATTTTTAATAAAAAAGTTTATCCCCGATAATGAATAGCAATTCCCCCCGCCCCTATCCCCCTCCTATGGCACAGGGTCAACTTTGAAATTGAGGGTAAGAGTAAAACATATGGTTAAGTGATGGTACAAATCACTATGTTCAGAAAATTATGCGAGAAAATGACCATTGGCAGTGACGAAATCTCATCAGGTTGAAAATTGCTATTCCAAATATTATTATTCTTTTCCTTCTGTTTGGTTTTATTTTCCCTTTGATTTAACACGGTGTAAATTATATAAAATTGGTATTAATTGACCCTAGAATTATACACATTTTTATACGTATAGACACCCGGTATATTTGCGAATTATAAGTAAAACCGATCCAAAGTTCCTTTAATGAAAGTGGGATAGAAGAGAGTAAAATTACTGACCATTATTCACCTTAAACATAGGGTGCTATTTTTGTCCGGCGACCTAAATAACTATTGTCAATTAAAATGAGTAGGCTGCACCTTCTTTCAACTAAAACAGCACGCCTGTGTCAGTGGCGTTCTGGTGCGATTAATTAGAAATAATTATCCACAACTAAGGGAAAACCTGCTGTCGTAACAAGTGAAATAAAATGTATAAATCTGCAAAAATTTACTTGTTTCTACACCAAATAGGTATTTATGTATGTTAATCAAAATTAACTGTATAAACGTCTTTTTTAATATACAACACTAATTTGTAACGCTAATTATAGATATGATCAAACATTACATTGTAAATCAATAACATATAAGAAATAATATACAGGATGTACAAAAGAAATCAACAACACACAAAACCCAATTCAAATAAACCGATACAACATTACTGAAGGACTCGACAAATAACTATACAGTCGAACCCGCTTATTGGAATAGCCTTCGTGCCAAGCAAAAATATTCTTATAACCGGGATATTCTAATAACCGATCATTGGTGGCTAGCCGTAATAAGTGTATCGAATATACGTAATAATAGTATGTACATACTATGTTAATATGTGTATTTATATTGTTTTAGGTGTTTTTACGTCAATAATACAATAGCATAACGTATTTATTAAAAAACCAAATTACATTATATTATGTGGATACATACAGTAATTAATATGAAATGTATGCAATATATAGATTATGTAAAAATTCTCGTATTAAAATACATAATATACTTAATAAGAAAATTATTTATTTAGTCTTGAAAAATAATCGGTAATTGTAGCTTGTTTTTTTGTTACATAAAATACTAGTTACTTTTGTTGTTCTGAATGATAAAAATTAGAAAAATTTACAATGGTTTGGCCATCCCGAAAACGTTTTATAACTTTACAACCGATTAGGATGGGCGAACTGTTTCTTAAAAATTTTAACAGGCAACTGGGTGGCAATATGTATAGTTTGTAGACAAAGGAAATTATTTTACGACTGAATTTGTCGGTAAACGATTGAATTGGTACTCATAACAACGCAATAAAATATTTATTACCTATCTGACAAACCCAAATAATATAAATAAAACAGCAGTACTTACAGGCCTTCGAAGCCCTTGGCTAGAAACCATAGTACAAGACATGATTTAAATTTTTGGGAAATTCGAAATTGTAGGTAAAAATTTATTCGTTGACCTGAAAAATAATATTCTTATAAGCGGTATTGCTGTATTAATGCGTATTCCAATAAACGGATAAATTTATTAAGGAGTAAATGGAAACATTTCGGGACCTCGAATTTATATTCCATAAACCGGGATATTCTTATAACCGGTACTCTATTAAGCGGGTTCGACTGTATAACTTAATGAAAACGTCTAAACAACGTATCTAGACCATCCTTTCTATCCAAAGTTATCAATCTGTAACTTTGGTAACCTTAGTCCTACTGACCCCGCATTTACTTCGTTTTTATTTGGAAGACTTTTTTTTGGGTCTTTCCTGGTTAAAGAATTCTGGATAAAGTAACTCCCAACCTGGATTAATACAATAACACGATCTTGTCTGCAGACAAGATTAAGATCGTTTTGATGACTGCCAACAATCGTCACAAATAGCTCACCAAGAAGAAGAGTTTTCCTTCAAAAGGTATTCTTTAAAGAAAAGAGGAAACGGTAGGAAACGCACATTCCAGGCTGTAGGGCTTAGGTTATCAAGAAATAGGTGGTAATAAAAGAGCTGATATTGGAGACTGGCCAGAAGGGATAGAGAGTCAACCTTAGGAGTGCCAAAAAGAACAGTCCGCGTCGAAAAAAGCCTGGAGCCGAACACAACAGAACTCTCATTGGGCAAGTTTAGCCGATCAAGCACAGGGTAAAATATATATTGGACAAATATGTTCGCTAATAGGTCTTACACTCAACGAAAAAGGTACGTAATATCAATAAAAATGTTAATTCAGACAACAAACGCAATACTTAAAATTTGTCCAATTCTTGGTTTTATTGGAACAACAAAGCGATGTTCATCAATTCATTATTTTCGTTAGTTTAGCCAATGTATTACGTTTATTGAATGGATGAACATTCATTATGTATACCATAATATCACTTTATTGATATTACGAACTCTTTTAATTGAGTCAACGAACACTATTCATTGAAACAACAACGTCGTTAATTGACCGACGAAGACCATTCGTTGTGTCAATAACAGTGTTATTTCTCCTAACGTATTTCGTTTATTTCTAAAATTATTTCCGTTTATTCTTACAATTAATTCCGTTCATTCCCACAATAAATACGGTTATTCGTACAAGCAATTCTATTCATTCTTACAATCAGTTTCGTTCATTCCTACTATGAACGTATTTTATATTAATAATAATTACTGAATGCATTAGCCCAATGTATGAATTTGATTAATAGTCCTGTCGCCAGGGGGGGTACAACGGCCTTCTTAATTCAGATGGACTTACCTAAGTTTTTTTATGTATTTTGGCCCGTAGAACACGAATTTTTTGGGTAACAGTTGATCCGGATGTCGATAAGATTGTTATAAACAAAGAAGTTGAGGAATTACATAACAGCGATTATTCGCAAAACAAAACATTTTTTTGTATTTTTTGGGTCATTCTAACCAAAAAATGTTCCTACAAGTTTTTTCGTAGGATGCATAGTTTTCGAGATAAACGTGGTTGAACTTTCAAAAAATAGAAAAATTGCAATTTTTGAACCCGAATAGCCTTTGAATAAGAAATAAAATAGCAATTCTGCTTACCGCCTTTAAAAGTTTGAGTCAAATTATATCTGTTTTGAACATTTGCATTGCTAAAAATTTATTTTTTGATTGTTAAAAAAAGCTATAAACACCTAGTGTTTCCCGTGCCTAATACATGCGTTTTAAAGCATGCTACGTAGAAATAGCCTCACTTGCACTTTTACCTTTTCTACCCACTCGTTCGATTTTAAATGAGAAATCATTAAAAACATCACTCAAGCACTAGGTGTTTATAGCTTTTTTTTACAATAAAATAATACATTTTTAGCAATACAAATAATTAAAACCGATATCATTTGACTTGAACTTTCAAATGCAGTAAGCAGAATTGCTATTTTATTTTTTAAGCAAAAGTTATTCGGGTTCAAAAATTGCAATTTTTCGATTTTTTGAAAGTTCAACCGCGTTTATCTCGAAAACTATGAATCCTACGAAAAAATTTGTAGGAACATTTTTTGGTTAGAATGGCCCAAAAAATACAAAAAAATGTTTTGTTTTGCCAGAAATCGCTGTTATGTGATTCCTCAACTTCTTGGTTTATAACAATCTTCTCGACATCCGGATCAACTGTTACCCAAAAAATTCGTGTTCTACAGGTCAAAATACATAAAAAAACTTGGGTAAGTCCATCTGAATACAGGAGGCCGTTGTACCCCCCCTGGCTACAGGACTATAATAATATTTTTTTAAATCCCCCTTTTTTGTCCTAAACCTAATGGACTTCTCAGACTGTGTGATTTCTCATAATATGAGAAATCATATGATGGTTTCACTGGAATAAGTGTTAGACTCCTCCTCCCCCCCCCCCCCCCCCTTATTAACATATTTATTTTTAGCACATAGGCAAAATGCTCGGACATGTCGATTTTTAAAATAATCAAAGTATATAATAACATCAATGTTTCGAACTTTACACGATCCCTCTTCAGGTGGCAGGCATAACTTTGATTTTTTTAAATGGGAAAGTACATCATGTGACAGCTCATTTAAAAGCGTTTGAAATAGTGATTCCAAAAATGTATAACCTTTAATCCTTTTTGAGAGTGCAGGTGCAAAATTTCGATCGAATTCTTTTTAAACGCATTCATATTTTCTTTGGAATCCTGAGAAAACTAATAATAAGTATTTTTGAAAAATTTAAACGTAGAATAAAATATTACATTATTACCGAGGGCTGAAACTCCCTTAGAATAAACAAAAAGTTTCTTTTGAATGGTATATTTGAAATTAAAAATCATACTAAAATTTTCCCTTTTCCACCCCTGTGATTTATTAAAATAATCATTATAGAAGTTCTCAGGGACTTCAGACCCTCGATAATACTGTAATATTTTATTATGCGTTTAAATTTTCAAAAATACTAATTAGTTTTCTCAGGTATCGAAAAAAAAATTAAAAGAATTCGACCGAAATTTCACGATAATAGACACGAAAACTTTCTTCTACTACGGACTACACTTGGAAACGCAATGAAATTATTATTCGGCACTTCGGCAGGTCAAGCAAAACATTTATTGTCTCAACAACTACGTTTATTGTCACCATGAACGCATTGATTGTGGTTATTAAACGCAGTAGTAGATTGATTAATGCATTCGTTGTCACAACAATCAGTTTACATCTATACAATAATCATATATTACTCTATATTAAAACATTTGTACATTGTTTTAATAAAATCTGTACGTTGTCACGATAAACCAAGGTAATTGCTTGTCATCTACGAAATCAAGAAAGTGAGTTGCTGCCAGAATTAACGTTATTTATTAAATATACGAAACTAACTTATTGGCTGAATAAATTGAGTGTTATTGATTAATGTCCTCTAGTTATTTTCACAATTATTATTCAATCATTGTGACAATAACCAAAACATTCGTCAATGTCTAGAAGTCCGTTGAAACAAAAAATTAAATTGTTGTTACAACGAAATACTATTCAATAATCAATGTTAATCAATATTACGAGCTAAATTTTTTTGAGTGTAAGTAATGAGGAAAGATTGAATGACGATCAAGAGCAAATAAGAGAAGTAGAGAAAGACCTCAAAGCAGACGACCTGATGACATCAAGGGAATGACAGGGCACGAATGAATTAAAAAAACATCGAACAGAAACGAGGCTTACATTCGACGATGGAATGAATAGCTGTTGATGGTAATGACAGAGAAATAAATCAGGAATCAGCTCAGAGCCATTTGCTTCCTGCCTGTACACGCGCCTGTCAAGAAACACATGCATCCAATAAGAATGTTTTATGAAGGCTTAAGCCGTAGACTTTGTAGCGGAGAACCTGAAAGAGTCAACCATATCTTGCATGACTGCAAAGCAATAGATCGCAGGAGAAAAACTCTTGGTAGTGTTTTAAATAAAGATTTCAAAAACATGTGATACCAGTCCATTAGATATGTACAAACTGGTACAAGGTTTCAGAATTTTGTAATAGATATCATGAAGAAATGAAGATTTACAATGAGCTATTGGCTATAGTCCGGATGTTCAAAGACGCATCCGTCGTCTGTTTAAAGACGTTTTTTATCCACTAATATATTAGCTAACAGTAAAAATAATTTAAAAAAAAAATGCAGATAAAATTCTTACAGATACAAATTTTTGAAAACTTGTTTTGGGAATATTGAATTAAATAGTAGAGTGAAGGGAAGAAGCATGCCCAAAGCACGATTAATGACCATGTGGAAGACGACTAATGAGTGTTACGAGTACAAAATTGTAAAAGGCGAAAAATAGGCAGAAATGGAAGCTGATTGTAGAATAGACCAAGACCCACCATGCGTTGTACATAGAGCCGAGAAAATGATGATGATGTTGAATTGAATGATTAATGAATCAAATTCAATAATTAACTGTATTATAAATCCATCCGTCCCATCTGGTTGGTATGACTTCTTTAGACTCAAAATAAAATTTAATCTTTAGTCTACTTGGGAATCTGTGCAGCCAAAAGTGTACCAAATATAAAAGAAAATTGTGAAACTGGATGTTTAAAAATATTGTACATATGACAACTTTTGTATAAGTTAATTTAGTCGCCTCCTAATACTAGATTTTTATTTATGATCTAACACAAGTCTAACATAAGCCATATTATTCCTTTTACTTTTGTTTGTTCCAATTTCATCTTAAAATACTTTCAAGGATGAGGATACCAGTTGCTAATAGAACACTTACAAGCAGCGGCCGACGACCTAGACCCTGGCATTGGCTCTTTGCCAATATTAACATAACACTTTTCGGATTTTTAATCAGATCAAAAATAACAGAGATGTAAATTGGGCAAAATTCCAACATACCTATACATTTGATAAAACTCCACAGCTCTTTATTCATTACATTCAAGTAGTAAGGTGGCTCTTGAACTCTTTATTTAAGGTTATGAATCACTTTTAGCAACGTAAAAGCGTAATGTACATAACATTATTATATATCATTTCCCTTTCACTAGAATATACAGGGTGTCCAGAAACTCTACCGACAAACGAAGACGGGAGATTCTTCAGATAATTTTAAGACAATTTAGCTCAATTCACCTAGTCCGAAAATGCTTCCTAAGGGAGCTAGAGCTCTTTGAAGATGGCGTCTTGTAAATAGTTTTTCTTAAATACCTACAGAACGCTTCCATTTAGAAAAACGAAAATCGGTACGTGTATTTATCTTTCAGAGACAAATCGATTTCATCCATTTTCAATTTCTAGTACGGATCATAGGAGTCCGTTTTGGGTTACGGTTACTTTATCACATAACTTTTTGGTCTTTTACTTTTAAGCATTTTTGACACTGGAATATTAAATCGTGAGGTATTCTACCTAACTATTCTATTTTTACTAAAAGGTACTCTTGATTTAAGTCGGTAGGACACACAGTTTTCTAGAAAAATCGATTTGAACATTTTTCGTTTTTTGAATTTGAATTAAAATTGAAAAAAATTTCAAAAAAACGGTGTATTTTACCAACTTAAAGAAAGAGTAACTTTTAGTACTAGAATACCTCATAACTTAATAATCTAGAGTCAAAAATGCTTAAAAATTAAAGACAATAATGTTATACGATAAAATAACCGTTGACCTACCCAAAACGGATGCATCTCTGAAATATAAATAAAGCTTCCTCAGAGGAAATGACTGCTGGACACAATTTACCGTATCCGACATGGAAAGCGCTAAACAGACTAAGAACCGGCGTTTCACGTTGTGCTAATAACCTGAAAAAATGGGTATAAAAGGAGGACGATACCAGCGACTGTGGCTTGACTCTGAATAGTCACCATCTACTATCATGTATTGAGATGAGAGAGACCTGCACAGAAGAAGACCTAATTTTAGCAAATGACAGGGCAATCTATGTGACCAACCATTGAAAGTACCTACAGAGTTTAAAGTTGTTGGTGTTCCGGACAAGGAAAGTAAGTAAGTAAGTAAGTAGAACAGTCAAATAAGGAACATACATAAAAAGACATTATTTTATATAAAGGAACAAGAAGAAGAAGCTGAATTCTGGTTGGTTATTTATTATAGAAATCAATCATCTTTTTAGCAAGGGAAAAAGGCGTTAGCTCTATCTATGGTATCAGCATCCCTCATCTTCCGTAGTCTCAGCATCCGTTATGGCTTGCAAATTGTAGAAGCCTCGGAGGTGTTACCAGAGAAGGTTCCCATTGTTTTCAGTCTGGTAGGATGTAGAATACCATTTTTGGATGTTGTTTTATGTGCTATTAGATTGAAAACTTAGTTTATTTGATAGCAGTTGCCGCTAGGGCATCCCTGCCATTTCGTTCGTTGCAATCCGTGATTGCACGCCGGGGTTTGTCCTAGTTGGGTCAGAGAGAGCAGCATATGTGCCTCCTGATGAGAGACTAATAAGTTTCGAAACCGGTAGAGGTGCTTGCTGCACTCTCTGCTTGAACTGGAATAATGATGCGGCTGTAGTTTCGTGTTGCAACGAAATTGAAAATGGTTATTCATTTTTGATTAATTTTTGACTATCTATGGTCTATTTGCTTAGATCAGGGGTTCTTAATTTGTGGTACATGTACAACTCGTGGTACATATCATTATTTGGGGTGGAACACAAAACACAAAAACACAGCCAAAATTCAGCATACATTTACAGTTAGTTAGATTACCTAGCTCGACAGATATTTCAGTTAGGTGGTACTAAGAATAATTTTAAAAGGATTTGGTGGTACATGGCTCAAAAACATTGAAAAGCACTGGCTTAGATCATTTTCAACTTTAATTTTTTAATAGATCGAGAAACCATATATACAGTACAAATTTTCCGAACTTTTGAAATTATTTGTTATTTAGTCAAACATAAATATGGTTCCAAAACTATTTTCTTGTGACATCTCAATGCAATTTACTATTTTAGTTGGGAATAAGAAATAAGACACATTTTTACTTTGAACGTTTTGATTTCCACTTCAGAAATCGTTAATCATTAATATTTTTTTTTTATAACGATTTCCGAAGTGTAAATCGAAACGTTAAATAAACTTAATTTCAAAGTAAAATTGTGGCTTATTTCCAAATAAAATAGTAAATTGCAAACATACACACTTTGATGAGCCGTAGGTAAATTAATTAATGATCTTACCAGATATTTTTGGCCTCTAATATCTCATAAAGCACACAATAGTATCTCAACTATGTCTAATATAATAATATAAGATATTATCTTGTGTACTGACAAATTTAAAGCGCATTTAGATAACATAAAATACTGAGAAATATTGCATGTGTTTCCTAACATGAATATGTTTGTGTAATATAAAGTGAAGTTAATAGATTAAGAGCCGCTATAGGTACGGTGACCATATCTTTTTAAAGAAAAAAAAGTACAAAAAACAAAAATGTATTAAAAACGCAAAATGTATCTTGTTGTTGGACAAATATAACTTTTTGGCATTAAAAATAAATGAACTATGTAGCTAAACATAAAAAATTTTATTAAATAAACTAAATATAACACATTACATTCACTTTGAAAAAGTTACAAGCCTGTAATTAAGAGTTTTTAGATGAGAGACCTGGAATAGCCTCATCTTCTTCCGGTTTTTTGCATCATTCATATTTTTCTGAACTTAAAATTAATTTAAGAAGGTCCGGCTTCGACTGAAGTAAATGAAACATTTCATACAAGTCTCATCAAAATTTGCGTACACCAGCATCGCTGCCTTGAGAGTGGATATGGACATTTGTGACTTTTCCGACGTCCAATAATAATTATTTATTACAGAAAATAAACACTCGATAGCCGCACTAGTACCCGGAAGGGAAAAAATAAATTCGCATAATATTTTAAGTTTTTCAGTTTGAATTGATCTACACACTTAAAAACTTTAAGCCATCGATCCTGACTATTTTTTTTTCTGTTCCACTCAGCAATTTTTTCACTTGTAGCCACGTCTTTCAAAATTCCCAGTTCGTCAAAGAGTTGATCTTCG